>NC_053492.1:3402517-3720155 GCF_905171775.1 Rana temporaria | reverse complement strand
CTTTTGTTTAGTGTTTCTAATCCAATCTATAACTCATGTGAGAATAATAGCATTATAATAGTTTCTAATATCTGGTGCGCCCCACCCCCCTTGTGCCTTTTTTTTTGTCAGTGTTACCCAGCTGATATGTGCTTTTTTCCCTTGCCAAACAAATTTTAATAGCATCGTTTGTAGGATTTTAAAGTACTTCTGTGGTAGTGGGATCGAGAGCATCTGTATTTTATACATAATTTTGGGAAAAATTACCATTTTAAATATATTCATTCTGCCCCCCAGGATATTTGGCCTACAGTCAGTCTGTTAAATTCTGTTTTAATATCCTCTAGCAGAGGCAAGAAGTTTACTGTATATAACCTCTCCATAGTAATTGCTAATTTGACTCCGAGATATTTTATGTCTTTTTTACCCCAGACAAATGGGAACTCGTTTTGATAAATTTTTTGGTCGCTCTTAGGCCCCGTACTCACGACCAAACATGTCTGCTGAAACTGGTCCGCAGACCAGTTTCAGCAGACATGTTTGGCCGTGTGTTGGCCCGAGCGGACCATTTTCGGGCGGATCGGACAGGTTTCCAGCGGACAACTGTTTCCTGGCATTGCTTTAAAACAGTCCGCTGGAAACCTGTCCGCCCGGACATGTACGGTCGTCTGTACAGACCTACTGTACATGTCCTGCCGCCCGCCATCCCTCGCATGCGTCGAACGACTTCGACGCATGCGTGGAAGCATTTTAAAGGCGGGCCGCCCACGTCGCCGCGTCATTGTCGTGGCGACACCGCGTCATCGACGCGGCGACACCGCGGACACGCCCCGCGTATTGTTTACGCGCGGACTTCTGTTCGATGGTGTGTATAGCCATCGAACAGAAGTCCCCGGGCAGTCCCCGGCCAGACATGTCCGATGGAAACGGTCTGCAGACCGTTTTCATCGGACATGTCCTGCCGTGAGTACAAGGCCTTAAAGATATTTATGCTTGGGGTTTCAGACTTAGTCGGGTTCATTCTAAAGTTAGAAATCTCTCCATTTCCTTTTAATGATTTCATTAAGTTTGGTAGAGTTGTTCTAGGACTGGTTAAATAAAATAAAATGTCATCAGCGTAAGCCGCAAGTTTGTGTTCTTCCTCTCCGACCCTTATCCCCCTTATGTCCGGGTTCTTCCTTATTCCTCTTAATAAGGGTTCTAATGCTAACACGAACAACAGGGGGGGATAGAGGGCATCCTTGTCTTGTACCATTGTGCAATTTGAATAGTCTCGAGAGGGTCCCGTTTACTTTCACTGTTGCCGATGGTTGATTTTAGAGTGCCTTAATCCAGGTAAGCATTCTTGGTCCTATTCCTATTACTTCTAAGGTATTATATATGAAGCCCCAGTCTACCCTGTCAAACGCTTTTTCGGCATCCCCTGACAGGAGTAGACCTGGGGCTCCGCCATTTTTAATTTCCTGTATAGCTAAAAGAGTTCTAATTCCGTTGTCTCTCCCCTCCCGTCCTGGGACAAAACCAACCTGATCGGCATGTATTAATTCATTCATAATTGTTTTCATCTATTCATCTAGGTTTCCGCTATTTCTCCTGTATTATGAACTAGTTCTCCCCTAATTGTTTGTATTTTCTCTACATAATTAGTGTTTTTTTTATTTTTTAGTAATTTCGCTAAGTGTTTCCCGGGCTTATTGCCCCATTGATACCTCTCTTTCTTTACTTGGTTATACGTTATTTGGGTTTCCTGCTCTATTTGGTTTCTCAGTGCTTCTCTTTTGATGTTTAATTTTAATAGGGATTCTTTTGCTCTAGTTTGTTTATGTTATTGTTCCAATTCATATATTTCTTTTATTAGAGTTGTTTTATTCACCTCATTTCTCTTTTTTTTCTCCGCACCCTCCCTTTTTAATAACCCGCCTTGTGGGTGTCCCAGACTACCGCCTCAGACATATCCTCCGTCATATTAACCTTAAAAAATTGTTCTAGTTCCTTTATTATTCTCGTTTCTATTGCTTTATCTTGTAGGAGCTCTTCGTTAAACCTCCAATTAATTTTTTTATGTTGTATCTCACCTATTTTCAATTGTAGTGTTACTGGCGCATGATCAGAGAAGGTCAAAATTCCTAGATTGGTACTGCTTACAGTTTCTAATAATCTATGTTCGATCAGAAAAAAATCAATCCTAGAGTATGTCTCGTGTATAGGGGAGCGAAAGGTATAATCCCGTTGCTTATTATGTTGTATCCTCCATACATCTACTAGCTGATATTGCTACATTTTCTTTTTTAATTTGTTCCTCCAGGCCCTTCCGGTCCCCTGTACACGAGACGTACTATCTATCTCCGGATCTATACAGAAATTAAAATCTCCTGCTATTATAGCTCCTCCCCTTTTAAACTCCATGAATTCTGTTGTAATCCCCATTAAATATCTAATAGAGTTTTTGTTTGGGCCATATATGTTTGCCAATGAGACTTCGACTCCATTTATTTTCCCTCCCAGGAACAAATATCTACCCTCTGGGTCTGACCTTCTTTCTTCTAAAATGAATCTTATCTCCTTGGCAAACCCTATGGCTACTCCCTTAGCTCGGCTAATGGGTGAATCTCCATAATACCAAATGGGATAGGACTGAGTGATATTTTTACGGTTTACACCTGCACAGAAATGTGTCTCCTGCAACATAACTACATCCGCCTTCAGTAAGCTCAATTCTTTCATAATATTTGCACATTTGATGGGAGCATTTAACCCTCTAACATTGTATGAGATTATATTTAACTCTGGTATTTTTTTCTAAAGGTCCCTTCTAGTGTTTTTAGCATATCCTGGGGTTCTCCATTCCCATCCCTCCCTAAGCTCGCTCCCTCCCTCACCCTCCTCCTTCCTCCCCTCCCATCCTCCCCCCCATTCCTTTGAGAGAAAACTGGCCTCCCCGTGGCCCTTTGAACCATGGCCCTCCTCAAACCTCCTGGCCCCTGGTTCCTCCCCCTTGAGGTTGAACTCTGTGTTGACACACGGAACAGGAGCAATGCCCACCCGTGTCCACCCTCACTACCCTTCCCCTCCTCGCATCCCCTTTACCTCTCCCCCGGTCCACTTTTTCTTTCTAGGTACTCTTTCCTTGATCTCTCCTCTGTCTTCTTTTCCCTCTCTCTTCTCTTTTTCCTTTTTTCTTTTTCCCTTTTTTCCCCCCTTTTCTCTATCCCAATCCCTTGATATCTATTGCCAGGTCCTCTTTTCTATCTCTTATTTCCTCCCAGTGGCTTCTTTTTCCAAGCCGGCTGCCATGCCTGTACTTCTTCTGGGTTGTCTGCAGGCTCTTGTTTTTCAGACCAACCCGGAATCTCCATTAGTGGGACATTCAATCTCCGGCAAAAATTTAGTGTATCCTCTGGAAATCTAAGGCCTCGTACAGACGAGAGGATATCGGTTGGAAACGGTCCACCGGACCGTTTCCAGCGGATACATCCTCTGGCGGATTTGGATCTGATGGCTGTACACACCATCAGATCGAAATCCCGGCGGAATACATCCGTGGTGACGTGGCCGCGCCGTCGCCGCGACGTTGACGCGGCGACGTGCACGACCCGTAAATACTTCCACGCATGCGTCGAATCATTATGACGCATGCGAGGGATGGGAGCGGACGGACTGATCCGGTGAGTCTGTACAGACGACCGGATCAGTCCGCTGGACTGGATTCCAGCGAATAGATTTCTTAGCATGCTAAGATATTTTTATCCGCTGGGAATCCGTCGGCTGGATTTTTATCCGCCTGAAAACGTCCGCTCGGACGTACACACGACCGGATCTATCTGCTGGAACTGATCCGCGGATCAATCCCAGCGGATAGATCCGGTCGTATGTACGGGGCCTTAGAGTTGCTGATCGACCCTCTTTGCGTCCGATTAGGCTGGCTGGGAATCCCCATGTGTATTGAATATTCATCAACTTAAGTTGCTCCAATAATGGTTTTAATGTTCTTCTCCGGGATAGAGTTTCTGCTGACAAGTCTGGAAATATCTGCAAAGTTGTCTCGCCGTATTTAGCGGGTTGGTTAGATTTCATATAAGTCCTTATCTGTTCCTTGTCTTGGTAATTGTGAAATCTAGCTATCACATCTCTTGGCACGTCTGCAGAAACTTCTGTAGGTTTTCTGATCCTGTGGATCCTTTCAAACTTAATTTTACTCTGTGATTCTGTTGTTTCCATCATATGTCCAAATATCTCATTCATTTTTTCCTGTAAGTTCTCCTCTCCTTGTTGTTCTGGTAACCCTCTGATCCTTAATTTTTTCCTTCTATTCCTATTCTCTTGATCTTCAATTTTGTACATCATGTATCTTTGTTCTTTACGTATTTCCTCCACCTGTTCCTTTAGTCCTCGGAACCGTGATTGTCCAGCCTTTCTTCTACTTCCTCTACTCTTTTTAACATGTGTTTCATATCCTCGCGTAGACTTGTTATTTCCCCTTTTATAGATGTTTCCAATCTTGATTCCATTCTTGCAAGCATTTTTGCCATTTCACCTTTAGTTAATGGTTGCTTTTTTTGTCTAGTTTCCATACCCCCTTCCTCCTCCATCTCTTCACCTATCGAAAAGGCTGAGTCCGTGTTAATTTTAGGTCCTGTTTTTGTTCTGGAGCTTTCTTTTCCCCCCTCATATGTCATATATTTTTTAATGGTTCCTGGGCTCGCACTAGTTCTAGGAAGATTTACTGCTGCCCCTCGCCCTGATCTTCCCTTCATCATTATGTATTTAGAGACGTCCACACACTATGAGCTGGGGTTTTCGGGGTTTACATAAATATAGGCTCCGCCCAGTATCTCCTTTAAGCAGTCTTAAAGATGTATAGCAGGATAAGCAATTAGTACAATTTAAAGAAAATGTGTGCTTGTATATGTGTAACATATACTACTGCGCTGATCCTGTGCAAAAATGATTATGTAAACAATGTGAATATAACACCTTCAGTCTATAATTTGTGTCAAAAGATATATATATATATATATATATATATATATATATATATATATATATATATATATATATATATATATATATATATATATATATATATATATAAAATCACCAATGTGCTCAAACAAAGTGTGATCCACCCTGCAGTATACAATCCCAAAAAAGATATATATGTTGTACAGGACGCCGTGGCTGGGTCCTGGAAGGACGTTATATTTCCCCTCTGTTTGGACTTTGGTGCCTTGAAGGGAATGAAAAGGGTTAACGCACCTGTCTAAGGAAGTAGTTTAAAGCAGACAGGAAGTTGCAGGTGAGGGGTGAAGGAGTGTAGTGGAGTCTATGCTTGGTAATGGTGGAGAAGTGAAAGCAGTGGAAGCTATGAGAAGCTGTGAACAACTTTAAAAGGACTTGGCAGTGTCCTGCCTGAAAGCCTGCTACTGAAGGACTTAACTGCAAGGACTGTTTAACTGCAATAGCAGTTCTGAGCTGTACGTCGGTGAGACTGTTATTTCTTTTGTTTTTGCTGCTGCAAAGCCATTTAAGTTTAATAAACCTCCGTTTTGATTTAAAAGCCTGTGTCCTGCGATCAAGCTGGTCCCCCAAACATTACAATGTGTAAACAAATTAAAAAGTCCAATTTATGCTAATTCCAAAGATGATGCCAAAAAAGAATCGACCAGAATTTTGTGACTTTTCACCCTTCTTTGTGTCACCACCACCTCTTTTATATACTATGCGCTCACCAGATCAAGATAAGTTTATAGCCTGTAAGATATCCAGGTAAGTGTCTCCTCGATCTGCAACAATAGTGCCGTTTTCCCTCCAAGATATGTATCAGACCAACATGTGGAAAAATGCTTTACATCAACACCAGCCTCCAACTGCTCTCCTTGCTCCAAAAGAAAAAGCCTCATATGGTGTAGTATGTATAAAAAGTGGCAGGTTTATTCAAAAACATATAAAACATAAAAGTGTGCCTAACCGGCACCAGTCTGTCCAGCGTTACTGCTTTGTATCTCTCCGGCGTGCGTTCCACGCCTCTGTGTTTTGCTGTTCAGCGTGCTGAAGTGCCGCGGAGGTGACGTAGTTCCGTTCGTGAAGTATTACCCATAAGCCTCTACGCGTTTCGTATGTACGCATGCGTCATCAGAAAGCTGTGGGTGTTTACTTCTTGTGGATATTTATAGTAAATGCTTGTTGCATTAGCCAATTACGTGTTTTGTTGTTACCGGAAGTGCTTATTCCGCCATTGCTTATTTCATGTTAATCCCGGATGTTCCCCTTCCGCCATTTTCATTGTGGGCTACTTTATTATATGGTAAATTATTTATATTAAGCGGTAACTATGGACAGACTTTACAAGTTAAAGGTTAAAATCTATAAAAATATACTGATACTTTACAGTTTAAAGTTTGATATTTAAAATGTAATCTAAATTTATTATGTTCGGACATGTATTCAAATTTGCATATTCCTTAGTTGCCAACACTAGAAAGAAAGTGCCGATATATTGGCTATCACGCAGCTCATAAACCAATCATTCAAGGAGGGCATGGTGCCCACCTTGCTGAAACAAGGTACAATAAAATCAATTCTAAAAAAAAACTACCCTCGACCCCAAAGACCCAAACAACCGGAGGCCCATAACAGGTCTAAATGTTTTCTCTAAGGTAATGGAGAAAGTAGTTGTACAACAGCTGCAACTGCATTTAGACACCCATAAATTACTCGACCCCTTTCAATCAGGCTTCCGTCCGGGTCACGGAACAGAAACGGCGCTGCTCAAAATATGGGATGACGCTCTAGAGGCCGCAGATGAAGGAGAATCTTGTCTCCTGATACTGCTGGACCTAAGCACGGCTTTTGACACTGTAGACCACGGACTACTACTGGCTAGGCTAGCTGAAGTAGCCGGAGTCGCTGAAGGTGTTTTACCCTGGTTCTCCTCCTTCTTGGAAAACCAATCACAAATAGTGAAACTGGGGTCTTTCACTTCTGAAAAATGTACGGTATCATGCGGAGTCCCTCAGGGATCTCCCTTATCGCCCGTATTGTTTAATATCTATCTTCGCCCTCTCTTTGAAATCATCAGTAACCAGAAGTTACTTTACCATTCCTATGCAGACGACACACAACTGTATTTCCGCATCTGCAACAAAAATAATCATTCTCTTGGTCTAGAGAAATGCCTTACTCTAAGGCCTCGTACACACGACCGAACATGTCTGCTGAAACTGGTCCATCGGACCAGTTTCCACGGACATGTTCGGTCGTGTGTACAGCCGACCGGACAATTTTCCGGGGGATCGGACAGGTTTCCAGCGGACAAATGTTTCTTAGCATGCTAAGAAACATGTCCGCTGGAAGCCTGTCCATCGGACATGTTCGGTCGTCTGTACGACTCACCGGACATGTCCGCTCAGGCCGAAAGCCCTCGCATGCGTCAAAGTGATTCGACGCATGCGTAGAAGCATTTAACTTCCGGGTTCGCGCACGTCGCCACGTCATCGTCGCCTTCACGTCACCGCGTATTCTGTCCGCGCGGATTTTGGTTTGATGGTGTGTACAACCATCAGACCAAAATCTCCGAGCAGACATGTCCGATGAAAACGGTCCGCGGACCGTTTTCATCGGACAGATCCGCTCGTGTGTACAAGGCCTAATAGATAACTGGATGACAAACAGTTATCTTAAACTTAATGGTTCGAAAACAGAACTTCTCCTGTTTCACGCTAACCGGAAAAATCACCCTGTGTCTACATGGTCAGTAGTCTGCGGATCCCACCATCTGCTGCGCCTACTACGCAGACTCACGCCCTTTATCCCGAAAGAGGACATTGCAGTCATGGTGGGAACAATCATCAATTCCAGACTCGACTACGCAAATGCCCTCTATCTAGGACTCCCCAAATACCAAATCACTTGTCTGCAAGTCGTTCAAAATACGGCCACTCGACTAGTGACTGGAAAAAAAACATGGGAATCAATCTCACCTTCGCTGAGATCCTTTCATTGGTTGCCAGTAAAAGACAGAATCACTTTCAATGCACTCTGCCTAATGCATAAGTGTATTCAAGGAAACGCCCCCCAATATCTATGTGAAAAAATAAAAGCCCATAACCCAAATCGCATTCTGCGATCCACCAATCAAAACCTACTCCAGATACCCAAAGCCAGATACAAGTCCAAAGGAGATCGAAGATTTGCAGTCCAGGGACCTTGCCTGTGGAATGCACTACCAACCACCATCCGACTGGAGTCGGACCACTTGGCCTTCAGGAGAAAGATTAAAACCCATCTCTTCTGAGGTCAAGGGGTTCCTTACCCATGAAATGGATACAGCGCCCAGAGGCGATTCAGTTCGCATGTGTTGCGCTTTACAAGTCTCTCACTCACTCACTAGAATATAAAAACAAAAATAAAAATAAAATAATAAAAATAGAAAAATAGAATAAAATTAAAAATAATAATAATAAATAAAAATAATAAAATAAAATGGAAATGGAAATTTAGTGTGGCTATTTTTGGCTCCTCAGTATTTTTCCAAAAAACAGTTTATATCCAACTCTATATTCATTCCTTTAGGCTTGAGTGTATCTAATTTAAAAATCCAATATGTTTAATTCTTTGAAATTTCTCTTAGGTTAATATTTCTCCAATTTTTTTCTACTTTATCAATGGCATAAATTTTTAGTTTTGTTGGATCTCTATTGTGCATTTTTCTAAAGTCCAATGAAACGCTATGGTATTTAAAACCTTTCTTTATGTTTCTAATGTGTTCCCCTATTCTAATTGAGAGCTTTCTGGTGGTTCTACCCACATATTGTAGTCCACATTCCAACACATAAGTTACATGAGTGCTGCTACAAGTTATTAGTTTATTTATTTTATATTCCTCTTTGTTTGTATTAGATTTAAACTGTGTGGTTTTTCTAGGACCACTCACTGTCCGCACCTATAAAATCCTTTTTGGTCCAGGAAGGACGTTATCTTCTTGGGTGGGTCCAGGACATTTTTTACAATAGTGTCTCGGATTCTCTTTGCCCTTCTGTACAAGAACGTGGGTTTTCGAGGTAAAATACCCCTTAGTTGGGGGTCTTCAAGAATAATGGGCCAATACTTTTTTATAATGCCCTCAAACTTTTTGTATTCTGTATTGAATCCTGTTATGAAGGTCAGGCCATTGTTTCCATCTTTTTTCTTTACTTTCTCTTTCAGTATGTTATCTCGTGTCATCATTCCGACTGTGTCCCTAGTTTTTTCCAGTTTGGTTTTCTCATATCCTTTGTCCACAAACCTACCAATCAAGATATTGGTTTGTGCAACATAATCCAGTATAGAACTGCAATTTCGTCTGATCCTAATAAATTGCCCTTTTGGTATGGCCTGCTTCCATTGTGGGTGATGGCAGCTACTATATGGGATATACCCATTCCTGTCTGTGTCCTTAAAGTGCGTTTTGGTGTGCAGTCTATTTCCCGCCTTAAAAATCTCCAAATCCAAAAACTGTGGGCAGACTTTTTGTATGTTGACCGTAAATGCAATTCCATATTTGCAGGGGTCAAGTCCTGGGGAAAAAAGTGTGGGAACTCACCCAAGATTCCCCACCCGCCTCAAAAAAATAAAAATTGCATGTGTGTGTTTTATGTACAATTTTTTTTAACAAATAAACTTCCCTCAGTCTGCACAATTACTCCCCCCATCTGCACAATTACTCCCCCCATCCCCCAGTCTGCACAACTACTCCCCCCATCCCCTCAGTCTGCACAACTACTCCCCCCATCCCCTCAGTCTGCACAACTACTCCCCCCATCCCCTCAGTCTGCACAATTACTCCCCCCATCCCCCAGTCTGCACAATTACTCCCCCCATCCCCTCAATCTGCACAACTACTCCCCCCATCCCCCAGTCTGCACAACTACTCCCCCCATCCCCCAGTCTGCACAACTACTCCCCCCATCCCCTCAGTCTGCACAACTACTCCCCCCATCCCCCAGTCTGCACAATTACTCCCCCCATCCCCCAGTCTGCACAATTACTCCCCCCATCCCCTCAGTCTGCACAACTACTCCCCCCATCCCCCAGTCTGCACAACTACTCCCCCCATCCCCCAGTCTGCACAACTACTCCCCCCATCCCCCAGTCTGCACAACTACTCCCCCCATCCCCCAGTCTGCACAACTACTCCCCCCATCCCCTCAGTCTGCACAACTACTCCCCCCATCCCCCAGTCTGCACAATTACTCCCCCCATCCCCCAGTCTGCACAATTACTCCCCCCATCCCCTCAGTCTGCACAACTACTCCCCCCATCCCCCAGTCTGCACAACTACTCCCCCCATCCCCCAATCTGCACAACTACTCCCCCCATCCCCCAGTCTGCACAACTACTCCCCCCATCCCCCAGTCTGCACAACTACTCCCCCCATCCCCTCAGTCTGCACAACTACTCCCCCCATCCCCCAGTCTGCACAATTACTCCCCCCATCCCCCAGTCTGCACAATTACTCCCCCCATCCCCTCAGTCTGCACAACTACTCCCCCCATCCCCCAGTCTGCACAACTACTCCCCCCATCCCCCAGTCTGCACAACTACTCCCCCCATCCCCCCGTCTGCACAACTACTCCCCCCATCCCCCCGTCTGCACAATTACTCCCCCCATCCCCTCAGTCTGCACAATTACTCCCCCCATCCCCCAGTCTGCACAACTACTCCCCCCATTCCCCAGTCTGCACAATTACTCCCCCCATTCCCCAGTCTGCACAACTACTCCCCCCATCCCCTCAGTCTGCACAACTACTCCCCCCATCCCCTCAGTCTGCACAACTACTCCCCCCATCCCCCAGTCTGCACAACTACTCCCCCCATCCCCTCAGTCTGCACAACTACTCCCCCCATCCCCTCAGTCTGCACAATTACTCCCCCCATCCCCCAGTCTGCACAACTACTCCCCCCATCCCCCACAATTACTCCCTCAGTCTGCACAATTACCGCAACGTCCCCCCCCCCCCCCCAGTTTGCACGGGGGAAGAAATGAGAGAGAAGCAGAGGCAAAGAAATAATAATTCAGGGGGGAGAGGGAGTTTTGCAGATAGCTCACGTACCTTACAACTCAGGTTAGTCATATAAGTCCATGCTGGAGGCTCCATGCAGGCTGGAGTGTGGGCGGAAACAAAGGGGAGGAGGAATTTGGATTGGACAGACGGCCGAGTGGGGGATGAGCTAGGAAGACAAACAGATACAGCCCGACTCGTGTGTGAAACAAACAAGGAGAGGGAGGATGGAAGGGAGCATTATGGCACTTTGGCGCCCTACCTCTGCAGGTGCTAGGGTGAACTGCACCCCATCACTAGACCTGAGACTTTGTTACGGCGGTCGCTGGAGGAGGAGGAATAGGCGGACTGAGGGAGGGGAGGACGGACGCGCCTTGGTTACTATGGGAACGACGTTCCTGCTGTGGAAAAGGTATAGGAACGTCGTTCCCATGCGTTCCCGCAGGACTCGAGCCCTGCATATTTGTTGTTGTTAATGTGTTCAATAAATTCCTTAAGTTCGCCTCCATTCTCCTTCCAGACGATCAAGATGTCATCTATGAACCGTTTGTAGGTCAGGAGGTGTGGCCAACATTTTCCAAAAATTTCTTCCTTTTCCCACTTGTTTAGGAATATGTTGGCCACGCTTGGGGCATATTATTCCCCATCACCACTCCTTTGGTTTGGCTGTAATAATTGTGGTTATGCCAGAAAAAGTTATTCCCCATGGCCATCCAAAATAAACTTTCTCTGTTTAAGTTTTAGTTCGGATTGATGTTTCAGGGCCCATGCGACTGCATCTGGTTGCTTGATGTTGGTGTATAGAGACTCGATGGTTACCAACAACGTGGAGTCATCTACCTCAATTTTTGAAAGTAGGTTTATGACATCCTTGCTGTCTTTGATGAAAGCTTCTCCTTTTGTTGCAAGGGGTTGGAGAAATACATCCAAGTATTCACCCAATCTAGAGTGTATGGAGTCGATGCCGCTGATGATTGGCCTGCCTGGTGGTTTAGTCTTGTTCTTGTGTACTTTTGGAACTTGGTAGATTACAGGGATTCTCGGTGCTTTAGGCAATATATATCTTCCTTCTTTCTTGCTTATTATGTGGTCCGCTATCCCACGGTTCAAAAATTCTCTCAATTTTATTTTTAATTCTTTATTGGGGTTCTTCTTCAAAGGTTTGTATGTGGTGATATCGTTGACCAGCCTGTTTAGTTCTTCCATATAGTCTTGTTTGGTCAAAATTAGCAAACTACCAAACCCCCCTTATCTGCTGGTCTCACCACTACGTTGTTCCGTTTCTCTAATTTTTTTATTCCTTGCCATACTTTGTCTTGTTTCATGTTTTTTTTGTGGTTGTATGTTTTTTAATTCCTTTTCTACCATTTTCTTAAAAACTTCTATATACAGTAGGTGAACCCGATTTTGTGTCAATCTCGCTCTCTTTCTCAGCGAGATTGAGCACCTACGAGCCCCATCGCGGGAGCCAGCGCCGAGCTGGCTTGCCGCGATGGATACAGAGCCGTCATAGAAGCGACGGGAGATCCGACTTGGATTCCCGCCAATTCTACACGTGTGCGGCGTTTGTTATGAATCCTGAGGGGGAAGTCCCCGCCGGATTTTAAATAAAAATCCGGCATGGGTCCCCCCTCAGGAGCATACCGGGCCCTTAGGTCTGTTATGGGTTGTAAGGAGAGCCCCCCTACGCCGAAAAAAACGGCGTAGGGGGTCCCCCTACAATCCATACCAGACCCGTATCCAAAGCACGCTACCCGGCCAGCCAGGAAGGGAGTGGGGACGAGCGAGCGCCCCCCCCCCTCCTGAGCCGTACCAGGCTGCATGCCCTCAACATAGGGGGGTTGGGTGCTCTGGGGCAGGGGGGCGCACTGCGGCCCCCCCCACCTCAGAGCACGCTGTCCCCATGTTGATGAGGACAGGGCCCCTTCCCGACAACCCTGGCCGTTGGTTGTCGGGGTATGCGGGCGGGAGGCTTATCGGAATCTGGGAGCCCCCCTTTAATAAGGGGGCCCCCAGATACCGGCCCCCCACCCTAAGTGAATGAGTATGGGGTACATCGTACCCCTACCCATTCACCTGCAAGAAAAGTGGTAAAAACACAAATAAACCACACAGTGTATTAAAATATTTTATTTTTCTGCTCCGGAGGCCGCCCCCTGTCTTCTTTATTAGCTCTTTTACCAGGGGGGGCTTCTTCTTTGACGTCTTCGGGTGGGTGGGGGCCGCCGTCTGGTTCTCTTCCACCGCCGGGGGGGGGTGGCTTTTAAAAAAGCCCCCACCCCCCCGGCGGGTTTCCTCCGGCGTCTTCGGCGGGGCTCTTCTTCTTCCGCTATCCCGACGGGTCTTCTCAACTCTCCGGGGTTCTCCTTCTGTCTTCGCCGCTCTCCGTTGTTGACTCGGCGCACCCCGGTTCTTCGTCTCGCTGTCCGGTGTCTTCTTCCGTGATGTACGTCTTCTCCTTCCGTGCTGTGATGAGTTCTTCTTCCGTGCTGTGACGTCATGTTCTTCACTTCTCTCCTTCTCCCGATGTTGCCACGCCGGTCCTCCTCGCTGAAATGACGGATGCGCGCCTTGCATCGGACCTATATAGGCCTCACAGTCCCATCATGCTCTGTACCTACCCATGTGATACCTACCCACGTGGTAGGTATCACATGGGTAGGTACAGAGCATGATGGGACTGTGAGGCCTATATAGGTCCGATGCAAGGCTCGCATCCGTCATTTCAGCGAGGAGGACCGGCGTGGCAACATCGGGAGAAGGAGAGAAGTGAAGAACATGACGTCACAGCACGGAAGAAGAACTCATCACAGCACGGAAGGAGAAGACGTACATCACGGAAGAAGACACCGGACAGCGAGACGAAGAACCGGGGTGCGCCGAGTCAACAACGGAGAGCGGCGAAGACAGAAGGAGAACCCCGGAGAGTTGAGAAGACCCGTCGGGATAGCGGAAGAAGAAGAGCCCCGCCGAAGACGCCGGAGGAAACCCGCCGGGGGGTGGGGGCTTTTTTAAAAGCCACCCCCCCCGGCGGTGGAAGAGAACCAGACGGCGGCCCCCACCCACCCGAAGACGTCAAAGAAGAAGCCCCCCCTGGTAAAAGAGCTAATAAAGAAGACAGGGGGCGGCCTCCGGAGCAGAAAAATAAAATATTTTAATACACTGTGTGGTTTATTTGTGTTTTTACCACTTTTCTTGCAGGTGAATGGGTAGGGGTACGATGTACCCCATACTCATTCACTTAGGGTGGGGGGCCGGTATCTGGGGGCCCCCTTATTAAAGGGGGGCTCCCAGATTCCGATAAGCCTCCCGCCCGCATACCCCGACAACCAACGGCCAGGGTTGTCGGGAAGGGGCCCTGTCCTCATCAACATGGGGACAGGGTGCTCTGAGGTGGGGGGGGCCGCAGTGCGCCCCCCTGCCCCAGAGCACCCAACCCCCCCATGTTGAGGGCATGCAGCCTGGTATGGCTCAGGAGGGGGGGGGGGCGCTCGCTCGTCCCCACTCCCTTCCTGGCTGGCCGGGTAGCGTGCTTTGGATACGGGTCTGGTATGGATTGTAGGGGGACCCCCTACGCCGTTTTTTCCGGCGTAGGGGGGCTCTCCTTACAACCCATAACAGACCTAAGGGCCCGGTATGCTCCTGAGGGGGGACCCATGCCGGATTTTTATTTAAAATCCGGCGGGGACTTCCCCCTCAGGATTCATAACAAACGCCGCACACGTGTAGAATTGGCGGGAATCCAAGTCGGATCTCCCGTCGCTTCTATGACGCGCTTGCTGGGATGTGCTGTCACTATTCCAGTGAGTGTGAGATGTCGGCGCGATCTCGGCACCCTGTCGCCGAGTATCAGCGCGACGCTGTCGTGCTAAAAGCACAATATCACAAACACCTACTGTAATGATAGGAGTTGGATTTTGGATTAAAAGTTGATTGTTTTTTTAGTGTGCTGTGTGTGTGTATTCTGAGGTAGTTTGTTGTTCATTTCTTTTTTCGTTTGCTCCAAAATGTTTTTTCAAGTTCAACTTTCTTATAAACCTCTGCAGGTCTATGAAGGTTTCAAATTTGTTAAAGGATTTCTTGGGCGCAAATTTTATACCTTTGTCCAATACTATTAATTCTTCCTGGGGAAAAAACAATGTTGGTTAGGTTAAAAATTCCCTTTCATAACCCATTGTTTTTGCTTCCCCCTCTCCTTCTTGGGGGTCGTGTTTCCACCCTCTGCTCGTCTGAAAAACCGGCATTAGAGGTCTGTAGGGTTCCCTCCATTCCCCCTGCCACTGAGGGGGTCCGTAGTTTTGTCCATAGTACCCTCTGTCTCCTCTCCATGGCCTATAGTATTGGCCCATTGGCGGTTGGTAAGGTTGGGGTGCTGTTCCTTGCTCTGTTTTTTTTGGGGTAGGTTTGTTATGTGTTCCATCCTTGGGTGCAGGTTCCGGACCTTTCTTTTTCGCTATAGGTGCTCCTGGGGTTTTTGCTTGTGCTGTCGTCCCCCCCCCCTCTTCCTCTATTTGTTCTGCCTCATCGTTTAGTGAGGTATTATTGGAATTAGTCACTCTTTCCACCTCCTGCCAGTTGTAAATTTTCCCTGCTATATAGTCCATCTTGTCTCTCTGGTACTTTTTTACCTTTTTGTTTTTTACTTCATTATCCAATTTTGCCAAAAAATCTTGCAATTTTTTTGCTCAAGCTTTATAGTCGTTTGTATCCGCATTTGGGTCCATACTCTGTTTGAGATTACTGATGTTACTTGTAATCTTATTTAGCTTAATCCGCCTTCTCTGAAAAATAATCTCTAAGGCCGCGTACACACGGTCAGACAAAACCAATGAGAATGGAGGTTCAGTTTCATCGGTCCAAACCGACCGTGTGTATAGCCCATCGGTCTGTTGTCCTTTGGTCCAAAATTTTAAAACATGCTTTAAAATCGAACCGATGGCCCGCTGCCCGATCGGTCCAAACCGATGGTTAGTACAGAAAGCATCGGTTCAAAACCCACACATGCTCAGAATCAAGTCGACGCATGCTTGGAAGCAGGAAGTAGTTAGTATTTATTTACAATGTGCTCCTCCCTTTTGTTCTTTCTCCACCAACCCCCTTTTTGTTTTCATCTTTATTTTTATTCATGCACTCAAATCGTTTAATGTGTCTGAGATTAAGGTTGGTCGAATCAATTATTCAGTGTTGTTGCCATTTATATACTGCTGTTGGTGTGCTGGAGCCTGTTGTTCTATGAAGGGCTCTGACACATAAATAGCACAACACGGCTAGTACCCCTGTAGGCCAGTAGAAGGAGCCGATGCTCCGAGTGCGTATCCTTGTCTCTCCAGCCTTTCCTCCCTCGATGCTCTTCCATTTCCGGTGATGTCATCCCTCTGCATTCCACGCTGGCCCTGACTGACTTCCTGAGGGCCACAGGACTTATGGCTGCCGTTTTCAGACTTCTGACTACTCATGGACGAGTCGCCTAGGACACCGGACTGCACCGAGAGTCACAGATGAGCCTGTTTTTAATCGACCTGTTGTAAGTGCATTACTTGTGCATAAATAAATTGTAATCAACCTTATGTGGCACTTCCTGTTTTTCTCTCTTATCCTGCTTGCAGAGTTGGTTTTCTCTGAGGACAGCTGCCGCCCACCACATCCCCCTAAGAACTGTCACCTTCTATTATGGACTGATTTATTTTTCACTTGTGCCCTGCAATACATTTTTAGATATATGTACACCAGTGATTGCGCTTACAGTTTCCTTCTTCCTGTATAGTGCCCCATCAGTAATGCCTGTCAGTGCCCTTCAGTTGCAACTCAGTAATGCCTGTCAGTAGCTCTTCATCAGTGCTGCCTATCTGTGTCCATCAGTGCCCATCAACGGCGCCTACCAGTGCCCATCAGTTTTTTTAATTGTCACTCTTTTTTTGTTTATAGCGCAAAAAAGAAAAAACGCAGAGGTGATCAAATACCACCAAAAGACAGCTCTATTTGTGGGAAGAAAATTATAAAAATGTAGTTTGGGTACAGCATCATATGACCGCGCAATTGGCATTCAAAGTGCAATAGCGATGAAAGCTGAAAATTGTCCTAGGCAGGAAGGAGTGAAATTGCCCGGTATTGAAGTGGTTAAAGCTCTCTGAACGCCGGTCGAAGCCCCTGTCACTAAATTAAATGATTAGCTTACAGTCCTGTTTACACTTTGCTTTAAAAATGATACCCCATGCAGCTTTTGTGGTGCTTCAAAGCCTCCATAGAAGTCTATGGCAAAGCTTGCTTGAAGCTCCACTGAAGCCTCATCGAAGCTCCACTGAAGCCTCATCAAAGCACCAAGCATAAGCAAGGTGTAAACAGGGACTGTAAGCTAACCATATCATTTAGTGACAGGAGCTTTGACTGGCGTTCAGAGAGCTTTAACAAAGCATGTCTGAAGCCATGTTTTGAAGCAAGTGTAAACCCTAAGGGGTCTACTTATAAAAAATATATATTGAATGAATCTGTCAATCTTTCATCCAGCCTTTACAAATTCTGGCCATCATTTAACACAGTGATTTCCTATGATCATCAGCTCCATCTAGTGGACATAATTGTTTTTTTTCCCTGAAATACCTCAATCAGTAAAAAATAGTGCAATACCACATTATGGCCATTAGATGGAGCCAAGGAAAACAGTGTATAAAATATAATATTATTATTATTTCAGGTACTTATATAGCACGGTCAATTTATGCAGTGCTTTACGAATACATTCACATCAGTCCCTACCCTCATGAAGCTTAAAATCTAAGGTCCCTAACACACATTCATACATACTAGGGCCAATTTAAACAGGATCTGATTAACCTACCAGCATGTCTTTGGAGTGTGGGAGGAAACCGGAGTACCCGGAGAAGCCCACGCAGGCACAGGGAGGACATGCAAACTCCAGGCAGGTGTTGTGGTCAGGATTTGAACCAGCGACCCTTTTTGCTGCTAGGTGAAAGTGCTAACCACTACACCACTGTGCATAATATGACCAAAAATTGTCATAGCTGAATGAATGATGGTCACATTTTTTTTAAATAAACCTCTAATGCCCTGTACACACGATCGGTTCATCTGATGAAAACGAACCGATGGATTTTGTCATCAGATATCTGATGACTTTCATTTTCAGTCTTGCCTACACACCATCGGTTAAAAATCTGATCGTGTCCAACGCGGCGACGTACAACACAACGACGTGCTGAGAAAAATGAAGTCCAATGCATGCGTCGACTTGATTCTGAGCATGCATGGATTTTTGACCAATGAATTTCCCCACAGACGATCGTTTTTTTCTAATGGAGCCCACACACGATCGGTTCGTCCAATGAAAACGGTCCATCGGTCCGTTTTCGTCAGACAAACCGCTCTTGTGTACAGGGCATAAGTGTTTGCAAAGCTTTCATCACAAAATTTACTCAGCCAATGAGAGGGAATGACTTTTTATTATTATACTGCTATCAATGGCCAACACGGTACAACACTTCATCCATGTCTTTGGTGATCTCTGATTATGAACTGTTTCTTACATGATGAAGATCAGCCATGGAGTGTATATCAGGGTGTGCTTCTTCCCCACATGAGAGCTGTGATGTCCAGCAACATTCATATACAAGACATTTCCCGCACTCAAGGCACTAATACACCTCAAGGGTTGTGTGGGATCCCTGATGTACAGGAAGACAGGACTTCAGTGATGAACAATTCCCTCACTCGGGACAGGAAAGTGGCTTCTTCCCCGTGTGAGATCTCTGATGTCTGGAAAGACTGGACTTCTGTGAAAAACATTTCCCACACTCAGAACAGGAATACGGCTTCTCCCCTGTGTGAGATCTCTGATGTTTGTAAAGATTGGATATGTCTGAAAAACATTTCCCACACTCGGCACAGGCATATGGCTTCACCCCCGTGTGAGCTCTCTGATGTTTGTAAAGACTGGACTTCTGTGAAAAGAATTTCCCGCACTCAGGACAGAAATATGGCTTCTCCCCTGTGTGAGATCTCTGATGTGCATAAAGAATGAACTTTTCTGAAAAACATTTCCCACACTCCGCACAGGAAAATGGCTTCTCCCCCGTGTGAGATCTCTTATGTGTGTAAAGACTGGTCTTGTTTGAAAAACATTTCCCACACTCAGGACAGAAATATGGCTTCTCCCCTGTGTGAGATTTCTGATGTGTAAAAAGATTGGACTCCTGTGAAAAACATTTCCCGCACTGAGGACAGGAATATGGTTTCTCTCCTGTGTGAAATCTCTGATGTTTGGAAAGACTGGACTTCTCTGAAAAACATTTCCCACACTCAGCACAGGAATACGGCTTCTCCCCCGTATGAGATCTAATATGGACATTAAGATTGTATTTAGAATAATAAAACTTCCCGCACTCAGTACATGAAAAGCTCTTCTCTGTTGGAAGGACGGCACCGTCCCTCACAGTCTGAGGTTCCTCACGATAAGAGGAATACGATGGTCTGGCACCATCCCGCACAGTCTGAGGTTCCTCAGGATAAGAGGAATACGATGGTCCGGCACCATCCCGCACAGTCTGAGGTTCCTCAGGATAAGAGGAATACGATGGTCCGGCACCGTCCCTCACAGTCTGAGGTTCCTCGGCATAAGAGGAATACAATGGTCCGGCACCGTCCCGCACAGTCTGAGGTTCCTCAGGATAAGAGGAATACGATGGTCCAGCACCGTCCCTCACAGTCTGAGGTTCCTCAGGATAAGAGCAATACGATGGTCCATCTACACTGTGTGGTGTCGGATGGACATTTGAGGTAGTCGGGTTTTCTGCTGGACTATACTGTGTGATGTCCTCATCTTCTACTTTACAGTCTGGAGACAAAGTGAGACAATCCTCTGAGGTTTTCCTCATCTCCCGTCCATCTACTAAAATAAAAATACAAAGATTATTACTAGACATGAGCTGATTGGTTCCCCTAAACCAGGACTCCGCCCACATCAGGCAGCTTTGTCTCTGAGGATCTTACAATTCCCCCCATAAGGTAACTAGTAAATGGCTAATCTGATCTCCTACCAGATCATTTCTTTATTCATGGACCTTAGTCAGAGAGTGAGGAAACAACGAGAACTGTCTTTTATAGGCGTGACAGTGACGAGGGGATTATAGGACGAGTGTCCCCACCCCCTCTATCACTTGATAGAAAATGGGTGTAACAAAAGATCATACATATTATGTGTATATATAGCAGTGGGTAGAGGGGAGAGAGCAGAAGTCAGGACTATGTAATGTACAACATATTGTATAAGATACAACAGATTAGTATCGGAATTATGTAATGTACAACATAGAGTATATAGTGTAGGGGTTAGGGGTATGTAATATACATTTTGTAGTGTGCAACACCCTCCTAGATAGGCTGCTAGATAAGATAGGCTGGGTACATTTAGTTCTTTTTGTCTCCCCTGTAATCAGAAAAGCAGTATGTGATTGCTTTGGAGTGTATAGGCTTCCCAGGCCGCTGCTTGTACTGCTTTCCCCTGCCTTCTGAAATATTCTAAAATGTAGTGGGCTGGAAGAGGCAAATTGACAGCCCTAATATTTTATTGTGAACTCAGTCAATCCCTGGAGGAGAGTGCCTAGTAGGTGGCTGGGGAGTGCATAAATAGTCTGGGGCCTGAGGCGGTCCTGTTCATGTCCTGGAGGAGAACTTCCCAGCCTGAAGTCATAAGATGCTGCAATTAAAGTGAGTGTACAAATGTTACATCACACCGTGTAGTTTTAAAACATGCTGATATCCTCCCTACAATCAATCCGCCTATAAACCTTCAACCTCACAGACATTGCAGAAGTCTCATCTGGACTCAGTCCCGGGGTATCAGGCCAGAGGGCCCACAGTTCTTCAAATCAGCCAGGCCTCCCCCTATGCTGGTATATATATATATCTTTCAAGGAGGAGGGTATTCCCATATGTGGCATCCAGGATTTAATTAATGATGGGATGGTTGATTTTCACCCCATAAGAATAATTTTCCTAGCTTGAAATAAAGCCCAAGATTATTTATTTATTACAAGTATAAGCCGAGTGAAATTTCCATAAACAGGAGTAAATCATTGTGCGCTTTAGTGGATTATGCACTCCTTGGATGTTCCACGAGACTATTGAGGTAGTAGACATAGTGTACCTGTAGGAAAATCATTTAGGGTAGGCAACGTACAATATCAATTTCCTCAGGAGGAGGCACCCACTAGCTAGATTGACTGAAGGTCTTCATTATGCAACTGGAGAATTTATAAAAAGACACCCAGGCAGACTGATAATTAGTTGATGCACAGGGTGGTTCAAGGTCAGAACCGTATCCCTATGCTGGGGTTCCTTAAGGTCATGAAAAAAAAATAGAGATTAAAGATCACCAAGAAACCTTATAAAGGAACACTCTGAACTTAAAAAAACAACTTTAACCACTTGCTTACTGGGCACATATACCCCCTTTCCTGCCCAGGTGAAATTTGAGTGATAATTTTGAAAAAAACACAATATTTTTTACTTTTTGCTATAAACGTTTTTTTTTTCTCAGTTTAAGCCGATACCTATTCTTATACATATTTTTGGTAAAAAAGAAAAAAAAATCGCAATAAGCGGTGACTGGTTTGCGCAAAACAAAATAGGGGACATAATTATGATTTTTTTTTTACTAGTAATGGCGGCGATCTGCGATTTTTATTGGCACTGCGACATTATGGCGGACACATCGGACACATTTTTGGGACCATTCACATTTTTACAGCGAACAGTGCTATAAATATGCACTGATTACTGTATAAATGTGACTGGCAGGGAAGGGGTTAACACTAGGGGGCAAGAAAGGGGTTAAATGTGTGCCCTGCATAGTGTTTCTAACTGTGGGGGAAGGGGACTGACTGGGGGAGGTGACCGATCTGTGTCCCTATGTACAAGGAACACAGCATCGGTCTCCTCTCCCTGACAGGACATGGATCTCACAGAGTTTACACACAGAGATCCACGGTCCTGCTCAGTTGCTGGGCAATCGCGGGTGCCCGGCAGCCATCGCGGCCGCCTGGCACGCGCATCGATTTCCCAGTAACGCGGCGGGTGCACGTGCCGGCGGCGCGCGCGCGCCCCCTAGCGGCTCTGAAAGACGAGGACGTCATATGATGTCCTCTCAAAACAAGAGAGGTATCGTGCCGTCGTCAATTGACGGCGGCCGGTAGTGAGAAGGTTAATGAAAATTATTAAATAATTGATACAAAAAACTACCACTAGTGCAACATTAAAAAATTATAACATTGTCAAACAACTCAGATATCTGCTGGCAGCACTCTTCATACACCACCACACACAGTCCACACTGCAATAAGTCTATGGGGATATATGGGTTCTTCCACAGACAGTGGGATAAAAAGGATGAGATTATTCCAATGGTAAATCTCAGAGACCAACCCTGGAATTACTCCAATTGAAGGGTATAACAATCCACATAGAATGCAACTGAAACTGAGTGTTCAATAGAACCGCAATGAGGTTATTGCAGGCTGGATGGGGAGATAAGGGAGGGATGGAAATGGGAGTAGCTGCCTGTTCCTTGAATGAGGTCTATGGATAAACAGCAGAAGTAAGTTAACCCTCTGACAGGAGATTCACAGCCACATGTTTCTGGGTGAATAAAGACTGGTGAGGATGCAGCACATAAATGACATATAGCAATCAATGGGCAGGATGTAGCTGCCCTTCATCAGTATGCTCCCCACCTCTTGTCTCATAGAAGGGAGGGTTGTAGCAAATCCTCATGCTGTGTGTAGTCCATGCTTGCCAGTTCCAGTTATATAGTCCAATAGCCCAGGAGGATTGAAGTCCTGCGAAGCCAGCCTGCTTCTCAATAGTTGGGCGGGGTGGAAGGGTGGGTTAAGAAACCTTAATAAGGTTTCTTGGTGATCTTTAATCCACATTTTGTTTCAAGTGGAGTTGGAGGACTGAGGTGGTAAAGAAAAAACTGGATGAGATATTGGCACAGGCTTTGCATAACGTGGCGTAACTGCGCAACAATAGTATCTATGAAGAGTAATACCGCAATGAGATGCTGAGGGGTCACGATCTCTAAGGCCCTGTACACACGACCGGTTCATCCGATGAAAATGGTCCGACGGACCGTTTTCATCGGTACACCGCTGAAGTGGCCTGATGGTCTGATGTGTGTACACACCATCAGTTCAAAAACCGATCGGGTCAGAACGCTGTGACGTAAAACACACGACGTGCTGAAAAAAACGAAGTTCAATGCTTCCAAGCATGCGTCGACTTGATTCTGAGCATGCGCGGGTTTTGAACCGATGCTTTTGTGTACCAACCATTGGTTTGGTCCGATTGGTCAGCGGTCCATCGGTTCGATTTTAAAGCAAGTTTTAAAATTTTGGTCCGAAGGACATATGGTCGGTTTGGACCGATGAAACTGAACCTCGGTCCATTCTCATCGGTTTTGACCGGTCGTGTGTACGCGGCCTAACAAGAGAGCGAGAGCCACCACCATTTTCATCCCAAATGGGCAGCTGTAAATATATGCTTGTGTGCCAACCAGGCACAGGTAGGATTGTCACAAGATCCGTGACAGGCTATATCGCAGAGGGTGCATCAGAGTTCATATGCTTGTAGAGTACATTGAACATTGTACCCAACAGTATGTGAGGAGCTATTTCAATTGCTGAGTTGAGCCAACTGGAACATGTCCCCTTTCAGAAGTAGGTAAGTTAAGAGTAAACATAAGGCACCATATTGGTTATTGAGGAGAGGTTTCGTGGAAGTCAGTCCCCCCTGTCATCAGCTTGGCGGCGTCAGAGATCATTGTGATCCAGTCAGGCAGCAGCCTCCAAAGCCATTTCAAAGAAGGTAGATTGACCTAGCATAAAAGTCTAGGTGGGTTGCCAGGCAGATGGGGCCGAGGCGGTGTTTGCTGGGCGCACTTTACCACAAACAACGGAGTGAAGGCTTTCTTGGCAAAAATTTCCTGCAGCAATTGTTCTATGAATGCAGTAGGATCTCCGACACTTCTCAGGGAGCCCCACTATACGCACGTTATTACGCCTTAGGCAGTTTTCAATGTCATCAGTTTTGTTATTAGCTTGCATGACTTGTTGAGCTGTCATCTTATAGCCGGATTCAGTAAGACTTCAGTAAGACGTATCAGTAGATACGCCGTTGTAAGTCTGAATGCGCCCTGTCGTATATTTAAGCGTATTCTGGAAACCAGATACGCTTAAATTTGGCCAAGATACGACCGGCGTAAGTCTCCTACGCCGTTGTATCTTGGCTGCATATTTACGCTGGCCGCCAGGGGCGTGTACGTGGATTTACGCGTCGAATATGCACATGACCTAGATACGCCAATTCACGAACGTACTTGCGCCCGATACGCTGTTTACGTAAGGCGTTTTTCCGGCGCAAAGATAAACCACCAAAAAGATAGCGCAGCCCATGCAAGGTATGGACGACAGAACAGCCGTCGGATTTTACGTTGTTTGCGTAAGCGTACGTGAATGGGGCTGGGCGTAGGTTACGTTCACGTCGAAAGCAATGAGTATTTGCGATGTGATTCTGAGAATGAGCTTGCATGCGCCGTACCAATGGCCCTCATTTACATGGGGTCACGGTTAATTTAAATGAAGCCCGCCCACTACATACTTTGAATTAGGCAGGGTTACGCCGGGCCATTTGCGCTACGCCGACGTAACTTAGGGAGCAAGTGCTTTGTGAATACAGTACTTGCCTCACTATGTTACGTCGGCGTAGTGCAAAAGGGATGCGCTACGCCGGCATAAAGATACGCAGCCATACGTGAATCTGGCTATTAGTGTCTCTGATAAGAGGCGGTAGTTGATCTTCCAGACTGATTCTGCCCTCCACAGCTGTAGTTCTCTCTCTAATGTTTTGGAGGTCTTGCCTGAGAAGGGAAACTGTTTCCGTATGTCTTCCTGAACCGTTCCTTAAGGTCATCCACCGAGGCGATGCATTTCTGGCCCGCCTGTAGAATGTCAGTAAGTGTTTGGTATTATCAAGTGGGAGATCAAAAATGTCAGGGTTAGGAACTGGGGAGACCTCCACGGGCAGCGTGTCATCTAATCCTGGTAAGCTTGCCTGTCCCCCCTGTTCCTGTTCATCTGTGTGGTGGTATGAGAGGAGCTGTCAGTGCCAATTATCTTCTGGGTAGTTGGAGCCGATGCTGAGACAGAAAGGAAGCGGGGGAAAATCAATGTAGAAGGATCACAGCAGGAGCTCCGTGCAGTGTGTATCTGCTCACATGCCCGCACAGCCGACCCCCCCTGATACAACTTTATTCATTAAAAGTCAGGGGTCCAATCCAAGTAGCCAATGTGATTTCAGGGTCCAAGCGCTTCCTTCATCAGAACATCAATAGCAATAATGTGAACAAACCAGAAGTGACTTGGACCTACAATTGTATTGTTACAAGCACATGATTTATCAGCAGCTTGTTTGGCAGCCAAACCTCTGGTTTGTTCACATTGTTGGCAGTCAAGCCCTGATTAAGGTGGCACTTGGACCCCTGAAACCTGTAGGCTGCTTTTTGGATTGCACGCCTGACTTTTAATGGAATAAAGTTGTATCTGGACCTCTTAGCAGTGGTGTGGCACTTCAATCTTAATTCTCATTATTTTACACTACAAGCCAAGAAGATTGTAGAGATCCTCTGGGGTGTAGAAGCCACCTGCCCAGGAATCAGATCAATTACACATTAATGTCCTAAGATAACAATACCAGTATGATAACCCTACTGGTCCAGCGCTATCTTTCCACTTTCCAGAAAAGTGACTATGTTCCTGGCTTCCACTGAGCTAGCTTAGGAAAAGAACCTGGGGCAAAATCACTGTGCTCACCTTGGGGGTGAGCGCTACAAGTGTAATGTTGTTCAGTAATCTGTGGTAGCTTAAAGTGGCTCTAAAAGCTGAACAATGCATGAAGGTAAAAAAACTTTCTTATGCAGTGCCACCCCCAGCCCCCCAATACTTACCTGAGCCCAATCTCAATGTCAGAAAAACTGCAGATGACAATTAAAAAAAAGAGGGGCAGACAGGGGACAAAAAAAGAACAAAAAAATGCAGCAACCAAAAAAAAGGGTATACAGCACTAAATGTTATGTAACTCTGTATTGTACAATAACACATTAAGTAGCTATAGTAGCAAACTGAGCCCTGCTCCATCCATCTCCACACCAACAACACACTGGTAAAGGTTCTTGTGGGAAGGAACCTTTTATAATGTAGGGTGGGACTACGAGCACTGAGCTGTGATTGGGCAAAGTCATCATGGCTTTGTCCAATCATGGCTCTGACTGTGCTCTATGCCCTGACTGGGCAAAGCCTTGCACCTGACCAGGGGTGCATTGCTTCATCCAATTATGGCCCTAGAATGCACTGTGCAATGCATTGTGGGGGGTTTGGCGGGCGAATCTTCCACTGAACGCCACGCAAATTTGGGTGTTTTCTAAACGGACAATGTATGAGCTGCTTGTTTGCTGGGCTGAAACTCTTCAACCAACTCTATACAGACATATCCCTCCAACTGGCACAACAAGCAAACATCAGGGCAAGTAACCCTGGGAGTTTTGTTCTGTCAGAGATTATGCTAGACCTGGGAATGGGTCAAAAGACCTAAAGCACATACAGTACCTCAGATTCCTAGATCCAGTTACTCCTATTGGAAAATCAACATTTTGCTGCCAGCTGAACCCCAGAATCTCCATAAATCCAGTCTAGAGACATAAATTGTGTCTGCAGCACAGAGAAGGAAGATTATCCGAGAAAAATACAGGAATACAGGACGGGGAACACAGCTCAGGAAAGTGACCAGGGGATTACAGGCTGATATCACCCAGTCCCCGCCCTACTCTGGACCAATCAGTGAGCAGTATGGGTGGAGGAATGTATTTAGTGTTAATGACCCACCTGTGCTGATCTCTGTAGGAGTGTCCTCCTCTATAAATGTCCCCGTTATTCCATCCTCCTCCATAGACTGCTGATCATCCCTCACATACGTATCTTCTTCTTCTTCTTTGACCTCAACTTTTAAATCTAACAGATCTTCACCCTAAACCGAGAGAATGAGAAAACATCATATGTAAAATATAAGCTAAAAAAAATCCACACGTTGTCTCCACGTGTCCTTGTTCTAGATGCTCCATCTCACCAACCTTGTAACAGTGGGGGATGGTGTGATCTTCCTGTGTGGAATCCCGGGAATACAGAGGACGGGGACATCTCTCTGGTGGGTTCCTGGTATTAGGTGGCTCCATCATATCCTTGTGTCCTTCTGATAACTCCTCCATCACTCCATACTCCTCATCCTCCTCTTTATACTCTTCTTTAACAACAATAATATAACCCTCAAGGTTTCCACTCTGAATATAAAATCAAACATTCATTGTAACAAACATGCTGTGTATAAATCAGATCTACCAATAATTGTCAATCATTTACCTGATGATGGTGGGGGATGGCGTGACCTTCCTGTGAGGAATCCCGGGAATACAGAGGACGGGGACATCTCTCTGGTGGGTTCCCATTACTGGATCCATCTGTAGGAAACACACACACTGACTGAATACATTTAGCCAGATTCAAGTAGACCTGCCTAACGTTAGGCAGGCGTAGCGTATCTCATATACGCTACGCCACCGTAAGTTAGAGAGGCAAGTGCTGTATTCACAAAGCACTTGCGTCCTAAGTTACGGAGGCGTATCGTAAATGTGCCGGCGTAAGCGCACCTAATTCAAATTGTGAAGAGGTGGGCGTGTTTTATGTAAATAAAGCATGACCCCCACGTAAATTAAGTTTTTAACGTACGGCGCATGCGCCGTCCGTGGACGTATCCCAGTGCGTATGCTCCAAATTACGCCGCAAAGACTCATTTGTTTCGACGTGAACGTAAATTACGCCCAGCCCCATTCACGGACGACTTACGCAAATGACATAAACATTTAGAAATTAGACGCGGGACCGACGTCCATACTTAACATTGGCTGCGCCATCTTTTGGTGGAATATCTTTACGCCTAAAAACGCCTTACGTAAACGGCGTATCTTTACTGCGACGGGGCAAGCGTACGTTCGTGAATAGGCGTATCTTGCTGATTTACGCATTCTAGGCGTAAATCAGCGTACACGCCCCTAGCGGCCAGCGTAAATAGGCAGCTTAGATACGACGGCGTAGGAGGTCGTATCTTAGCTACATTTAAGCGTATCTCAATTTGAGAATACACTTAAATGTACAACGGCGCAGATTCTGAGTTACGAAGGCGTATCTACTGATACGCCCGTCGTAAGTTTCCTGAAGCTGGCTAATTGTTTCTTTGTGTTTATCAGATGATGGGGGATCTAGGTGGAGCCTCCGTACTGCTCTCTCCTTTACAATAAAGTCTCCTCTTACCCGGTGATGTGAGGGGCGGCTGATTGTCCATCATGACGTCCTTGTAGAGATCCTTGTGTCCTTCTAAATACTCCCACTCCTCCATGGAGAAATAGACAGTGATATCCTGACACCTTATAGGAACCTGACACACACAATGATACAGTCACCATCCAGACACATCCCTTGTCTGTTACTGGATAATGTCCCAGAATTCCCGGCACCGCTCACCTCTCCTCCATCATCTCTCTGGTGACTTCTAGAATCTTCTTTTTATTTGGTGGAGGCAATGTGATGGTCATAGGATCTCCAGACTTCAAAGGAGGAAAACTCTACATCTGAACACAAATAGTAAAATCAATCCATCAATGTTCCCAGAATCCTCCTCATTCACCTCACCATTCAGACGTCCATTTTATTAAAGCCCCACTTCAGGCTGAGGTATAATTTCCCCACACAGGACCCCCACTGTGTAGGTAAAACAATTAGGGTGTCATTACAACAACAGTCCTGTTTTGCTTGTGAGGATGCAAAGGTTCTGCCCACATCCTAACACC
Source organism: Rana temporaria (assembly GCF_905171775.1). Taxonomy (NCBI): domain Eukaryota; kingdom Metazoa; phylum Chordata; class Amphibia; order Anura; family Ranidae; genus Rana; species Rana temporaria. The sequence continues at coordinate 3,691,175 of NC_053492.1, read as the reverse complement.
ATCAAATAAAAAAAAATGCCAGATGGAGGGACATTAAGAGGAGGGGCTATAAGGTCGGTGTGATGTCATAGCATTCTCCATTCCTAGACACTAATAAAAGTGGTATAATCCATTAGTATAGACCGATGAGGTGAGAAGGTGATTGGTGGGAAAGGTGACACATCTTCAAAATAAAGAGAATGTTCCAGCCACGTAAGTGACTAAATATTCTGACCCTGAAGGGGTTAATCTAGGTTTCCACACTATATATGTGTGTATCATCATCTGCTGGAGATAAAAGACGTCACAGTGACTATGGAGGAAGAGGACGGACATGACGGGGTTACTGGGTGTAAATAGAAAATACGATCTTATTACCTCCTCTGCTGCCCTTCCAGTGATGTCTTCTCTCTACTTCCTCCCGACTCTCCTCTCACCCGAAACTTCCTGTCTGTACCTGACATCCCTTCCTGTCTGAGTAGAGGTGAGATCACCACCTTGTGGATCTCAGAGGAACTGCACCCCTTGTACTGTGAACACGTCCTTGTTAGGGATGAGCTTGTCGTTTGACTCGAACGTATGTTCGACTCGAACATCGTACGTTCGACGAATTTCGAACAAAACGGGTCGTTCGCGCCAAATTCGAGTGACGCGCGTCGGCCCATAATTCACTGCGGCGTTGCGCGCTGATGATTGGTCAAGCATGCACCATGACCCTGCATGCTTGGCCAATCACAGCACGCAAAAATTGAACCATAATTGGCCAAAGCCAGGGTGGCTTTGGCCAATTATGGCTCAGGGGGTTTAGTACACGCCCCACACTATATAAGGCCGCCTGCAAGGCGGCCGCGTGTAGTGTGTTCCGGCTTTGTTAAAGAGAAGTCAGTCAGACAGTTAGAGAGAGATAGATAGATAGAGACACAGGCCCAGATTCTCAAAGGGCTTACGACGGCGCAGCGCCATGTATGCTGTCGTAAGTCCTAATCTGGGCCGTCGTATCTATGCGACTGATTCTTAGAATCAGTTATGCATAGATATCCATTAGATCCGACAGGCGTAAGTCTCTTATGTCGTGGGATCTTAAATGCAATTTTTTTTTGTCCGCTAGGTGGCGCGTCCGTCGTTTTCCCCGTCGAGTATGCAAATTAGCTAGATACGCGAATTCCCGAACGTACGCGCGGCCGACGCAGTAAAGTTATGACGTTTACGTTAGGCTTGTCCCGGCGTAAAGTTGCCCCTGCTATATGAGGCGCAACCAATGTTAAGTATGGCCGTCGTTCCCGCGTCGAAATTTATAAATTTACGTTGTTTGCGTAAGTCATCCGTGAATGGGGCTGGATGCCATTTACGTTCACGTCGAAACCAATGACGTCCTTGCGACGTCATTTGGAGCAATGCACCCTGGGATATTTTACGGACGGCGCATGCGCAGTACGTTCAGCGCGGGAACGCGCTTCATTTAAATTCTACACGCCCCCTACCCGCCTAATTTGAATTAGGCGGGCTTACGCCGGGTGATTTACGCTACGCCGCCACAACTTTACACACAAGTGCTTTGTGAAAAAAGCACTTGCATGAAAAACTTGCGGCGGCGTAACGTAAATGACATACGTTACGCCGCCACGGAGATACGCCAGATGTACCAGAATCTGGCCCACAGTGTCTTTTCTACCAGATAGATAGATAGATAGATAGATAAGATAGATATATAGATAGATAGATAGATAGATAGATAGATAGATAGATAGATAGATAGATAGATAGATAGATAGATAGAGCAGGAAGGCTAGTGAGTTTAGTTACATTTACAGTGTGTAGAGGATATATATACATCCTAGCGTTGTACATATATTTATACACTGTATAGCTTAGCTAGATCAGCTATTCCTATTTGTTAGGCAGTAGATTGTGCTAGATGCAGTGCTCTAACGTGTTGTATTGCCTGCATAGTGTTTAGTTTACACCTAAACATAGTACTCAGTGTTAGTGGACGTGTGCTATTTAATTGCACACATACACGCAGTTGCTGTTTCTGTATGTGTGCTATTTGCACATAAAACGCAGTCGCTGTTAATGCACGTGGGCTATTTAATTGCACATGAACGCAGTCGCTCTTACTGCACGTGTGCTGTTTTTTAGCCCATAAACGAAGTCACTGTTAGTGCACGTTTGCTGTGTTTTTGCCTATAAACGCAGTCGCTCTTACTGCACGTTTGCTGTGATTTTGGCCATAAACGCCGTCGCTCTTACTGCACGTTTGCTGTGTTTTTGGCCATAAACGCAGTCGATCTCACTGCACGTTTGCTGTGTTTTTGCCCATAAACGCAGTCGATCTTACTGCACGTTACTGGACAGGTGCTGTTTATTTCTGATTTGTCCTGTGCAGGCTATTAAAATGTCTGGAAGGACAACAAAGAAAGGCAGAGAGTCACGAGGGCAAGCAGGCTCTGCATCTAGAGGTAACGCTGGTGGTGGACACGGTGCATCCTCTTCAGGACGTGGCCGTCTAACACGGCCGTGTTGAGCCTCAACATGCAGAGAAATTAGTAGAGTGGATGACCAAGCCGTCCTCATCCTCCTCATCCTCTCTCACCCAGGCTGAGCTTAGTTTATCTGGCAAAGCAGCTGCCAAGGCGTCATCTTCCCTCTGTACAATGGCATCACACAATCCTTCCCTAGTCCCACCATGTCCTCCTGAGGAGTCCCCCAAACTGTTTCAACACAGTGTTGGGTACATGCTACATGAAGATGCGCAGCGTTTTGAAGGCTCCGATGACGGAACACAGATAGAGGAAGGCATTGATGTGAGCCCAGAGAGAGCGGGTGCCCGAGAGGGACAGCAATCTGGCAGTCATGTTCCCCCAGCTGCAGCATACTGCCAGGTTTTCGACAGTGATGAGGAGCTAGGGAATGATGAGGTCACTGACTCTACGTGGGTGCCTGATAGGAGAGAGGAGGAGGAGGAGGAGGAAGAGGCACAGGCACATCTCCAAAGAGGCAGGATGCCCTCCAGGGGACAGCTTAAGGGCAGCACACAAACTGCATTACATTGCAGAGCTACGCCTGTGCAGGGCGCTGCTGCGTCTCAACGGTACTGCAAAAGTTCTTTGGTGTGGGCCTTTTTTGAGACATGTGCATCAGATCGCACCGTTGCTATTTGCAACATATGTCTCAAGCGTATCTCGCGTGGCCAAAACATCACCCGCTTGGGTACCACATGCTTGACCAGACATATGTCGACCTGCCATGCAGTTCGTTGGCAAACATACCAGAAAGACCCACACCAAAGAACAAAGCGGACCTCCCCTTGCCCCTCATCAGCTGGGAGCTCCAACCCCACTAGACCCTCAGTCCTCTCTGAAGCCTGCCCTGATAGGACTGAAGGTGTAGAAATAGGTGTGTCACAACCTAGTAGTACATGCGGGAAATCTACTGATGGTAGCAGACAAATTTCCCTGCCCCAGCTGCTGCAGCGCCGAAAGAAGTACTCTCCCAGCCATCCACATGCCCAGCAGTTGAATGCTAGCTTAGCGAAATTGCTAGCACTTCAACTGCTACCTTTTCAGTTGGTAGATTCTGCCCCCTTCCGTTAGTTTGTGGAATGTGCGGTACCTCAGTGGCAAGTACCCAAACGCCACTTTTTCTCACAGAAGGTGATTCCCGCTCTCTACCGGCATGTGGAAGGCAATGTCCATGCCTCGCTGGACAGGGCGGTCAGTGGTAAGGTGCATCTTACCGCTGACTCATGATCCAGCAGGCATGGACAGGGACGTCTCTCTTTCACGGCGCATTGGGTGACTCTGCTGGCAGCTGGGAAGGACGCAGGGCAAGGTACAGTAGTGTTGGAGGTTGTTCCGTCACCACACCTCCAAAACACTACTACTGGTTGTGACACACCTCTCTCCTCCACCCCCTCCTCTTCTTCTTCCTCTGTGGCCTCTTTCTGTGCTGATGTTTCCTCTGAACCAGCCGTGCTCCGTAGGCGTACGAGGGGCTACGCAGGAATGCAGGCCAAGAGATGCCATGTGGTGCTAGAGCTGGTGTGCTTGGGAGACAGGAGCCACACTGGGGCAGAGGTTCTGTCAGCTCTACAGGGGCAGGGGTGGTTGATACCACGCCAGCTTAAGCCAGGAATGGTGGTTAGCGACAATGGCACCAACCTCCTCTCTGTCCTGCGACAGGGAAAACTGACCCATGTGCCCTGTTTTGCTCATGTTCTCAATTTGGTGGTGCATCGGTTCTTGGGCAGGTACCCGGGCTTACAGGATGTCCTGAAGCAGGCCAGGAAAGTCTGTGTGCATTTCCGAAGGTCATACAATGCCATTGCTCGGCTGACAGACCTCCAAAGGGAATACAACCTGCCCAAGAACCGCCTAATCTGTGACATGCCCACCAGATGGAACTCTCCATTGGCCATGCTGCAGCGGCTGCACACGCAGAAGAGGGCCATCAATGAGAACCTGTGCCAATATGGCAGCAGAACTGGGTCAGGGGAGCTTGGTTTTTTTTCCCACGCCAGTGGGCCTTGATCAGGGATGCATGCACTGTCCTGTCACCATTTGAGGAGGCCACGAGGATGGTGAGCAGTGACAGTGCATGCATCAGTGAGACTGTACCTCTTATTCACCTGTTGGAGCACACTCCATGTGGAATAATGGACAGGGCCCTTGAGGCAGAACAGAGGGAGGATGAGGAGGACTTCCTTACCTCTCAAGGCCCCCTTTAGCCAGACAGTGGTCCTGCATGCCCGCCTACCACACAGGAAGAGGACAAGGAGGACGAGGACGGGGTGGAGGAGGAGGAGGATTGTATCAGCAGCATGGAGGTGGAGCATAGCACTCAGCAGCAGCAGCAGTCTTCAAGGGATCACTTACAGTCCCAAGGAACCCATTGACTTTTACGTGGCTGGGATGAGGTGGCTGCGGATCCTGTCGTCCTCAGTGACCCAGAGGACTGTGCCCCGAATGCCTCAGCAAACCTACGCTGCATGGCCTCCCTGATCCTGCAAAGCCTGCGTAAGGATCCTCGTGTTCGTGGTATCAAGGAGAGGGATCATTACTAGCTGGCAACTCTCCTTGATCCACGTTACAAGAGTAAGGTTGCAGAGCTTATCTTGCCATCGCAGAGGGAGCAGAAGATGAAACATCTTCGGGAGGCCTTGCAGAAGGCTCTGTGCAATGCGTTCCCAGAACCTGGGGGATTACCAAATCCTGTTCCTGGACAACGTGTTGCTGAGGCTTCGGTGAGTCACAGAAGGAGCGGTGGAGAAGGTGGCCATCTGACCGATGCATTCAGACAATTTTTTAGTCCGCAGCCCCAAGGCAACCATCGCCAGCGTTTGTTTTACATGGTGCGTGAATACCTAGGGGCAAGATCAGACTTGGACACCTTCCCCACCGAAAATCCTCTGGCATACTGGGTCTTGAGGATGGATCACTGGCCAGAGCTTGCACAGTACGCAATTGAGCTACTGGCTTGCCCTGCATCAAGCGTTCTTTCAGAACGCACATTCAGTGCTGCTGGAGGCTTTGTGACCGATCACAGGGTGCGCCTCTCCACCGACTCCGTTGATCGACTGACCTTCATAAAAATGAATCAGGCTTGGATCAACACCAGCTACCAAGCACCTGATGCAGATGTAACTGAATATTTTTTTTTAAATGACAGATCCCTTGGAGACTGCCTATGCTGATGCTGAGTGACTGCCTGTTATGCTGCTGATTGAATATCTTTTTCCTCCTCACTGATCTTGCTGATAGCTGGTAAGAATTTTTTTGTTTCTGGGCTCCGCCACCAGTGCCTAAGGCCCAATTTTTATGCCCCTGTTTAACAGGGGCGTCTAATAACAATTTTTAATGCAATACTTTGCACGTGGCTCTTAGCTGCGCTCCAATTACAGTATCTGAGGGGTTGCAGTGTTGTGTTGTGCCTAAGGCACAATTTTTTTGCCCCTGTTTAACAGGGGCGTCCAATAACAATTTTTAATGCAAAACTTTGCATGTGGCCCTTTGCTGCTCTCCAATTACAGTATCTGAGGGGTTGCAGTGTTGTGTTGTGCCTAAGGCCCAAGTTTTTTGCCCCTGTTTAACAGGGGCATCTAATAACAATTTTTAATGCAATACTTTGCATGTGGCTCTTTGCTGTGCTCCAATTACAGTATCTGAGGGGTTGCAGTGTTGTGTTGTGCCTAAGGCCCAATGTTTCTGCCCCTGTTTAACAGGGGCGTCTAATAACAATTTTTAATGGAATACTTTGCATGTGGCTCTTTGCTGAGCTCCAATTAAAGTATCTGTGAGGGGTTGCAGTGTTGTGACACCGCCACCAGTGCCTAAGGCCCAATTTTTCTGCCCCTGTTCTAGTAATTTTCTTTGTTTGATTCTTTTCTAATTTGAGTTCTAATTCTAGCTTTCTCCTACGTTATCATAGTGTCATGTTTATTTTCCTGTACTAAATACTCATCATTGTCAATGTAAACACCACAAATCTAGATTTGTTCTTTTAGGCAGCATTGATATAATAAGAAGCCAGACATTGTTGAGTATCCAAAAATATTTATTGTATCACACTTAAAATGTGTCATTTTCATATTTTTTTTAAATATCTTAATAGAAATTGTTTATTTTTTATTTTTTTTAAGAACTATATTTTTGCTTTTAAATACTTGTCTACATCTATTGTTTTTTTTTTCTTTAATTTTTTTAATTTTTTTTAAACCCTCCCCAGAACATCTATAAGATTCTTCCGGTTTTGGTCCACCTTTTTGTTGTTCTTGGATTGGAATTGGATTGTAATAAATACTTATAGAGCGCCGAATGCGAGTTGTGAAACTCGCGTCTAAGCGTCTTTATGATCTTCTCGAGGGCGAGGTTTGTGTCCTCTATTTGTGCCCTGCAGGACATTATCTCCCCAATTAGCACCTGGGCACTGTACGTGTCTAAGCCAACCCCAACAGCTCGTACACCTGAAATTTGGAAAAAAAAACATGTATTAAAATTTTACAGGCCTACATGTATTACCTGAAGCTGTGCTGTATGACACTGACCTGATGTGGTGGCATTTTGCACTTCCTGCACATCCGGCGAGGGTGAGGCTTGGCACTGTGTGGGGTTGCTCGGCTCCACTGCTGCAGCTTGATTGCGGCCTATGAGATTGTAAAAAAAGGGATAGATGAATCAAAAAGATTAGAGGCCTGAAAGAGGAATATCAATCATTCTTTTTAAAAAGTGTGGTACAATTGTCTGTTTTTACAATCCTTCTAAGCTTAACACAGGATTTTATCCATTACCAAACTGCTGCATTTCTCTATCTTTGGCCAAGTTTCCTACATGGGAAAACAACAAGTATACACTGGATCACCTCTGTGTGACATGCTAACTAGGTTGTTCTTGTGACCAACACTCAGTTCCGATCCTGACCTCCCTGGGGCCCGAAGCAAAATGACATGGCACATTAAAAATGAGAAGCGGGGGGCGCTGACGTCAGTGACATGTCACATTAAAGAAAGTTGAGAAGTGGGGGGAGGGGGTGTTCTGCTGTCGGAAATGACATCTTACATTAAATTGAGAAGCAAGGGTGCTGACTTCTTGCCTCTTCTCCCATGCAGCCAGCGAGTTGAGAAGCAGGGTGAGGGGGCGAAAATGAATTCTTACCAGGCGGGGCCTCTAGTTATTTGGGGGGGCCCTTTGCAGCTTTGCGGGGCCCTATGCAGCTTGCATAGTGAGCCTATAGGGCGGACCGGCCATGCCAACCATTGTGCTACTGAGTCCATATGTGTAATCAACTGCTGTGCTGAGCATACTCTCCTTTTACTGTATATTGACTTAAGTTGGATTATTTAAATCTAGTTAATAACACATCTACATTAAATAAAAAATTGGTCTCACATAAAATGATCATATATAGAATGAACAACCAATTATTATGCCCACAAACATGAACCTTGAAACATCTATTCTTGAACTGTATATATACACAACCTGAAAGAAAAAGCACATGTCGCAAAATATTAAAAACAAATATTCAGAGTACACTCAAATTACTTACGTCTTCTGAGGACTCTTCGAATTCTCTCCAGCTGCTCCGGCTCTTGTAGTTTCAAATCAGACCATCTCTTGCGCAACTGCTCCCTGGACCTCTGCACCCCGAATTTTGCATGGAGAGTCCTCCGTACCTTCTCCATGATCTGGGCCTTGAGTTTATCAGGGTTCTTGTAAGGCCCTTTTTTGCCGTCGTAGTCCTCCTTTTTAAGAACAGCCACCATCTCAACCATCTCGTCGAAGCTCATGTTGGTGGCTTTGTACCTCCTGCTCCTCCTGGTGTGTGCCTGGCCTCTCTCCTGCCTGGTTGCAGCTTGCTGTCTCTCCTCCATCATGTCTTCAGACTCTTGCATTGACCGACTGAAAAGGGGCGTGTCAATCACTAGAACGATCGTCATGGGCGTGGAAACGTGTGGAGCTTCTCAACTGTGCAGTGTATAAAGGGATATTGCGTGAATGAGAACGTCGTTCACAGTCGGTAGAAAACGTCGGAAAAACGATCGTGCAGTACGACGATACGAAACTTGATTTTTGGACTTTATGATCAGTGGATGAGTTTGTGGTTTAGATATGGGGAGAAAGCTAAGGCTTGACTGACATTAGTTTTTTTTTGCTAAATTTTGACTTGCAGAAATAATGGAGGCCTTCAGAGAACAGGAGTTCTTCACAGAATTTGTTCAAAGGGGGCCCTGGATGGCAACCCCCCTTTTTTTTAGAATTTTTCTACTGGAACATCAGTGGCCTCATCAGGCACAAGTGTCATGTAGTTTGTTGAGGGTCTCTTTAGGAAATTGTGCAATATGCAGGAGCAAAGTATGACATGGTTCTGATTCTACTTAAGAAACCTACAGTCCTTATCTTGTTTGCGACACCTGTATACTGCTGTTCAAAGTATATAGGGCCAAAGGGTCTTGTCAGGGCTGATCCTCGCTATAGGCTCACAATGCAAACTGCTTAGGGCCCCGCAAAGCTGCAAAGGGCCCCCAAATTACTAGAGGCCCCGCCTAGTGAGAAGTCGTTTTCGCCCCCTCACCCCGCTTCTAAACTCGCTGGCTGAGTCATTTCCGACAGCAGAACACCCCCTCACCCCGCTTCTCAACTTTCTTTAATGTGACATGTCACTGTCGTCAGCGCCCCCTGCTTCTCATTTTTAATGTGCCATGTCATTTTGCTTAGGGCCCCAGGGAGGTCAGGATCGGCACTGGGTCTTGTAATGACCTGGGGGGAGTGGTGGCGAGGAAACTCATGCTATTATTTTCAATGATTTTTATCCATATTGCAGGGACCAAACATTACAATAAATCCGCAAGCAGTATTAAATTACTTTTTTCTGAGAGTAATCTCATGTTGTGCAGGGACAGTTCTAAACATGTGCCACTACTATAGACACCCAGCAGGTACCATATTTAAAGGAATTTTTTTTCACTTTAAGCATCATTAAAATCGCTGCTCAAGAAAAAAACTACAGTTTTTAAAACTTTTCTTTCCATTGATACATGTTCCTTGGGGCAAGACCCGGGTTCTCAAAGACGTTTTCCAACAATAACTTGCATATTGGGCTTTAAAATGAGCACTTTTGAATTCGAACGTTCGAGTCCCATAGACTTCAATGGGGTTCTAAATGTTCGCGCGAACGATCGGTCTGTTCGAACGTTCTGGTGCGAACCGAACGCGGGTATGTTCGGCTCATCCCTAGTCCTTGTGCTTTGTGTGTATGTACTGTATATCCTTATAGATGGGGTCATCTCCACTCCCACCAAGGGGGATAGAAATATATGACTGCCTAGTCCAGCCTTTCTCAGAGTTCCTCCAAAGCTATTGTGTACCAACTTATTAAGAGGGTGATGGAGGTCTGGTGAGCCCAGTGTTTGGGAAAGGAGGTGTCTTGCAGTCCACTACTCCCGGTTTTCTGGAGCATACAATGAGATTTGGAGGAAGAAGCTCTGGAGGTGTTGGAGACATTTATTGGTGGTGATTTTATTTATTGAAGTATAAAGGAGACGTTGGATGGACTTTGATGTCACTTTATGGTTTATCACTGGATACTGATGAGGTGAAATGTGTTGATGATTTATCACAGAGGTTGTCACATCTTTTACTTTGATAATAAGGCGGGATTTATGGATATAAGGGGAGTGGTCATTGTATTTGTCACCCATTTCCCGATGCTGGATGATGCGAGAAGCTGACACTCTATAAGAAGCCTTGTCTCTGCCAGCTGGGGAAATAGCGAGAGGGAAAAATAGTTGTTGTGGATTTGAATAATAAACTCCTTCATTGTTCCTGGTCAGCCGGGGAAATATTGACTCCCAGACCTTCCTAGACAGAAAACTGGTTGGAGGATTGGAATAGTAAACTCCTTCATTGTTCTCAGCAGGGAGTGTCGGGGGTTTCATTAATTTGTACACAACTTCACTTCCACAACAATCTCTTCTCTAGGGATCTATGAATTGGGGATAGATGGTGTCTGTGGCCCCAAAATTACCTGCACTGGGTATTTTTTTGTGTTTCCTAAACCATTGTGCTAATATCATGTGACATAAAAAATGGAACTACCTCCATTTTATTCTCTAATAGGGAAATGGGTGCTAATAGGTTGCAGGAGATCTGCTGAGACATAGGCCCCATACACACAAGAGAATTTATCCGCGGATACGGTCCAGCGGATAAATCCTCTCAAAGATTTCCGCAGATTTCTATGCGATGGAGTGTACACACCATCGCATTGAAATCCGCGCGGAAATCCTCTGGCGATGACGTGTCGCGCCGTCGCCGCGATTATGACGGGGCGACGGCGCGACGCTGTCATATAAGGAATTCCACGCATGCGTCAAATCATTACGACGCGTGCGGGGAATCCCTTTGGACGGATGGATCCGGTAAGTCTGTACAGACGAGCGGATCCATCAGTTGGAATGGATTCCAGCAGATGGATTTGTTGTGCATGTCAGCAAATATCCGATCTGCTGGAATCCATCCCAGGGGAGATATATCCGCGGAAACAGATCCGCTGGCGTGTACACACCATAGGATCTATCCGCAGAAACCCATTTGCTGGGATTTATCTGCGGATGGATTCTATCGTGTGTATGGGGCCATAGAAAGGGAAATATGTGCTAATATGTTGCGGGAGATCTGCTGAAACACAGAAAGGGAAAAGTGTATGAATGGGTTGCAGGAAATCTGCTGAGACTAAGGCCCCATACACACGATAGAATCTATCCGCAGATAAATCCCAGCAAATGGGTTTCTGCGGATAGATCCTATGGTGTGTACACGCCAGCGGATCCGTTTCCGCGGAGAAATCTCCTCTGGGATGGATTCCAGCAGATCGGATATTTGCTGACATGCACAACAAATCCATCTGCTGGAATCCATTCCAACGGATGGATCCGCTCGTCTGTACAGACTTACCGGATCCATCCGTCCAAAGGGATTCCCCGCACGCGTCGTAATGATTTGACGCATGCGTGGAATTCCTTATATGACAGCGTCGCGCCGTCGCCGCGTCATAATAGCGGCGACGGCGCGACACGTCATCGCCAGAGGATTTCAGCGCGGATTTCAATGCGATGGTGTGTACACGCCATCGCATAGAAATCTTCTGAAATCCTCGAGAGGATTTATCCGCGGATACGGTCCGCTGGACCGTATCTGCGGATAAATCCTCTCGTGTGTATGGGGCCTTAGGCCCCATACACACGAGAGGATCCATCTGCTGAAAAATCTCAGCGGATCGGTTTCAGCGGATAGATCCCCCGGTGTGTACGTTCCAGCGGATATTTATCCGCGGATATTTCCTTAGGCCTGGTACACACCACCGGATCTATCCGCTGGAATTGATCCGCGGATCAGTTCCAGCAGACAAATCCGGTCGTCTGTACGGCCTAGCGGATATTTATCCGCGGAGATTTCTCGGCCGGATCGATTTCGGATTTCGGCCGGAGCATGCTAAGAAATGTATCCGCTTGAATCGGGTCCAGCGGATTGATCCGGTGGTCTGTACAGACTCACCGGATCAATCCGTCCGCTCCCCTCCCTCGCATGCGTCGTAATGATTCGACGCATGCGTGGAAGTACTTACATTCCAGCGTCGCGCACGTCGCAGCGTCATCATCGCGGCGACGGCGCGACACGTCACCGCGGATGAATTCCGCGCGGATTTTGATCCGATGGTGAGTACAAGCCATCGGATCCAAATCCGGAGGAGGAATCTCCGCTGGAAACGGTCCAGCGGACCGTTTCCAGCGGAGATCCCCTCGTGTGTACGGGGGCCATAGGAAGGGAAATAGGTGCTAATATGTTGCGGGAGATCTGCTGAAACACAGAAAGGGAAAAGTGTATGAATGGCTTGCAGGAAATCTGCTGAGACATAGAAGGGAAATGGGTGCTAATAGGATGCAGGAGATCTGCTGAGACATAAGAAGGGAAATAGGTGCTAATAGGTTGTGGGACATCTGCTGAAACACAGAAAGGGAAAAGTGTATGAATGGCTTGCAGGAAATCTGCTGAGACATAGAACGGGAAATGGGTGCTAATAGGATGCAGGAGATCTGCTGAGACATAAGAAGGGAAATAGGTGCTAATAGGTTGCGGGAGATCTGCTGAGACATAGAAAGGGAAATAGGTGCTAATAGGTTGCGGGAGATCTGCTGAAACACAGAAAGGGAAAAGTGTGCGAATAGGTTGCAGGAAATCTGCTAAGATAAAGAAAGTGAAATGGGTGCTAATAGGCTGTAGGGGGCCTGCTAAGGGAAACAAACAACACAAATGGGTGCCTATAACCTTCCCACCAGAACTTTATGACCACCTACCAGAACTTTATGACCACCCACCAGACCATTAGGAAGATCCACCAGAACATTATGATCACCCCTCTAATATTGAGTAGGTCCCCCTGTTGCTGCCATCAAAGCACGGACTCCACCAGACAAAGCATCACACTGCCTCTGCCGGCTCGTCTTCTTCCCATACTACATCCTGGTGCCATCTCTTCCCCAGGTAAGTGGCTCACACACACCCACCCATCAACATGATGTAAAAGAAAACATCATTCATCAGACCAGGCCACCTTCTTCCATTGCTCTGTGCTTCAGTTCTGATGCTCATGTGCCCATTGTTGGCACTTTTGACTTTGAACACATCAAAATCAGTGACAACTTGTTCAATTGTGGCCTAATATATCCCACTCTCTTCCAGATGTCATTGTAATGAGATAATCAATGTTATTCACTTTACCTGTCAGTGGTCAGAATGTTATGACTGATCAGTGTACAGTACAAACACACATAGCATAAGGTCGTATTCACACTACGAGACGTTTCTTGGGGTTGCAGTTTCTCTGAGCTCCACAAGGTGGTGATCTCACTTCTACCCAGACAGAAAATCTCTATGGAATACAGACAGGAAGTGATGTCATGTATGAACATCCAGGAAGTTTCGGGTGAGAGGTGAGTCGGGAAGAAGTAGAGAGAAGACATTGTTGGAAGAGGCAGCAGAGGAGGTAATAAGATCTTATTTTCTATTTACACCCAGTAACCCCGTCATGTCCGTCCTCTTCCTCCATAGTCACTGTGATGTCTTTTATCTCCAGCAGATGATGATACACACATAGAGGGCCAGATTCAGATAGATCAGCGGATCTTTAGATCCGCGTAATCTATCTGATTTAAGATCCGCCGGCGGCGTATCTTAATTCCCCCCGCGGCTAGGGGCAGTGTAGCATTTAAATCAGGCGCGTCCCCGCGCCGATTTAACTGCGCATGCGCCGTCCGCGAATTTTCCCGGCGTACATTGCTCCCAATGACGGACTAGCGACGTCATTGGGAGCAATGCACGTCGGGAAAATTCGCGGACGGCGCATGCGCAGTTAAATCGGCGCGGGGACGCTGTTTCGGCGTGAGCGTAACTTGCGACAAGCGGGTTTGTGAATCGACGTACGCAAACGACGTAAAAAAAAAAAAATTTGACGCGGGAACGACAGCCATACTTAACATTGGCTGCGCCTCATAGAAGCAGGGGTAAGTATACGCCGGGAAAACCCTTACGTAAACGACGTAAAGTGACTGCGTCGGGCCCACGTACGTTCGTGAATTGGTGTATCTCGCTGATTTACATATCGTTGCCGTAAATCAGCGAGAACGCCCCCAGTGGCCATTTTTAAATTGCAGTTAAGATCCTACGGTGTAACACAGTTACACCTGTCGGATATTAGGCATATCTTAGGTAGATTCACAAAGAGTTAGGCCGGCTTATCAGTAGATAAGCCGACCTAACTCAGAATCTACGCCGACCTATGTTTAAGCGTAAGCTCAAACAGAGATACGCTTAAACCTATCTAAGATACGACGGCTTGCGCCGTCCTATCTTAGATTGCAATATTTTGGATGGCCGCTAGGTGGCGCTTCCATTGCGGTCGGCGTAGAATATGTAAATGAGGGGATACGCCGATTCACGAACGAACGCCAGGCCGAGGCAGTACTTTTACGCTGTTTACGTAAGAGATAGGCCGCGTAAAGTTAGAGCTAGGCACTAGTGGAATAGTAATTTCAGGTATGGCCGCCGTTCCCGCCGCGAAATTTGAAATTTTTACGTTGTTTGCGTAAGTCGTCCGCGAATCGGGATTTACGTTGTTTACGTCCACGTCTAAATCAATAGGCCCGTACGGCGTACTTAGCCGCAATGCGCACTGGGAAGTGTAGGCGCCCGGCGCATGCGCAGTAGCCAAAAAACGTGAGGTCAAGCTTCATTACCATTAAACACGCCCTCCTCCAACCCATTTGAATTAGGCGCCCTTACGCCCGCCGCATTTACACTACGCCGCCCTAAGGAGGTAAGTGCCTTGAGAATCATGTACTTGCCTCTCTTACTTAAAGCGGTGGTTCCCCTAAAAATAAAATTTTAACATTGCTTTTCCCAAATAAATTACGATTAGAATCGACCGGTTTTATTAAAAAAAAAAGGTCCGTACATACCGTTTGTTATTTTCGTTCCCACCGCCACTTCCGGGTACGATGCTGGCGGTGGGCGTTCCTAATTGATGGACAGGCATCCGACCGACGCATACATCGCGTCATGAGATGCCGAAAGAAACCGAACGTCGGTGCGGCTCTATACGGCGCATGCGCACCGACGTTTGGCTTCTTTCGGCATCTCGTGACGCGATGTATGCGTCGGTCGGATGCCTGTCCATCAATTAGGAATGCCCACCGCCAGCATCGTACCCGGAAGTGGCGGTGGGAACGAAAATAACAAACGGTATGTACGGACCTTTTATTTTAAATAAAACCGGCCGATTCTAATCGTAATTTATTTGGGAAAAGCAATGTTAAAATTTTATTTTTAGGGGAACCACCGCTTTAAGGCGGCGTAGTGTAAACACGCTAGGCTACGCCGTCTTAAAATTGCGTGCCCATACCTGAATCTACCCAATCTATGCGTAACTGTCTTTATGAATCAGTCGCATGGATACGACCGGCCTAACTCAGAGATACGACGGTGTATCAGGAGATACACCGTCGTATCTCTTTGAGAATCTGGCCCATATAGTGTGGAAACCTAGATTACCTCTTCAGGGTCAGAATAGGGGATTCACCCGGACAGTCTGGGTTTTGAATCATGTGTTCAGGTTTCAGGAAGACTGAAACCCGGACACATTATTCAGACCATGCTGTGGCTCCCCAAGTAACCAAGATTGTTACACAAATATCTGTTGCCATCCGGGAGCTGCAGGCAGATGTCTGGGGGCAGGTTTAGCAACACTAGGGGGGAGCAGGGTGATGTTAGAAAAAGCAATTTGGCCACACCCACCGTTCACTGCAGCACGCTATGTGCACCGCATTACTACTCTCTTTTAAGGATGAGCTCTGGCGTGTTCGCAAACCCCACGTGCAGAGCCGTCAGGAAGTCAGCACTGCAGTAATACATTGTCCCGATGTGCGGCTGCAGAAATCAGGAAATGTCTCACTGCCAGTGATTAGCGTAGTGCATTGTTGGTTCACTTACCTTTTCCTTCGATTTCCCTTCTAAATTTTTTTTTTCTTTGTTTGAATTTCTCACTTCCTGTTTCTCCTCAGTAAGCTTTCCACCATCATCCAAGCGGTGGAAAGTAATTTAGAACAGCTTACTGAACACTAAGGATGAGCTCTGGCATGTTCGCATATAACACGTGCAGAGCCCGCCAGGAAGTGTGCACGGCGCTGCGCTAATATCAGCCAGGGAGACATTTCCCGATCTCTGCAGCCGAGCATCGGGACAATGTCTCCCTGGCTGTGATTAGCACAGCGCCGTGCACACTTCCTGGCGGGCTCTGCACGTGTTCTATGCGAATACGCCAGAGCTCATCCTTACTGAACACCTTACTGAGGAGGAACAGGAAGTGAGAAATTTAGACAAAGAATAAAACATTTAGAAGGAAAATCGAAGGAAAAGGTAAGTGAACCAACAATCCACTAGCCTAAAGTAACCTATTTAGAAAATAAAAAATTAACCTTTACAACCCCTTTAACCACTTCCAGACCTGCGCACGACGATGTATGTCCTGTTTTTAAAGATTGATATCTCGGTAACGGCAGCAGCTGCTGCCACAACCGAGGTATCCATCTTTAGTGTGCGCGGTCTGGTACACGATAACGGCGGTCTCCGCGGCGGATTCGCCGCGAGATCGCCGTTATCGGTGGCGGGAGAGGGCCTCCCGCCGCTCTCCCGCGCCCTCCGCCGCTTACCGGAGCCGTCGGTATCGGCGGAGGAGATCGGGACCGTTCGGCTGGTGACGAGACTGAAGAATCTCCTTCACCCGTCCCCATAGCTCTGCTGGGCGGAAGTGACGTCAAAACGTCAGTCCCGCCCAGCCTCTTAAAGAGACAATTTTTTTTTTTTGTCATTTGAAAAAATGACAGTTTCAAATTTTTTTTTTTTTTTTTTGCATTTTAGTCTAAATATGAGATCTGAGGTCTTTTTGACCCCAGATCTCATATTTAAGAGGACCTGTCATGCTTTTTTCTATTACAAGGGATGTTTACATTCCTTATAATAGGAATAAAAGTGATATTTTTTTTTTCCAGTGTAAAAAGCAGGGCTGTGGAGTCGGAGTCGAGGAGTCGGGGGAAATTTTGGGTACCTGGAGTCGGAGTCGGAAAACAATGCACCGACTCCGACTCCTACTAAATTTAGATTGGAATTAAAAAAAAAAAAAAGCAAGTTTAAATGTCCCAATTCACAAAAAGTTATAATTAATGACTTCTCTACTGTAAGAATAAAGACCAATGCATGCAGTGCCTCACGTAACCGCAAAACGAACACGTTAAGTGACCGTGAAGAAGCATGCTTTTCATGTGCTTCACTATATGGCACGCAACACACAATTAGGAGCTGCAATACTTATACTTTCCATAGTGTTGTGTTCTGCTTTTACAGGGAATGCATGTTAGAGAACCAGTAAGTGTCCAAATAAAAAAATTCCAACAGGAGTTTTATAAAGCACTAAAAGAAGTTGAAAAGTACGATCGCTCATCAAAACTTACTGTTGAAGAAGCCATCCTTGTTTATCCAGAGATCGTTAGTGATGTGGCCAGAATAGTTACTGCAATGCCACCCACCCAAGTCAGTGTCGAAAGATTCTTTTCAGCCCTAAAAATAATAAAGTCTGACTTAAAGCGGTGGTTCACCCTCCATAGCAGCTTTTTAGCATAAAATTCGGCATAGTAGCGCGAGCTACAGTATGCCTGTCTTGATTTTTTTATCCCCGTACTCACAGTGCAATCCTACATTGAAGATTCCGTCTCCCCGCGGGGAATGGGCGTTCCTATCCAGACAGAGGATGATTGACGGCCGGCTCTGGCACGTCACGCTCCCCGAAGACAGCCGGAGTAGGTCTCGGCTCTTCACGGCGCTATACGGCGCCTGCGCACAGACTATGCGCAGGCGCCGTGAAGAGCCAAGCCTATTTCGGCTATTTCCGGAGAAGCGTGACGTGCCAGAGCCGGCCGTCAATCATCCTCCGTCTGGATAGGAACGCCCATTCCCCGTGGGGAGACGGAATCTTCAATGTACGATTGCACAGTGAGTACGGGGATAAAAAAATCAAGACAGGCATACTGTAGCTCGCGCTACTATGCCGAATTTTATGCTAGAAGAAATTTTTTTTATTTTTTTTTTGTTTATAGGGTGAACCCCCGCTTTAAGAGCCTCTATGACAGAGGATCTGGCAGAGGCAATTCTCTTCCTTAGAACTCTACATTGAATTGATTTGCATTTGCTAAGCCTAGAACTACATTTCAAGATTAATATAAACCATTTCTAGGTTTTGCAGATTTTGTTTTTGGTTCATTATAGATAAGCTTTGTTTTTGTTCTAAAACAACCAAATAATGTGGTTTGTATTTTTGAACTGGTAAAGATCCTGTTCCTGATGTTTATGCCTGCTGCTACTATCCAGCCACTTGATTGTTTTCATTGTGTTTGTCTTTTGCTTTAAACTGTGCAATACAGTAGACTGTTGGCTTCCCAGCCAGTAGTCCTGTGGTAGGTTGCGTTTCTTTCCCTCAAGGAATGTATAAAATACATTCGCATATTAATACAGAGGAGTCGGAGTCGGAAGTACATAAAACTGAGGAGTCGGAGTCGGAACATTTATCTACCGACTCCACAGCCCTGGTAAAAAGTAATAAAATAAATAAAAATAAATAAGAAAACATAAAATAAATTAAATTGGGCCCGTCCCGACGAGCTCGCGCGCAGAAGCGAACGCATACGCGAGTAGCGCCTGCATATGAAAACGGTGTTCAAATCACACAAGTGAGGTATCGCCGCGATCGTTAGAGCGAGAGCAATAATTCTAGCCCTAGGCCTACTCTGTAACTCAAAAAATGCAATCTCTAGAATTTTTTAAACATCGCCTATCGAGATTTTTAAGGGTAAAAGTTTGATGCCATGCCACGAGCGGGCGCAATTTTTAAGCGTGACATGTTGGGTATCATTTTACTCGACGTAACATTATCTTTCACAATATATAAAAAAAATTGGGCCAAATTTATTGTTGTCTTATTTTTTAATTCAAAAAAGTGAATTTTTTCCAAAAAAAGTGCGCTTGTAAGACCGCTGCGCAAATACGGTGTGACAAAAAGTATTGGAATGACCACTATTTTATTCTCTAGGGTGTTAGAAAAAACTGTTTTAGTCTTGCAAACACCAAATCTGAAAAACACCTAAGGTCTGGAAGTGGTTAAGGGAATATCTGATCCGTCAGGCCAAGAGGGTCCCGGGTCCTCCATGATGGAACAAACACTTAACAGTCCAGATTAAATGTGTTCCAATGGGGGCAGAAGTTCTGAAATGTACAGCAACCCTCCTATTCCCCCCCCCCCCTCACATCCACATCCTATTATTGTGTGACCAATACCATCCAAATAATTCTTACTTTCATTTCCCAAAGTTATCCGTCTACAAGGAGACCTGTATAGATCAAATGATGGGACCAATGAGGATGGAGGAGGACCAGAGTCACATGACTGAGAAGATACTAAACCTCACCCTGGAGATCATCTACCTGCTGACCGGAGAGGTGAGGAGGATTCTGGGAGATCACATGACATCACTCTTATCTCTATTAATAATACACAGACCTAACCGGAGAGGTGAGGAGGATTCTGGGAGGTCACATGACATCACTCTTAGCTCTATTAATAATACACAGACCTGACGGGAGAGGTGAGGAGGATTCTGGGAGGTCACATGACATCACTCTTATCTCTATTAATAATACAGACCTGACCAGAGAGGTGAGGAGGATTCTGGGATTCTAACATGATATTCCTATTGGTTCCTCAATACAGAGATGTCCTCTTGTGAAGTCAGGTGATCACATGACCATCACAGTGCCTCCATGTGACTCCCTTAAACCTGAGAGACACAACATGGAGAAGATTCTAGAAGTCACCAAGAAGATGATGGAGCTGCTGACAGGAGAGGTGAGGAGGATTCTGGGACATTATCCAGTAACAGACAAGGGGTGTGTCTGGATGGTGACTGTATCATTGTGTGTGTCAGGTTCCTATAAGGTGTCAGGATGTCACTGTCTATTTCTCCATGGAGGAGTGGGAGTATTTAGAAGGACACAAGGATCTCTACAAGGACGTCATGATGGACAATCAGCCGCCCCTCACATCAGCGGGTAAGAGGAGACTTTATTGTAAAGGAGAGAGCAGTACGGAGGCTCCACCTAGATCCCCCATCATCTGATAAACACATAGAAACAATGTATTCAGTCAGTGTGTGTGTTTCCTACAGATGGATCCAGTAATGGGAACCCACCAGAGAGATGTCCCCGTCCTCTGTATTCCCGGGATTCCACACAGGAAGGTCACACCATCCCCCACCATCATCAGGTAGATGAGGAACAATCACTGATAGTATCATTAGGATCTGTACATTATCTGCATTGTTACCATTGATGTCATTTTTATTCTATATTCAGAGTGGAAACCTGAGAGATTCTAAAGTTGAGGTTAAAGAAGAGATAAAAGAGGAGGATGATGAGGATGGGGTGATGGAGGAGTCAGAGTTTCTAAAAGAACACAAAGATCAGTACCAGGACACCATGGTGGAGTCATCCAGCTACAGGAACCCACCAGAGAGATGTCCCCATCCTCTGTATTCCCGGGATTCCACACAGGAAGGTCACACCATCCCTCACTGTTACAAGGTTGGTGGAATGGAGCATCTAGTTTCGAGAGCCCTGATCTAGAACATGAATAGACTTGTAGAGATGATGTGTGGATTTTTTTATATATGCTTATAGTTTACAGATGATATTCTCTCTCATTTTCTTGATTTAGAGTGGAGATCCAATCGATATAGAATTTGAGGTGAAATCAGAAGAAGAAGATACGTATGTGAGGGATGATCAGCAGTCTATGGAGGAGGATGGAATAACGGGGACATTTATAGAGGAGGACACTCCTACAGAGATCAGCACAGGTGGGTCATTAACACGAAATCCATTCCTCCACCCATACTGCTCACTGATTGGTCCAGAGTAGGGCGGGGACTGGGTGATATCCGCCTGTAATCCCCTGGTCACTTTCCTGAGCTGTGTTCCCCGTCCTGTATTCCTGTATTTCTCTCGGATAATCTTCCTTCTCTGTGCTGCAGACACAATTTATGTCTCTAGACTGGATTTATGGAGATTCTGGGGTTCAGCTGGCAGCAAAATGTTCATTTTCACCATAGATGTTACTAGACCTAGGCACCTAGGTATGTGATTTGGGTCTTCTGCCCCATGCCCAGGTCTAGCATGATCTCTGACAGAACAATTCTCCCAGGATTACTTGCTCTGTTGTCTGCGCCAGGTGGAGGGATATGTCTGTATAGTCTCAGACCCAAGTCACTGAGTGCAGTCTCAGGAGATGGGAGGCAGCAGTGTGGGATCTCTGCAACTTGTCTCATGTAAACATTTAAAGGGGTTGTAAAGGTAATTTTCTTTATCGTACATCACGGGACACAGAGCTGCATAGCCATTACATATGGGTTATATAGTGTACCTTCAGGTGATGGACACTGGCACTCTCCGACAGGAAGTTCCCTCCCTATATAACCCCCACCCATAGTGGGAGTACCTCAGTTTTTTCGCCAGTGTCTTAGGTGTTGGTGCACGTTGAAGAGCTCTGCCTATAGTTGTCATTGGGACCTGGGCAAGCCGACCGGATCCGTCCAAGGTGCTTCATAGCCAAAGTGGACAGTACCCGGGCCCCAAGTCTTGGAGGGGTTTTGCCTATAATGCATCTCCTTTTGGGAGGGCTGGACTCTGGGTTCCAGGACTGGTTTCTAACCTAGCAATCCAGATGCCAGCATTGATATATAGGTCCAGTTGTGTGGTGTTTCTAAACTGGACCCCGGTCCCTGAAGGTCTATGACCATACCCACGGAGATGGGGGAAGATTGGGGCCTCTTGCACAGGCAATACCCTGCGGCGTGGAGAAGCTAAGCGAGGGCTCACGGAACTTGGTTTGTCAGTGAGCCCTCCACAGGGGATTCGGGGGCAGCCCATATTATGCCTCTGTGCATGGGCAATATATGTCACCACAAAGTCTTTTGTGTACTGGATGGTTATACTCCCCCATGTAATATTCCCCTGGCTGGTCTAGAGGCTTGCTGCGCTGCCATAGAAGGGAAAGGTCCTTGTAATAGTAAGCCGGACTTACCTCCCAGAGCAGATGGGAGTCTTCCCTGGGTGTCTTGTGTCTCTCCATAGCTCCATCAGCGTCCATGCTGTCTCCACTGAAGACTTCCTGGTTTCTCCAGCAGCGTCAGGCGCGCGCGCGCACACACGCTGTAAATAGGTACGGCGTGGAGGGGCGGGCTGATGTAGGGGCGGTCCGTCTGAAGCCTATATTAGGCTCTCAGTCAGTCAGGATTGCCGTGGGACACGGAGCTGCAGCCTGAGCTGCGTATGGTTTGTTATACCAGGGTATTTTCTGGGGAGAGTGACACCCGGTGGCCAAATTGGAGTACGCACCCTAATAAGATCTTGGCTCTTAAATAGTGATTTCTAAGCCGGTGTACTTGCAGCAGCCTGAGCTAGTTGTTAAACCCAGGCTTATCTGGACCAGCAGCTTAAGGGGGTAATACCTGGCTCATAGTGATTCTGTGAGTGAAAAGCCCTTGGGGCACTGTATTATCTATCCTGATAGGATTGGGGAAACAAGTTTTTTTTGTAATATTACCCTAACCTATTACTATTTTTAGTAGCGGACGCCTCTCTTTTTTAGGGGGTGTGTTTTACTCCGGTTTAACAGTCAGTGGTATTATAGCAGAGTACCTTGGGTTTGTGTCATAGCTAAGGGCGCAGGAGGCTCCAAAAATGCCAAGGGTCCAAAGAAGCAGAAGGGTTCCCCATCGGGCTCTGAGGATCTCGGCCAGTCTTCGGCTGTGCCTTCCTCCCCAGATAAACTAGAGGTTGCTGCCCTAGATGAGCCATCAGGGTTGCTGGGTGCTGCGGCTGGCCCTGTTCAACCAACTCCTACCTTTGTTATGGAGGAGATGTTAGCCGCCACCTTGGGTGGATTTGAGCGGAGGATGGCTGCTTTGTTTACATCCTCATTACCTGGGAAGAAGCGGAGCAGGGGGAAGACCGCTTGGAACAGGGTTCTGAGGAGTCCACAATAGAGGAACCGTTTTCAGCTTCCCATGCAGAAAAGCTATGGATCCAGTCCCTAGCGGACATGGTGTGGACGGCGTTTAAATTACCCCTGCCTGAACCTCAGGCTGCCGTATCCTCTCTAGGTTCCCTAAGGGCTCCTCAATCCAATGCAGTGTTTCCGGTCCATCCCTTACTGAGGGACCTAATTTTTCAGGACTGGGCCAAACCAGATAGGATTTTTCTTCCTCCTAAAAGGTTCTCAGTGCTGTATCCTTTAGAAGAAAGTTTTTCTAAGAAATGGGCTGTCCCTACAGTGGACGCAGCCATTTCATGTGTTAACAAGGCCTTAACGTGTCCAGTGGACAATATTCATATGTTCAAGGATCCTGTCGATAAAAGGCTTGAAACTCTGCTAAAAGCCTCCTTTGCCACTGCAGGTGCAGTAGTTCAACCAGCTGTGGCAGCCATAGGAGTATGCCAGGCATTGAAAGACCAGGCCAAACAGGTTCTAAGAGACCTTCCGGCACAGCAAGCTCAGGACTTGGCTGATTTGCTTTATGTTTTGCCGTAGACGCCATTAAGGATTCCATCCAGCAAGCTTCTCGTCTATCCTTATTTCTGGTTCATATGAGAAGGCTTTTATGGTTAAAAAACTGGTCTGCAGAGACTCCCTGCAAAAAACTCTTAACTGGTTTCTCCTTCCAAGGTGAAAGATTGTTTGGAGATGATCTAGATAAGTATATTCAGAAGATCTCCAGTGGCAAAAGCACTCTCTTGCCTGTTAAGAAGAGGTTTTGGGGGCCTACCTTTAAACGCCCAACCTCTCCAGTCCCAGGACCCTCATCCTCTAGGCAGTATCGACGGCCTGCTGGCCGTTCACCCGCAAACAGGTCGCAAGGGCAAGCTTCAGGTAACAAGAAGCCGTGGTTTCGTAAACCAGTTAAAGCTGCCCCTAAGGCGAATCTGTGAAGGGACGCCCCCACTCTCTCGGGTGGGGGGGAAGACTCCGCTTCTTCTCGGAGCTTTGGGAGGCCAGAATCTCCGACCAATGGGTTCTGTCCTCAGTGGCTCAGGGGTACAAGCTGGAGTTTTGGGGGTTTCCCCCTCCTCACTTCCAGGAGTCAAGGCTCCCAAGCGATCCTCAAAAAAAGAGTCTCGCTTCTAGCAGCCCTAGATCGCCTCTTAAATCAAGGAGTGATTATGGAGGTACCAGCCCAGGAGCGCGGACAAGGATTTTATTCAAATCTGTTTATAGTCCCGAAGCCCAACGGAGATGTAAGACCAATATTGGATCTAAAAGCCCTAAACCGTTTTTTAAGGATTCGCTCCTTCTGAATGGAATCTATTCGTTCGGTGGTGGCCGTCCTACAAGGGAAAGAATTTCTCACATCCAACGATATCAAGGATGCATACCTGCACGTTCCAATCTATCCCGGGCATTTCAAATTTCTTCGGTTTGCTCTGGGCCATCGGCATTATCAATTCATGGCCTTGCCCTTTGGGTCTGAATCAGGCAGTGTGCATAGTGGTAAACTACCTGGAATCCCTTGGCTGGGTTCTAAACTGGGACAAGTCGGCCTTGCAGCCCACAAGAAGGTTGGAATATCTTGGGTTAATTCTAGATACTATGCATCAGAAGATCTTTCTTCCCCAGTCCAGGGTGGATTCTATAAAGGAGCTAATTCAAGTGATTCTAAGCAGCGCAAAGCCGACCGTTCACCTGTGTATGCGCCTATTGGGCAAGCTAGTGGCCACCTTCGAAGCGGTGCCCTACGCCCCAAATCCACTCTCGAAAACTGCAGAGAGCAATTCTCGCAGCCTGGGACAAGAGAGTCCAGGCCCTGGATCTTCCCATATCCCTGTCCCATGCAGCACGTCAGAGTCTGTGCTGGTGGTTAGTCCCACAAAACCTTCTGAAGGGAAGATTGTTCAGTCACGTCTCATGGAGAATAGTAACCACAGACGCGAGTCTATCGGGTTGGGGTGCAGTCCTGGAAGGATTGACCCAGCAGGGGAAGTGGTCAAGAGCAGAGTCGGCTCTATCCATAAATGTTTTAGAGATACGAGCAGCCCGGTTGGCTCTAGTAGCATGGACGGATGTATTACAGGACTCCCCAGTAAGGGTACAGTCCGACAACGCCACAGCTGTGGCTTATATAAACCACCAGGGCAGCACCAGAAGTCAGGCAGCCCAGAGAGAGATGGACCGGATCTTTTCTTGGGCAGAGACCCATGTTCCCTGCATCTCAGCAGTGTTTATCCCCGGAGTGGACAATTGGCAGGCGGATTTCCTCAGCCGCCAACAAATGTCCCCGGGAGAATGGTCTCTCCATCCCGAAGTTTTTCAGGACATCTGCCAGAGATGGGGAGCTCCGGGGGTGGATGTCATGGCCTCCAGATTCAATACGAAACTAGTCAAGTTTATATCTCGGACAAGGGATCCATTGGCCTGCGGGACGGACGCCCTGGTATGTCCTTGCCATCAGTTTGCGCTGATCTACGAATTCAGGTGGAGCGCAAGCCAACGATTCTAGTAGCCCCGGCTTGGCCCCGGAGGCCTTGGTACTCCTTAATAATAAGAATGGCAATAGAGGAACCTTGGGTCCTCCCGTTGCGGCCGGACCTCCTCTCACAAGGGCCGTTCTTCCATCCTGCCTTACAGGCCCTAAATTTGACGGCCTGGCGGCTGAATCCCTAATTCTTAAGAACAGGGGCCTCTCTGGCCAGGTCATTTCCACCCTAATTAATGCTAGAAAGCCAGTTTCTAGGCTTATATACTATAGGGTGTGGAAAGCCTACATTGCATGGTGTGAGGCTAAGAAATGGCATCCCCGCAAGTATGTCATCGGGAGAATCTTGGAATTCCTACAGTTGGGAGTAGAGAAGGGTCTGGCTGTTAGCACAATCAAAGGGCAAGTGTCTGCCTTATCGTTTTTTTTCCAAAGACCTTTGGCCTCTCACTCTTTAATGAAGTCTTTTTTACAAGGGGTTATTTGGATTAATCCTCCAATAAAAGCTCCCCTGTATCCTTGGGATCTAAATTTGGTTCTGTCGGCCTTACAAAGTCAGCCTTTTGAACCCTTATCTGAGATCCCGCTGGTCTTGTTGACTAGGAAGCTAGTTTTTCTGGTGGCTATGTCTTCCGCCAGAAGGGTGTCAGAACTGGCAGCCTTGTCTTGTAAGGCACCCTATTTAGTACTACATAAAGACAGGGTCGTTCTTTGGCCACATCCGTCTTTTCTTCCGAAAGTAGTATCTAGTTTTCATCTGAATCAGGACTTGATTTTTCCGTCTTTTTTTCCTAAACCTTCTTCAAAGAAGGAGAGACTACTGCATTCCTTAGATGTGGTCAGGGCTGTTAGGATTTATTTGAAAGCCACAGCCCAGATTCGCAAGACTGACGTCTTGTTTATTCTGCCGGAAGGACCTAAGAAAGGTCAGGCAGCGTCTAAAGCCACCATTTCCAAGTGGATTAGACAGTTGATTATACAGGCCTATGGCCTGAAAGGGAAGAGCCTGCCTTTGTCGGTTAAGGCTCATTCCACTAGAGCTGTGAGCGCCTCTTGGGCAGCGTATCACCAGGTCTCTATGGCTCAAGTCTGCAAGGCAGCGACCTGGTCGTCTGTTCATACGTTTGCTAAATTTTATCAAATGAACATTAGGAGGAACGCTGATTCAGCCTTCGGGCAGGCGGTTCTGCAGGCCGCAGTATAAGATCCTCTTGTCCTATGGCACCCGCTGTTGTTGTTTTTTTTTTTTTTTTTCTTTGCCTGGTTGCTCTCCCTCCCCTCATTAGCATTGCTTGAGGACATCCCATATGTAATGGCTATGCTGCTCTGTGTCCCGTGATGTACGATAAAGAAAAAGGCATTTTTAATAACAGCTTACCTGTAAAATCCTTTTCTTGTAGTACATCACGGGACACAGAGCTCCCACCCCTCTTATGGGGAATATTGGGAGGCATATTGCTTGCTACAAAACTGAGGTACTCCTGTTATGGGCGGGGGTTATATAGGGAGGGGACTTCCTGTCGGAGAGTGCCAGTGTCCATCACCTGAAGGTACTCCATATAACCCATATAGTAATGGCTATGCTGCTCTGTGTCCCGTGATGTACTACAAGAAAAGGATTTTACAGGTAAGCTGTTATTAAAAATCCCCTTTTTTTGCGATAAAGGGTTAGAGAATGATTCTTGTAGGCTGGCATTAGTTCTAACTGGGCTTGGGTATTCACTCTGGTGATCACCATAGGTAGATTCGGTGCATCTGTAGATTTCCATAAAGAGACCACTGTAATTCTTGAAGCAATTAATATATGTAATACAATAGTTCTGAATATGACGGGATATTTGTCAGGATCGATGCCTAGTAATGCTGTGGCAGGAGGAAGTTTGGCAAGGTTACCAGTCAGGTCTGCGATAAAGGGTGAGATAGAGTTCCAAAAGCTTATTAGGGTCTTACAACTCCACAACGTGTGTAGGAGATTACCCGTTTGCTCATTACATTTCCAACAAATGTCGCAAGTTGATGGAAAGATTTTAGTCTATATGGGGTTAAATACCATCTATTGATTATTTTCTGGGCATTATCCCAGGGTTCAATGCAAGAGGATGATTTATTTATTGTTTGAAATGATTTTAGCCATTGATTCAGGGAGAAGGTTTCATCCAGATCTCTTCCCCATTTCAACATGTTTGTATTTTTGGCAAAAAGTTGAGAGGATAATATGTCATAAAAGAAAGAGATGCCTTTCTTTTTGTCAGACTTCTGAGGGGAGAAATACTCCCAAAGAGTCGAAGGGGATTCGATCAAATCATTGGGATTGAAATCTTTTAGTTGGGTACACTTGCCAATCTTAATCATACAGACATTTCTGACAGATAAGGGTAGGTTTTTGTACAGAGAATAACCTTTGCTAATCCAATCGGATACAGAGAGTCTGATTCTACAATAGTTAATAACTTCTGTGGGTAAAGATAAATTAGATTTTTTTCCCCATATGCTTGGTTTTTCAGAGAATGTGTTTACAAGCAAATGGTGTAGTTTTTATGCTTATTAGGATGAGAATTGAGACCTTAGGGAGAGTGGCGCTAGCTATTGCGAGAGAGCAGAGGTCAGAATTGTTTGTAGTTTCACGTTCAATATTTAACCTTAATTTGTCTTTTGCAGGGGTAAACCTGCATCCTAGATCATCATCTGATCTAGGATACAAGCGACATAGTAATTTTTACTATCTGGGAGGCCAATCCCACCAAAGAGATTGTTAGTAGTGAGAATCGAAAATACCACTCTGGGTTTTTTTTTTTTTTGTTCCAGAAAAATTGTCTGAGTTTGCTGTTTTAATTGTGTGAAGAATTTGGCAGGTATTGGTATGGGGAGGCATCTAAAAAGATATATAGCTGGATTCAGGTAGATGCGCGCATTTTTATGGCGGCGTAGCGTATCGTATTTACGCTACACCGCCTTAAGTCAGAGAGGCAAGTGCTGTATTCACAAAGCACATGCCTCCTAAGTTATGGCGGCGTAGCTTAAATGGGGCCGGCGTAAGCGCGCCTAATTCAAATGAGGAGGGCGTGTTTTATGTAAATGATTGGTGACCCGACGCGATTGACGTTTTTTACAAACAGGGTATGCGCCGTCCGTGTACATATCCCAGTGTGCATTGCTCCAAAGTACGCCGCAAGGACGTATTGGTTTCGACGTGAACGTAAATTACGTCCAGCCCCATTCACGGACGACTTACGCAAACTATGTAAAAATTTCAAATTTCGACGCGGGAACGACGGCCATACTTAACATTGACTAGGCCAGCTATTTGTTCGACTAACTTTACGCCGGAAAAAGCCATACGTAAACAACGTAAAGAAAATGTGCCGGGCGCACGTACGTTTCTGAATCAGCAAATCTAGTAATTTGCATATTCTACGCCAAACTCAACGGAAGCGCCACCTAGCGGCCAGCGTAAATATTGCACCCTAAGATACGACGGCGTAGGAGACTTACGCTGGTTGTATCTTAGCCTATTTTAAGCGTATCTGGTTTCCAGACGGCGTAGATTGCGAGTTACGACGGCGTATCTACTGATACGCCGGCGTAACCCTACGTGAATCTAGCTAATAGAATTTTACGTAACGTTTGTGTAGCGCTCACCCCCGAAGGACCCGCTGGGTTGAATAGGGATGGCGTGTTACCTCTATAGCTCTGATGTCTAGGGGTAGTTGATGAGAGCAGAAATTATGGAATGTCCAAACAGCCAGTGTCTTTTCTTGTGCTTTGTTCTACCCAACACGGTAAAACAATAACTTGAGGTAGACAGGAAAAGATGGGTGAGGAGGAGAGTAGCAGATTCAGGCCTAACAGTAGCAGAAGCAATCCTGCTTCTAACAACACTTTACTTTTGTCGCCACTCCAGCCGGAGTGGGTATAATGTACCTGGACTGGCCTCTCACACCGACCTGGCAGCAAGAGTATCACTCGGAATCTTGGAGGGAAATAAGCCTCTGCCACAGACTCTTCCCTAGAACGTAGATCATGAAGTGAATTTGGTGCCTGAATCTCCCTCAGGTAGTTCTCAGTTGGTCACCGACTGACAGGTTGCTGACATCCAACCTCTCATTGTCCGGTCACCTTGATCTCCAATGGATTGTCGAGGACCTGTTGGATTGCCCGCCTCTCTGGCTCTCCTCAGGCTGACTCCCCACCGAACAGCAAACTCGCTTGGGATCTCTTCTCAGAACTTGAGGACCCAGTAGATCACTGGGGCCCCACCATAGCTTCAGTTGGTCCGGGCCAACATGGTCCCGGAACCAAGAACACTGCGTAGCACGTGCACCCCGGCCTGGTAGGCCATATCGCCGGGGCCCGTGATGTGTGGTCACCCGGAACAAGACCCCGCCAAACGGCGTCTGCTCCAGAAGTACTCTCCCCCAGCATGCCCCACAAGGGGAAAACCTCCTCTGATTGGCTGCTGGCAAGAGGCACCTGAAGCCTGGTCTCCACTGGTGCCATCTGTCGTCCCCAGGGTGGAATAGCACCTCTGAAACACAGAATAACCCCACAGTGCAGCCCAGCCGAAGCAGAGACCCAATTTAGATCAATCAACTGGATGAGAGCTAACTAACTCTCTCATCCCCCTTAAATTTAGAAATAGCACCTGTACTGAAAGTACACAGGCGCTACATTTGCATCTTGAAAGCAGCTATTTTACCAACCCAGGATAAGTGAGTTTTTTTAATAAGAAGAAGGTTGCGGGTTATTTGGTCTAAAAGTGTGGGGAAATTGGCGTCATACATTTTAGTTGGAGGGAAAGTGAGTTGAATCCCTGAGGCCCCGTACACACCATAGAATCCATCCGCAGATAAATCCCAGCAAATGGGTTTCAGCGGATAGATCCTATGGTGTGTACACTCCAGCGGATCTTTTTCCGCGGATATATCTCCCCTGGGATGGATTCCAGCAGATCGAATATTTGCTGACATGCAGAACATATCCATCTGCTGGAGTCCATCCCAACGGATGGATCCGCTGGTCTGTATAGACTCACCGGATCCATCCGTCCGAAGGGATCCCCCGCATGCGTCGCAATGATTAGACGCATGCGTGGAATTCCTTATATGACAGCGTCGCGCACGTCGCCGCGTCATAATCGCAGCGACGGCGCGACACGTCATCGTCAGAGGATTTCGGCGCGGATTTCAATGCGATGGTGTGTACACTCCATCGCATGAAAATCCGCTGAAATCCTCGAGAGGATTTATCCGCGGAAACGGTCCGCTGGACCGTATTCGCGGATAAATTCTATCGTGTGTATGGGGCCTTAGTATGTTATCGAATTGTTATCCCAGTTGTATCTGCGTTTTGTGCGTAGAGAGTTGATTGTCAAGTACGGGGTGTTCATAGGGAGGATATAGCATTTATTTTGATTGATTTTATAGTATGAGACATCTTTAAATTTTTCTAGAATTGAGTGTACTGCAAGAAGGGAAATTTTCGGGTTTGTTAGTGTCAGTATGATGTCGTCTGCGAATAAACCTAATCTGTGCTCGTCCTGGCCGATTTTTAATACCACTAACGTTTCGGGATGATCGTACATATTCTGCAAGGCGTTCAATAGCTAAGGCAACAATTTTATAGGGGAAAGAGGGCAGCCCTGTCTGGTTCCATTGGATAAGGGGAAGTTACTAGATAAAATACCTGATGTGTAAACCAGAATTATGTATCTTCCTTCAGTATCAGTCTTGAGATCACGTTGTTGGAACGAGACAGTGTCTTTGATAGCTGTGACCACCCCTTTTTTCTTTTTTTTTGTTGCTAGAGAGAAAAATGTGAGGGAAATTGTGATGTTTAAAGGTAGGTGAGTTATCCTTAGCAAAGTGGGATTCCTGGATGCAAACAATGTTGCTTCCTAATTTCATTGTGTCAGACCATAGTGATCTTCTTTTGTAGGGGCTGTTCAGTCCTTTGACATTCATCGACAAGTTTAAGTGGCATCTTGTATTTTCAAAGAGTGCTGAAGTATAGTTTCATCCTTGTAGGGGATTTTTTTTGTGAATAGATGATAGAAACAGACTTGAGGTGTAGTAATACTTTTTTACCACTAGTGGTGGTGTTGCTTTAACCACTTAAGGACCGGACCTATATGCTGCTAAATGACCCAAGGGGTTTTTACAACTCGGCACTGCGTCGCTTTAACAGACAATTGCGCGGTCGTGCGACGTGGCTCCCAAACAAAATTGGCATCCTTTTTTCCCCACAAATAGAGCTTTCTTTTGGTGGTATTTGATCACCTCTGTCGTTTTTATTTTTTGCGCTATAAACAAAAATAGAGCGACAATTTTGAACAAAATGCAATATTTTTTACTTTTTGCTATAATAAATATCCCCCAAAAACATATATACATTTTTTTTCCCTCAGTTTAGGCCGATACGTATTCTTCTACCTATTTTTGGTAAAAAAAAACGCAATAAGCGTTTATCGGTTGGTTTGCGCAAAATTTATAGCGTTTACAAAATAGGGGATAGTTTTATTGCATTTTTTTTTTTTACTACTATTGGCGGCGATCATCGATTTTTTTTCGTGACTGCGACATTATGGCGGACACTTCGGACACTTTTGACACATTTTTGGGACCATTGTCATTTTCACAGCAAAAAATGCATTTAAATTGCATTGTTTATTGTGAAAATGACAGTTGCAGTTTGGGAGTTAACCACAGGTGGCGCTGTAGGATTTAGTGTTCACCTAGTGTGTGTTTACAACTGTAGGGGGGTGTGGCTGTAGGACTGACGTCATCGATCGAGTCTCCCTATAAAAGGGATGACTCGATCGATACGCCGCCACAGTGAAGCACGGGGAAGCCGTGTTTACATATGGCTCTCCCCGTTCTTCAGCTCCGGGGAGCGGTCGCGACGGAGCGGCTATAAACGAATAGCCGATCCGTCGTCCCGGATCGCTCCCCAAGGGAATCCGACCGCCGCATGTAGTGGGGGGGGGGTCCCGATCGGACCCCCGACCCGCGGAAAGGCAGGGACGTACAGGTACGCCAATGTGCCTGTACGTGCCATTCTGCCGACGTAAATGTACATGCGGCGGTCGGGAAGCGGTTAAAAACTGAATACAGACATCAGAAAGGAAAAAGGAAAAAAAGGGATTGAACCAGGGTAAATAAAACAGCATCAATTCTGTAAAACCATGAGAAAAAAAGAATAGGAGTTGTTGAACTCCAACTCCTGTGTACATAGTTATGTAATACCGAACAGGTGGGGGGTAAGAACTTGGGGAGGAATATTTCCGAGGTCAGGATTCCCTGAGCATCAGTAGGCCCTGACGAGTGGGCATAAGAGAAATTTATAAAGACTCAAAATGGAACTGGGAGATGAGACAAAAACTTTAACAGATAAGGACTTTCAAGCTGTTTTCCAGTCTTGGGATATGGGGCCAGGTGTGGTGGTATCCATTTTGACGGGTTCTTGGTTTGGGAGTAAACCCCACGAACAAAGTATTTTCAGACCTTATTCCATTCCATTGATAGTGTATGAGGTGCCTTTATGTTCCACAAGAATTTTTGTGGGGAAGCCCCATTTATAAATTTTGCCATGGTTTCTTAGCATTTTAGTGATTGTGTTTAGATTCTTGCGAGCTAGGATTGTCACTTGTGACAAATCCGAGTAAAGAATTATTCCAGAATATGGCTCTGGGAGTGGCGAGTGGTGACGAGCGTAATGCATCAGTTGTTCTTTAACATTGAAGAACTTAGGAGTAGTCCTTTTATCGACACTTACAGATCTATATCAGGACAACTATATACCTCTTTTAAGGTAATGTGGGGGTGCTCTCGCGCCTACCTAGTAAACCTTGAGATGAGAAATCAAAAAGTGTAATGGACTGAGGTGATAATGCTGCTCAATCTGATGGTGTATAAGTATAAATAAAAATACAGTAAAGTGATGAAAGATAAAGTGACGAGCGCAATAATGTGACTGTGTATCCAATGTGTTAATCAGTGAATCAGACTGATAATAAACTAAAAATGAAACACAGTGCCAAAAAACATCAATAATGAATGAATAATTTAGCCAGCATGTGGCCAGTGAAAATACATGCACAAAACAACTGCAAAATGTCAGCAGACAAAATGAAATGAAACTAAATTAGTCCTGAGAAAATAGGCTAATAATACAGCCTTAAAGTATCATGTGCATAAATACAATGTGATGAAAGTTCCATAAAGCAAAAGCTCTCCAAAGGTGGTGATGTAGTGTTTTCAAGGATCTTCAAATAATGTGTGCTCACAAAGCGCTTACCTTCCCAAAGAAGTAATCAAGCCTTGATTATATGGATGTCCATCAGGGGTGCTGTTGGATCTGCAACTGGCTATGGATGTCCAAGACGTCCTGTGTGATCCTGTGTTTGTAAGCTCCAGACTTCTAGTGGGCAACGATGGTGCTCAGCATGGGGAAATAAAAGAAATAGCTTTCCCTGTTCTGTTTGTTTCATCCTTGTCCTGCTGATCTGTGAATAGCCCATTCACAGATCAGCAGGACAAGGATGAAACAAACAGAACAGGGAAAGCTATTTCTTTTATTTCCCCATGCTGAGCACCATCGTTGCCCACTAGAAGTCTGGAGCTTACAAACACAGGATCACACAGGACGTCTTGGACATCCATAGCCAGTTGCAGATCCAACAGCACCCCTGATGGACATCCATATAATCAAGGCTTGATTACTTCTTTGGGAAGGTAAGCGCTTTGTGAGCACACATTATTTGAAGATCCACATTAGAAGATCCTTGAAAACACTACATCACCACCTTTGGAGAGCTTTTGCTTTATGGAACTTTCATCACATTGTATTTATGCACATGATACTTTAAGGCTGTATTATTAGCCTATTTTCTCAGGACTAATTTAGTTTCATTTCATTTTGTCTGCTGACATTTTGCAGTTGTTTTGTGCATGTATTTTCACTGGCCACATGCTGGCTAAATTATTCATTCATTATTGATGTTTTTTGGCACTGTGTTTCATTTTTAGTTTATTATCAGTCTGATTCACTGATTAACACATTGGATACACAGTCACATTATTGCGCTCGTCACTTTATCTTTCATTTATATACCTCTTTTGAATAATATTAAACAGGATCTGAAAGGATATCAAATACATAGACTGTCATGGCTAGGAAAGATAAATGTTATTAAAATGATGACCCTCCCAAAAGCCTTGTATATCTTCCAGAGCCTCCCGATCTGTATTCCAGGGGCGTATTTTAGAACCATAAGAACTTTAATACAGAAGTTCATATGGAATAGGAAAGGAAGCCGCGTTTCATATAAAGTATAGAGTAGATCCAGAGATAACTGAGGGGTGTTTCTTCCTGATTTCCAGAAATACCACAAAGCGGTAGTTATAAAGAGAGTTATAGATTGGGCCCATAATGCAACACATAAGTAATGGGTATCATTAGAAGACCATTTGAGTAAAACAAATCTAGGTCAGATTATCTGGATACCAAAAAAATACAGAGATCTTCCAGGGGCTCTAGCACCAATTACAATAGAAACATTGAGAATATGGGATAAGGTAATCAAAAGTACGACAGGACAATATAATAGCCCATTGATGCCCCTGACTGGGAATAACTACTTCCCCCCCAGGGAAAGATAATAAAATATACCTAACATTTACTAATACGGACAGACTGAGACTAAAAGATGTTCTAAAAAAGAACATGCTATGCTCATTAGGAGAATTTAGAGAAAAATATGGAGTAACATGGGACAGGTGGGAATATGGGCAGCTTCAACATTTTGTTGAGTCCCTTCCAAAACCCCTTTGTTCAGCTGAAGGGCTAAACTCATGGGAAAGATTAGTAGACCAGGGGGGAGTAAATGGAAAAGGGACTATATCCAAGATATATTGGCTGCTGATAACCTCCATGGATGATGGGGTAACAACCCCCCTGGAAAGATAGAACTGAATCAAGAAGTGCCAGAGATGGTGAGGAAGAAGGCCATGGATTATGTGTACTCTACCTCAAGGGACACAAGGATAAAAGAAATGAATTATAAATTATTACCTAAGTGGTACTATGTCCCTGGTAATATGCATAACATGAACCACGACACCTCACCTATGTGTTGGAGAGAATGTAGGGAGGAAGGGACCCATGCCCACATCTGGTGGCAATGCAGGGTGATACAAAAGTTCTGGGTGAAAATATTGGACCTAATTAAGCAGATAGAAGGGAAGGAGATAGAATTAGACCCATGGAAATGTTTGTTCCATGCAGTGGGAGGATCTAGGAAGAACTATAGAATGTCACTCACCCCATTCTTGTTAAACACAGCAAAAGCACTAATAACGAAACACTGGAAAGGGAAGGAGGCGCCAAGGATAAAAGAATGGTTCAGGGAGATAGATAGAACAAGGGTAATGGAGGAGTTAATAAGCTTCCAAGAGGATGCAGAAATAAGATTTCAGAGCACATGGGGAAAATGGATGGAATTCAAGCAATCCCTGGTTTACCTAGGAATTATGGGGAATGAGGAGAGTATATAGATGCCCTGTGGGGTTATCTTGTATGACACTCCTATCCTGTGGCGGTTTATCTGCCCCCCCCCCCTTTTTTTTTTTTAAGGGGTCTCCTCTTCCTCTTTGAAGCAGGAATATATAAATACACAAGTGCACAGATGTGGTAAGGGGATATGAGGGAGGAGGGGGAATATGCCCTCCCCTGTCTATCCCCCTTTTTCACCCCCCCCCCTTTTTTCTTCTTTTTTTTTTCTCTGCACACGTAATTTGAAGGGATTTAATGGGGATAGAGGAATATGTTTTCCTCCCCCCTCCTGAAGTTATATACATGGGTGTGTATGTAGTACATGTATATATAAGTACACGGGCACAGGTATAGAAGTGGAATGCACTTAGTTGGGTAATTAGGGGCAGGTGGGGGAGGGGGGGAGAGAGGGGGGTGGTTGGATAGCCAGGGACCCGCATCCCTCTGGATTATTTGAACCCTATGCCTCCGAGAGACCTCGGAAGATAAAAAGACTGTGCTAGGGGTTAGATAAGAATACCGAAGCGTATGCCTAGGATGTTGGACCTTTCTTTGTACCCGTATATATGTTTTATCGTATGTTTTTATGAATGTATTTATGTGAACTTGAGAAGGTTTTTGCATTTGTATAAATGTTGAAAGGTGAATGTTGTAATGTTTGTGAAAAATTTTCATGTGAAAAACAATAAAAATAATGTAAAACATTGAAGAAGCGGATTCTGGCAATGACGTCTCTTGGCATCTTCTCTGCTATGTAATACAGTTTAGGCAGTCTATGTGCTCTATTGATTTCCAGCTCTTGTTGGGGAATAGCAGGGATTAGATCAGAAATTATGGTTTTAATGAAGCGTTAAAGATCTGCTGGCTTCACATTTTCATGTATACCTTTAAATTTTATGTTGTTTCTTCGATTTCTGTCCTCACTGTCTCCAACTTTGATTCTGAGTAGTCTCACTTCTTCCAAATCAAAGTGGGAGTCCACAAGCTCATTTTTCGCAGTAGTAAAATCGCACATTTTGTTCTCCACACAATCTACTCTTTCTCACAGAGCATCAATCTCCATTTTAGATTTATGCATAAGGCTGATCAAATCATGCTGCAAAGCACCTCTTATGCCGCGTACACACGGGCAAACATGTACGATGAAACCGGTCCGCCGGACCGTTTTCACCGT
Organism: Rana temporaria; assembly: GCF_905171775.1. Classification (NCBI taxonomy): domain Eukaryota; kingdom Metazoa; phylum Chordata; class Amphibia; order Anura; family Ranidae; genus Rana; species Rana temporaria. The sequence goes on along the minus strand of NC_053492.1, from coordinate 3,653,793 downwards.
ACATGTCTGCCCGGGGATTTCTGTACGATGGCTGTACTAACCATCGTACAGAAATCCGCGCGTAAACAATACGCGGGGCGTGTCCGCGGCGACGTGGGCGGCCCTGCCAGTTAAATGCTTCCACGCATGCGTCAAAGTCATTCGACGCATGCGAGGGATGGCGGGCGCTCGGACATGTACGGTAGGTCTGTACAGACGTCCGAGCGGGCAGGATTCCAGCGGGCTGTTTTAAAACAAGTCCAGAAATATTTGCCCGCTGGGAAAAGGCCCGGCGGGCAAATGTTTGCTGGAATCCTGCACGCTCGGGCCTACACACGACCGAACATGTCTGCTGAAGCTGGTCCGCGGACCAGTTTCAGCAGACATGTTCGGTCGTCTGTACGGGGCCTAAGTGACATTATCCTATTTTTAAAAGTATTGTCAAGTGTCGGTACGTCTGCAGTGGGCATAGCATGAAGTTTCTCATCATAACAATTTTTATCCAGTGTAACAGTAGGAGCTACTGTCACGTTAAAGTGGACACAGAGTCTGCATATTGGGTGAATGCAGAGCTGCAGAGCTTGCATTTAAAAACAGAGAAAACTGCTCTGGCAGTTTTCTCAGATTTTTCAATCTCTCCAACCCTGTGTCCGGGTTTTAGAGACAGCCTGCGAGCTGTCTGCCCAGCTGCAGACAGCTCATATAATCAGGGACTGGTCAGAACAGAGGAGAGGGAGGAAGGTGGAGCAGTGGCTGTGACTGTCGCTGTGTCTCTGTGTTGGGACAGACGCTGTATGCGTTGAAGGACTTTGGGGCCTTGTGCATCCAGGACTGTGGGTCTGGAGGAGCTGATGGTTTGAGGAACCATTACCTGTAGCAGCAGTGCTGTTAAAGACTAGCCAGGTGGGCTGTTATTTTCATTGGTTTCTGCATAACGTTTAAACCCCTACGTGGGATTCCTATGAATGGACTTTTTGTTTTGTTTATCCCCATTTAATAAACGTGGGCTACCAGGCCCTTAACACTAATTGCCTGTTTGCTGTGGACTCACTACACCAAAACGCATCTGCCAGAAGAACTAAACAACCCCCAATGTTTACACCAGGTTACTGGCAAAGTCAGTGTGGGATGCATGGGAATTACCTTGTTCTACAGCGATCCTCCTTTTCTGTTTCACAGGGCTTAATATGTCATTCAGGCCATCGCTGTTAGGCAGGAGCTGTGTAGCTGAGAAGTTTTCCACCACATGCTGAGAGGGAACAGCGCGCTGTTCTGTGCTGCTGTGAAGGGAGGGGGAAGCGCCATCCTGCTCTCTCTGCAGACCGGCCGGGCTGTAGAATGCACTGAGCTTACGGGGCCCCTCTCTGTTCTTTCTCTTAGCTGACACAGTTGCTTTGATCCCGGGGGGTTTCGGTGTCGGATGGTATGATTTAGGGCTGTCAGTTCGCTTTGAAAGTCGCTCAGGGAGATCCGTTATTCAGGAGCTCCCTTAGAATGCAGCCATACAGTTCCGCGGCTGACCACGCCCCCCATTGGATAAATGTTTTTTGTGAAAGAAAAATTTGTTTGTGTACGGCCAGCATAAGTGACATCAGGTGTACCCACCTACCTGTCTATGACAAGGGAGTTTGTCATCCATCATATTATATTACACTCCTGTCTGATCATCTGCAAAACAGCGTTTTACCTCTTTTTTATATTTTATTAATGTTGTTCTCTGATTGTGATATGTAGCAGATTCACCCTCTAATAATACATCTATCTGTCTGTTATTCTCAGAGTGGATTAAATATCCAACAATATATCTGGAGATTTATATTTACCGCTCTATATAGATATTCAAGAATATTAACTCCATTATACACCAAACTTTTTTTTCAGGTTTTTATCCAATTAATCAAAACAATAATCGGCCAACTAATCCATTCTGAAAATAATCATTAGTTGCCGCCCTACAGAGGAGCCATTTACTAGTTACCTTGAGGGGGGAATTGTAAGATCCTCAGAGACAAAGCTGCCTGATGTGGGCGGAGTCCTGGTTTAGGGGAACCAATCTGCTCATGTCTAGTAATAATCTTTTTATTTCTATTTTAGTAGATGGACGGGAGATGAGGAAAACCTCAGAGGATTGTCTCACTTTGTCTCCAGACTGTAAAGTAGAAGATGAGGACATCACACAGTATAGTCCAGGAGAAAACCCGACTACCTCAAATGTCCATCCGGCACCACACAGTGTAGATGGACCATCGTATTCCTCTTATCCTGAGGAACCTCGGACTGTGAGGGACGGTGCTGGACCATCGTATTCCTCTTATCCTGAGGAACCTCAGACTGTGCGGGACGGTGCCGGACCATCGTATTCCTCTTATCCTGAGGAACCTCAGACTGTGCGGGACGGTGCTGTCCTTCCAACAGAGAAGAGGCTTTCCTGTACTGAGTGCGGGAAGTGTTTCCCTTCTAATTTCCATCTTAATGTGCATAAAAGATCTCACACAGGAGAGAAGCCATTTTCCTGTCCTGACTGCGGGAAACGTTTCTCACAGAAGTCCCATCTTTCCACACATCAGAGATCTCACACGGGGGAGAAGCCGTATTTTTGTCCTGAGTGTGGGAAATGTTTTTCAATGAAGTGCAATCTTTATGCACATCAGAGATCTCACACGGGGGAGAAGCCTTATTCCTGTCCTGAGTGTGAGAAATGTTTTTCCCTGAAGTCCAGTCTTGACAGACATCAGAGATGTCACACGGGAGAGAAGCCGTATTCCTGTGTAGATGGACCATCGTATTCCTCTTATCCTGAGGAACCTCAGACTGTGAGGGACATTGCCGTCGTTCCAAAAGAGAAGAGGCTTTCCTGTACTGAGTGCGGGAAATGTTTCCATTTTAAATGTCATCTTAATGTGCATAAAAGATCTCACACGGGGGAGAAGCCGTATTCCTGTCCTGACTGCGGGAGATGTTTCTCACTGAAGTCCAATCTTTCCACACATCGGAGATCTCACACGGGGGAGAAGCCGTATCCCTGTCCTGAGTGTGGGAAATGTTTTTCACAGAAGTCCTATCTTTCCACACATCAGAGATCTCACATGGGGGAGAAGTCACTTTCCTGTCCTGAGTGAGGGAAATGTTCCTCACTGAAGTCCTGTCTTCCTGTACATCAGGGATCCCACACAACCCTCGAGGTGTATTAGTGCCTTGAGTGCGGGAAATGTCTTGTATATGAATGTTGCTGGACATCACAGCTCTCATGTAGGGAAGAAGCACACACTGGTGGCAAATGTAGTATTTTCCATTTGAAATCAATGGAAATTATTCGACCAGCAAATAGCCAATTAGACTCCATTTTCCCCTCATTCACACAGAAGGAATGTACATGTATTTTCACCCGGAAAATTGCTGTACAATTATTTATGACTAGACCCCTAAATGTCAGGAGACGTTTATATAAAGATGGGAAGTATGGAGCAGATAAATGAATAGACCTCCTAGCAATGTTATTACCAGGCTGCAGCTAGGGGGAGCTCTAATGATTAGAGTGTGACCACAGCAGAGTGATCCCATGTAGCTCACATTAACCCTTTCACTGCCAGAGCTGGTTTTCCATTCTTTTTGCACACATGGTAAAATGCAGATTTTGGGCCTGAAGATTAGATAAAACCCCCAAACATATATTTTCTGAAAGCAGAGGCCCTGGAGAATAAAATGGTGGTAATTGTTAAGGTGTTCCTCGTACACAAATGTCACCTTCATATCCGGGTTTATTTTCTCCTTTCCCCCATTTTCTATGGTGTGATCTTTTCTACAATACGTTGTTATAATAATGTAACACGTTGTGTATTGTATTGTACACAAATTAATAATGACTCCGCCTCCACATTCCAGACACGTCATTTTCCTGACCAATCGGATTTCTTCCTTTACTATTTCCTGATTTTATGACTGCAATCTTGTTATAAGTAACATTATAATAAAAAGTTTATTGAATGAAGAAAAATAAAGAGTGTGTGTGGGTGTAATGATGAAAATCTGTGATATGAAACATTTCTCATCGGTGACACTATAAAAGTCTTTACAGGTCATCAGTTTAGAGTTCGGGGTCATTATTCTCACCATCTGCAGAGATCTGCCTTGTTCTGCACTAGGGAAATGCACATCTGTGCAACACACATAGATAACAATTGTTTTCTATGTCTGGTTCACACCCAAACCCGTGTGTGATGTGCGGGGCGGAGCTGTGTGGGGTTATGCAGCATGTCTGCAGTTTTCCGCACCTAAACTGAAGGAAACTGACAGCGCCGCTCTGCACTCCATGTGAGAGGAGAGCCGTGTGTCCCCACAGATAAGAGAGGACAGCAGGAGGAATCATGGCGGACAGGAGCATGTGATCAGTGTGGTGGGGGAAGGGGGGAAATTATAAGAACTGATCTCCTGTGCGTCTCTCTCTGCAGTTGCTAAAATCTGCTTCCGCTTTGTGCCTACTGATCTTCTAATATTTGCTGCTATAATAAATATATAAAAAATAAAAAAAGTGCAGCGCTAAAGTTGCATAAAGTATGAATCCTATATACAAAATATTCTTTGCAAAAATGCAAATATAGTGCTCACAACCAAGTGAGAATAAATAGAACGACAGTCTTAAAGCCAGAGGGTAACAGCCAGGCAAATAGCATTTGCAGAAGGAGACTTCATTAGTAACACAAGAGGATAACCACTGGGAGCATCACCAGGATCACAGCAGGACATTCTATTGCCATAGTGCTGCTCAGTGGCATACATTGTGAACACTGTAAACCCCAAGGGGGGGGGGGGTGAAAATCCGGTAAAGCAATCCATAAATGTATGTGTGATCTCCGCCATGAAAGTCAGGTGTTGAACACAAGGCTGTTTGATGAGAATGTTCCTGATGCTCACAGACAGAGTACTCTGTCTAGTGTTCTACTGCTTTTCTAACATCAGCAGCTGAATCAAGTAACAGCTTCTCTTTCCTACCTTTCTGGTCCCTGGTGTCTCTTGCCTGAGCGTTGACCTAAGGGATTTTTCCATAGTGATTTATCTCAATTTGGATGTACTCAACTTCGGATGGTGATTATTAGGGTTGTCCCGATACCACTTTTTTAGGACCGAGTACAAGTACCAATACTTTTTTTCAAGTAGTCGCCGATACCGAATACCGATACTTTTTTTAAATGTGTCCCCAAATGCAGCCATGTCCCCCACATATGCAGCCATGTCCCTCACATATGCAGCCATGTCCCTCTAGCCATGTCCCTCACATATGCAGCCATGTCCCTCTAGCCATGTCCCTCCCATATGCAGCCATGTCCCTCCAGTCATTTCCCCCATACCTTTGCCGCCGCATGGAGAAAATCACAGCATTCATTTGAATAGCTGTTTTGCCCGCGCGTATAGACACTCCCCCTTGCTCGGGATTGGACAGATCACGATCACCCATCCAATCCCGAGCAAGGGGGAGTGTCTATACGCGCGGGAACACTACAGCTATTCAAATGAAAGCTTAGATGTTCCCGCACGCCGTTTAACCCATGCGGCGGCCTTCGATGCAGCGGTGGGGGGGGGGGGGAGTATTCTATTTAGGTATCGGGGGTATTTGCGCGAGTACAAGTACTCCCGCAAATACTCGGTATCGGTCCCGATACCGATACTGGTATAGGTATCGGGAAAACCCTAGTGATTATCAACAATTCAAGCGGCTGTTCCATTGTTACCATCGCTTTGAGGAGCTCTTGCAGGCTTGATTGACACACCGTCACTGACGAGTGTGTCCACCTTATCTGGTAAGAGTACCCATCTTTTACATTTTCCATTTACCATTTGGATGCCTTGGCTGATCCTGTATGGGTGACACCTTGATGTGATTCCTCTCACCTGTGTAAACCACCATTGGATCGTATCGCAGAATATGCATCTGATTTCTGCTTTGGGATGACTCACCTGACAAGTTTCCTTACTTAGTCCACCTCAAAGACATTTTTTTTTGTGTATTTATTTATTTATTTTTTGTTTAACATACATGCAGAGGAACATTTCAAAAGATGGAATAGAGGAAATCAATACAGAGATATCTAATAATAGATTAGTTATCAAGACAAAATTGGGAGTTCCACTTACTAAAAATGCATTTAAAACAAGTGACAATTGTTCCTCGAGTGCTTTTTTAAAGGCTATGAGAAGAAATAATCCCAATACAAGATGTCAACCGTTTTTATATAAAAAGTCAAACTCCAGGAATTCAGACACTTTACAAAATGTGCTGGCATACCGAATTAAATCCAACAAGGTGCATGCCACCTCCTGTATCACCTTAAATTACATACAACAGTTTTCCAGAGCTACGGAAGTGCAGCTATCACAATACTCCCAGGGCTCTGACAGGAGAGACACTCTTCTTGCACACATGTCTGCCCTTCCCCCTCCACTGTTCAATCCAAGAAGCCTATGTATTCTGTCAAGGAGATCACAAATCACAAAGGGGAGGGGTGAGGCAGGCACAGCAGCTACATGCAACTGCATTCTTAGGGCCAAATCCACAGCCAGCGGCGCAAAATAATTTTTTTCTAACTTATGTCATTTAAGTTACGGCGCCCTAAGTTGGTGTCGTAATTGCCGTATCCACAGCGCATTTGCGCACAAAAGTGCGCCTGCCGTAACGTAAATTCGGAGGCGTAAGGCGGGGTTATGGCAAGTGGGAAGGAAGTGGGCGTGCTTCATTGTAATGAGCCGTGACCCCATGCAAATGAAGGTCCGGCCGTACTGCGCATGCGCGCACGAATCTGCTGCTCACTGCGCATGTGCAGAACTTTGCTTGGCGCAATCAGTGAGATAGGTAAAAGGCCAAGTGTACTTAGTTTGAGGATCGCACTGTGCTTAACTAGCTCCAGTCAAACACACTTCATTTGCAAAAGTATTTCCCTGTGTTCCCTTCCATGAGCAATTTGCTTCTGCTCTTAGTTTGTCAGTGTTTGTTGGTAAGTTGTGTTTGATAGAGAAGTGTTGGAGGAGTAGTAGATAGTAGTTGTTGTTTGTTTGTGATAAGTGTAATTTTTGTTTGATTGTTTCTGCTAATTTGTTTGTTTGTTTTTTTTCTGCTTGGATTTTGTGTTTGGTTTTTGTGTGTTTGTATTTGACTTTGTAGTAGCTGTCTGCTTCTGTGTGTATTTTTGTGTATTTGTTTGGTGTGTATTTTTGTGTGTTTGTATTTAACTTTGTAGTAGCTGTCTGCTTGTGTGTGTATTTTTGTGTGTTTGTCCTGTTTGGCTTCTTGTTGCTGGGTGGTGTCTGTGATGGCCCCCAAACGCAGGAAGCTGAATTTTTCACATGTTGAAAAGCAAATCCTTGCCAGGTATATCATCCAATATGGAAGATATTTACATGGGCCTGATAGCCGGAACACCTCCCCGGCCCAAAGGAAGAGGATCTATGCCAAAATAACAGATCACATAAATGCGGCGGGGGGAGGGGAGACGAGGACCCCCGCTGGCATTAAGAAAAAGATCAATGATCTGAGGAGCGTGGTCCGCAATAAGGTGGCCAAGCTCACTGCGCATAGGAGGGGCACTGGAGGAGGGGGACCATGCCCCATCCGGCTGACTGAGGAGGAATGGGCAGTGGCCCGGTGTTTCGAGCCAGAGCAGGTGGTGGGCCTGCCTGGTTATCAGTCTGATGTTCCTGTGAGGCCAGGTAAGGTTTTTTTTTTTTTTATTTGGTGATTAGCATGTGTGGGTGGGGGAAGGGAACATGTGCCAAGTGTGTGGATCCTCAAACCTGTGATTGTTTGGTGTCTTCCACAGATGACCAGGAGATTGCTGGGCCATCAGGCCAGGCTGCTGCACCACCCCAAAGACAGGAGGCTGCTGAGGAGTCCCCAGGGGAGGGGAGTGGCCAAACCTCCCCTCATGAGGAGGGGGAGGAGGATGAGGGGGAGGAGGAAGAAGATCTCCAGATTGGCCGGGAAATCATTATTGCCACAGATCTGATGACATTTGACGATACCCTTGAGGCTAGCCTTGAGGCTCCCCTTGAGGCTACCCCAGAGGCTCCCCTTGAGGCTACCCCAGAGGCTCCCCCAGAGGCTGGCACCAGTCAGGCCACCATCAGGGGTAGCCCCTCCCACTCCTCCCACAACATGCCGCAACCCACAAGGGTCACTCTATCCCCTCCTACCTGGCCACAAGCCTCAGGGGCAGGCAGGATGGCGACCCAGGACACCAGGGTGGGGTCTGAGCATATGCCGGCCAGTCTGCTGAGGGACAATGCCAAGCAGACCCGCAGTCTGGGTGACATCAAAAAAACTATGGCCAAGATGGAGCACAGCCTGGATGTAATGAGGGAGTCACTCAGTGATGTGGCCACCAATTCATTGGGTGTCATCACCTGTTTGTGGTCCCTGCATACCGCCACAACAGGCGTGGGCCAGGAGGTGACTGCCCTCACCCGGGCTATGCAGGACAACACCCGGGCTGTGCAGGAGAACACACGGGCTGGCCAGGCCAATACGGCTGCCATCACTGACTGCCTGACCAGGATAGCAGTGGCCTTGGAGGGCAGGCCAGCCGGAGGTCAGACACCAGGGGAGGCTCCTCCCTCCCCTGCCCCCCCCCCCCCCAATGAAGATACTCCCTCCCCTGCTCCCCCCCCAATGAAGATACTCCCTCCCCTGCTCCCCCCCCCGTGAAGATCCTCCAGGTGCCCGTGGCCGTGCCCGTGCCCCTGCCCGTGGGCAGCCTAGACGGAGCACTCGCCGCCGGACTTAAATACCAGGGGTACTTTTTTTTTTTTTTTTTTTTTTTTTAAATTTTGGTTATTATACTGTACTTATGATTTGGTTTATGTGTGTGAATGATGTGTGAATGTGGGGGGGTGGCATTCCTGACAAAATAAGGGTGTCACCCTCAGTTTTGGTGGAGAAGGGATCCCCAGGACCAGGGAGAAGTCATCCTAGGTTCCTGAATGGTGTATGAATGCACAGTGACATAATTGGAGCCGTGGCGGGGCGTTACTGCTCCTAAGTACCAAAGGGGGGGGGGGGTACTTGGATCTAATCCAATTCGATGTGCATGTGATGTGTTTGTGCTAGGGACCACAGTGGTGTGCATTCATGCATTCTCATTGTGACATAATTCATGTGCGTTTCCAGAGACAAAAACATTCTCAATGTGTCATTATTCATGTGCGTTTACTGTGCAAAGCAACATTCTCATTGTCACATAATTCATGTGCGTTTGCAGTGAAAACAAATAATAACATTGTCACATAATTCATGTGCGTTTGCAGTGAAAACAAATAATATCATTGTGACATGATTTCTGGCCATTTACTGAGAAAAGATGCCTTCTGCGAGGCGTCTCCTGGCTACTGTGCCCTCAGTAGACCGGGTAGAGTGGGCTAGGGGGGGATTGCCTGGGTGGGGGGTCAGGTCAGCACGTAAGTTAATCTCCAGTCCCCTTCTCGTTGCAAAGTTATGAAGAATGCAACAAGCCCCTATTATTTGGCACACAAAGTCTGGGGAATACAGCAGTGTACCCTCAGTCTTGTCCAGGCATCTGAAGCGGGACTTCAGCAGGCCAAATGTACGCTCCACTACTGCCCGGGTGCGAATATGAGCCTCGTTGTAGCGTTGCTCTCCTGGGGTTTGGGGGTTCCTGAATGGGGTCGTCATGTGAGGGCCCAGGGCATATCCAGAGTCACCTGGAAGGGAAAAGACAGGAGGATATTAGTCATGCATGTGCCCCATGTGATGTCTGCATCATGGGGGGGGACAGTCATACCTGACACACATGTCACTCACCAACCAGCCAGCTGTCTCCATACACGTTCTGCTCCAATTCACGTGCTATGTTGGTCTGCCTAAAGATGTAGCTGTCATGGCACGAACCTGGAAATTTGGCACACACATGCCAGATGAGGCCATGGGCATCCACGATTACCTGGACATTGATGGAATGCCAGTTTTTGCGATTCCTGAACAGGTGCTCTGTATCATGGGGGGGCTGTAGTGCCACATGGGTACAGTCAATGGCCCCGATGGTCCGTGGGAATCGTGCAATCTGATAGAAATCAGCCATGCTCTTCATTCGCTGGTCCTCCTGGGTGGGCTTTTCAAATTGACTGCCCATGCGTCTCAGTATTGCAGGGACAACCTGGTGCACACACCTGCTCATCGAGGACTGTACCATCCCAGCCAGACCTCCACATGTTCTCTGAAAAGACCCAGTGGCCAGAAAATGCAGGGTGGCCATAACTTTAATGTGAGCTGGCAGGGCATTGGATCGTTGGGTTGGGGTGTTCAGATCATCCTGCAGGATCCTGGTTAAGTCCAGGATGGCTTCCTGGTTAAATCTGAAGTTGCCAATGACCTCAGACGCAGTCATGCCAAAGAGATCTTGGCGTGGGCGGTATATCCTCTCCTGTGCCCTCCCCCTCCTCCTCTGTGCCCTCCTCCTTCTCTGCGCCTGTAAAGTTGCGAGTGCCGTTATAATCATTGATGGCCCAGGCATTTTGGCAGTCACAATGAAGTCAAGCAAAGAAGTGTTGGCAGCTCTTCCTAAATGGTGTTGCTTCAGCAGACCTTTACAGGGCTGGTGTAAAATTAGGGCTGCTTTTATAAAGTCTAATTTTGCTCCAGAAAACTAACAGGTGCGCACAGGGCGTAATCTACGGCGCACACACTTAATTTTGAGGATCGCCCTATCTCCCTCATTTGCATCTTTGCCTATCAAATAAAGCGGCGTGACTAGCGTAATTTGCGTCAGAGGATGCGCCAGAGTAATTATTTTAAGTAGGACGGAAAAAACGGATTTTTCGTTTTGAGGATCGGGCGCAAAGATACGCGCGGAGTAAAATTAGAAATCTCGAGTTAAGTCGGCGCATCTGCTTTGTGGATTTGCCCCTTAGAGTCCAACGTCAAAGTACCAGAAGCATAGCAATGCCTATGGCACTCAGAAGAAATGTAAACTGAAAATTAAAGAGATGCCCACAGGGTAGCATGCACCTCATTGGACCCAACCCCCTACATATCCAGCACATCTTACAAAGTAGCCGAACTCCTGGCATTCAGCTTGTTGCAGCTCTATAGAAATGCTCTGCCTTTCACTCCCAGATATGAGTGATTTATATTTTTACCCTCTTGTGCAGCCATTCCGCTTACTAAGTAATTCTGAAACTGACACACTTTGCCTTATAGGATGGGAGCTTTCCCCACTCAGCCCTTGCATAAACTATACTGGGTCAGGAAGGTGCAGCCAGAATAAAGTCATTATAATCCAATGGAACAGAGGTCATGGTCTGAATTTACCAAAGGTCCTGCTTCTTAATGCAGGCTCTTTCTGCTTTAAGAGAAGCATTTTTTTTGTTATGTACACTTCTTGTTGGTCAATGGATGAAGTACAATATAGTTGGGAAAGCTAGTGATATGGTGTAAAGGCTGCACAGAGGTAACCATCTTAAATATTTATTCCTTAGCAAACAATTTAGTAAACATAAGCTAATCTAATGGAATGTAAAACTGAAGGTCAATAAAATATGGAACTTTAAAGTTGAAGAACTTCAGAGGAAGGATGAACACCATTCTTTCATACAAGATGAACATAACTCTGCTTGACGGGAATTCGCTCCACATGAATCTTTCAACCAGTCTTTAAAGAGGTCGTCTGCATCCTTCTTTAACACAAGAAACTGTCCCAGAAGCACATAAGCCTTATCAAATCCTTGTTCTTCCAATTTGCCGCCAAGAACTTCTCCAATACTGGCCAGTGCTGTGACTGCTTTATCGCCCATAGGCTCAGACACAAAGTCCCAATGCTTCTGGGAAGTGTGCGACATCTTTGCTGCATAGACGGGACCCCGCACAGCCAGTCTCAAAGACATTTTTTATTTATTTCCTTCTATTAGAACGTTTTATATGTAGAACAGTTCTAACATTGGACTTCCTCCACATCACCCTTGTGGTATATATTGGTATTCACATGTACTATATATTTATTTTATATACCTTCTAGGTATTCATATATATTTTTCATTTTCAGGTTCTATTTATTCTCACTTGGTTGTGAGCACTATATTTGCATTTTTGCAAAGAATATTTTGTATATAGGATTCATACCTTATGCAACTTTAGCGCTGCACTTTTTTTATTTTTTATTTTTGTATACAACATTATTCCATTGTTGGTGCTGGCTGCTATATCTATTATTTATTTTTTCACAGGATTAGCGCAACTTTTTCTTTATTTTTTTTTATATATATATAATAAATATATATATATTAAATAAACTAAAAATCTGTGCAAATTCATGTAATCATACAATATTTTTTGCTCAATTTAGTGTTCAGAAAAATCCAACATCCTTCACACTCTCCTCACCTCCGATGGATCCTCCTCGCTCACTCCTGCAAGTCTGCTGCGCTTTCTGTCAGTCTCCCTCCTAGACTCGGCTTCCTTCTCCGACCGCTGTTCCAGCAGGAGCTCCGCCTCTTCATACACACTCATGAGCTCCGCCTCTTCATACACACTCATGAGCTCCGCCTCTTCATACACACTCAGGAGCTCCACCTCTTCATACACACTCAGGGCTCCGCCTCTTCATACACACTCAGGAGCTCCGGATCTTCATACACACTCAGAGCTCCGCCTCTTCATACACACTCAGGGCTCCGCCTCTTCATACACACTCAGGAGCTCCGCCTCTTCATACACACTCAGAGCTCCGGATCTTCATACACACTCAGGAGCTCCGCCTCTTCATACACACTCAAGAGCTCCACCTCTTCATACACACTCAGGAGCTCCGCCTCTTCATACACACTCAGGAGCTCCACCTCTTCATACACACTCAGGGGCTCCGCCTCTTCATACACACTCAAGAGCTCCACCTCTTCATACACACTCAGGAGCTCCGCCTCTTCATACACACTCAGGAGCTCCACCTCTTCATACACACTCAGGGCTCCGCCTCTTCATACACACTCAAGAGCTCCACCTCTTCATACACACTCAGGAGCTCCGCCTCTTCATACACACTCAGGAGCTCCACCTCTTCATACACACTCAGGGGCTCCGCCTCTTCATACACACTCAGGAGCTCCGCCTCTTCATGCACACTCAGGGCTCCGCCTCTTCATACACACTCAGTGCTCCGCCTCTTCATACACACTCAGAGCTCCGGATCTTCATACACACTCAGGGAGAAGAGAAATTCAACTTGGCTGTATACCAAATACTAATTTAGTGCAGCTGTTATCTCACCCCCAAACAGGGAAAATTCAGTCCAAACCCAAACAAAACCAAACAAGTGATCTGTTTATTGTTCCCTTAGAGCCTGTTCACATTGGGGCGACCTGGGATCCGACTTAAAGTCACCCCAAGTCGCGCGGTCGAGAAAATGAATAGAAGTGAATGGGAGCCGTCTTAATGTACACTACTGAAGTCGCTGTGACTTCAGAAAAAGTTCCTGTACTACTTCAATCCGACTTCTAGGCAACTTGTACCCATTGATTTCAATGGAAGTCGCCTCAGAAGTCGGACCACTGTCTTAACTGAAGCAACAATACAGGAAGATAACATACATTTCTCAGGCAAACCCCTCCCCCCTCCCTCCCACAGAGCTGATTGTTGTTTGATTGGCCACTGGAAAGCCTCCTGTTCAGGATGCGACTTGAAGTTGCCTGATGATTCATACACAAGTTGTGTCCAAGTTGCCTCTTGAAGTCGTGTTGCCCCTGTGTGAATGGGCTCTTATTGGTGACCGATGGGAGAAGGATCCCCTCATATCGGTGATCAGTGAAAGAAGGAAATTTTTACATTATCATGAAATTGTTGTTACTGAAAGACAGAAATGTATCAATTCACAGGGAACCCCTAAAAACCTTTGGAGGATCCCTGGCTGATAAGGCTGGACTAGTCAGTAATATATTTCTATCCCCCTTGGTGGGAGTGGAGATGACCCATCTATAAGGATATACAGTACATACACACACAGCACAAGATCACTTCAATATGTTTCTCAGGACTGCAGTTCCTCTGAGCTCCACAAGATGGTGATCTCACTTCTATCAGGAATACAGACAGGAAGTGATGTCAGGTACACACAGGAAGTTCCGGGTGAGAGGTGAGTCGGGAGGAAAAAGAGGAGACGTTGCTGGAATCGGCAGCAGAGGAGGTAATAAGATCTTATTTTCTATTTACACCCAGTAACCCTGTCATGTCCGTCCTCTTCCTCCATAGTCACTGTGATGTCTTTTATGTCCAGAAGATGATGATACACACATATAGGGCCGGATTCAGATACATTGGCGCATATTTATGTGGGCGTAGCGTATCTTATTTACACTACGTCGGCCCAGCGCAGAGAGGCATGTACTGTATTCAGAAAGATATTGCTCACCAAGATGTGCCAGCGTAACGTATTTTCGACGGCGTAAGGCAGCGTAAGTGGGCGTCACCTCATGCAAATGATGGTCCGACCGTGTCGCAGAGAGATACGTCGGGCGTATCTTAAACGGCACATTCGCTGTGACGACGACGGATTGTCTGCCCCCATCTGCGCATGCGCACAACTGCGCCCGGCGTAACCCCTAAGATACGCCGGCCCACTGCCTACGCCCAGTACATAAATACGCCCAGAGATGCGCCTGTCAAGTGCAAAAGTACCCAAGCATTTTTTCTTACTGCTAGGACTTTTGCATTTTGTTGGAGGCATGTCTGCACCAGGTGCTAAGAGAAGGAGGGAGCTGAATTTCTCCCCTGCTGAGAAGGCTTTGATTATAGAGGGCCTAGATAAATATGGGGCACAGGCTGGCACTACCAGCAAGGTGGAGAGGGGTCGTATTGTCCTGGAAATAACAACCCAGGTGAATGCCCTTGGTGTTACGGCTCGGAGCACCAGGGATATCAGTAAAAAATTTAATGATCTGCGGCATCTGGTCAAGGAGAAATGGGCAAGATGCGTAGACATGCCAGTGGCACAGGAGGAGGACCAGCCACCAACCTGACCCTCAATGCTGATGAGATCATCATTGCCAGGTGCCTGGATAGGGATCTGGTGGAGGGCTTTGGTTCTGTCGATCAGCCCTTGAGGACAGGTAAGTGTGTTTTATCTTCTTTTTGGTGTGTATCATGTGTGGGGGGGCAAGGGGACATGTGACAAGTGGAGGAGACCCCCAGACCTGTTACCTCCCCAACCTCCTCCCCCATCAGGGATAGCCCCTCAAGGGGCACCTCCCCCATCAGGAATAGCCCCTCAAGGGCCACCCTCCCCATCAGGGATAGCCCCTCAAGGGCCACCCCATCCAGCCTGCCCCAAGCCTCCTCTGCCCCAAGAAATTCGACCCAGAAAACCAGGGGTGTCCCTGAGGAATTGGAGGAGAATTTGGCGAGGGACCAGGCCCGGCAAACCTACCACATGTCTGCATTAGTGGGGGACCTGCACAAGGTGGCAGAGAGCCTGGCCTCCTCGGCTCAGATCCAGGCTGCCTGTGCACTCTTAGTGCAGCAGGCCCTCATCCAGCAGGAGGGACATAATGTAGAATTCATTTGTAGCCTGCAGGACGTGAGTGGCAATTGCGCTGGCATTATGACATTTATGGGGGATCTTCAGGCCACCACATCAGGCCTAGTGACAGAGGTGCAGAGCCTGGCAGAGGCAGTCCAGGCCAATACGGCTGCCATGTAGGTGGAGGGGAGGAGCCTGGCAGCTGCTGTACATGAGGAGGGGAGGCAGGCATGGCGCCACCAGCGCAATAACACCAGCTGCGGATGCAGGCGGTGACTAACACCTACCTCCGCCGCATAGCTCTGACATTGGAGGGCAGCCAGGGACAGACCGGGGGATGTCCCTCCACCAGAGAACCCCCATCCCCCCACCTGAGGCTCCCCCCAGGCGACTGTGGACCAGGAGCCTAGGCACTAGGCGCAGCCCACGCCAGGGCAGATGATTTTTTTTGGTTGTTTTTCTGTTTGTCTCAAATGTTGATTTATTTTTATTTGTTGGTATACTCAGGTGATGAGTTTTGTTCTTATTTGCACTCAGGTTATGAGTTTTATTTAAGTTATAATCCCTGCACATGGTCAGGAGTGCAGGCTGCAGTGTGACTGGTGTGTGAATGTGGGGGGTGACACTCCTGCCAGTAAGGGTAAGCAGTGTCACCCTGGCTTGTTGGGGAGATTTTATCCCCACGGCCGTGTGAATGGTGTATGAATGTACAGTAACATACTTGGAGCCTTGGCGTGGCGTTGCTGCTCCCAAGTCCTGAATGGTGGACTTGGGCTAATCCAATTTGATGAGGATGTGGTGTGTGTGCTAGGGACCACAGTGGTGTGCATGCGTGCATTCTCCTTGTGACATGATGAATGTGTGTGTTTAACGTGCAAAGAAGTGTTCCACGAGGCATCTCCTGACTGCTGATCCCTCAGCAGACGTGGTACCCTCGGGCAGGGGGGGACTGGGTGGTTGGTGGGTCAGGTCATCACGTAGGTCAATCTCCAGGCCCTTTCTCATGGCGTAGTTGTGCAGAATGCAACATGCACCGATGATCTGGCACACAAAGTTTGGGGAATACAACAGGGTCCCCCCAGACTTATCCAGGCATCGGAAACGGGACTTCAGGAGGCCAGGGGTGCGTTCCACCACTGCACGGGTACGTATGTGTGCATCATTGTATCTTCTCTCTCCTGGGGTTTGTGGATTCCGGAATGGAGTCATGAGATGGGGCCCAAGTGCATATGCTGCGTCACCTGGAAGGGAAAAGAAAGGAGGATGTTAGTCGTGCATGTGCCCCTCGTGATGTCTGCATCATGGGGGCGGACAGTCATGCCTGACACCCATGTCCCCATCTCACTCACCAACCAGCCAGCTGTTCCCATACACGTTCTGTTCAAATTCTGTTGGGATGGTGCTTTGACGGTATATGTAGCTGTCATGGCTGGCCCCTGGGTGTTTGGCACGGACGTGCCATATGAGGCATTGGCTATCACCTGTACGTTGATGGAATGCCAATGCTTACGATTGCAGTATATGTGCTCTTTTTCACGGGGAGGCCTTAGTGCCACATGGGTGCAATCAATGGCCCCCACGGTGCGTGGGAATCCTGCAATTCTGACGAAATCTGCCATTGCCTTCTGCCGCAGATGCTCCTGGGTGGGTCTGATGAAGTGGTGGGACATGCGTCTGAGGATTGCGGGGACAACCTGGCGCATGCATCTGCTCATGGTGGATTGTGACATCCCAGCCACTACTCCACTTGTTCTTTGAAAAGATCCACTTGCAAGGAAGTGGAGTGTTGCCAGTACCTTGACCAGTGGCTGCACTGCATGTATGCAGTGTGTTTTGCTGGTGATGTCATCTTGCAGGGTTCTGGCTAAATCCAGGATGGCATCAGGGCTGAATCTGAAGATGCGATACACCTCCAAATCCCCCCTGCCAAAGACGTCTATGCGCGTTCGGTATATCCTCTCCTGTGCCCTCCTACGTGCCCGTAGATGCAGTAGTGCTATGACCACGGCTGCCCCTGGCATGTTGGCATACAGATGTGTTGTCCTGCAAGTGTTGTTGCTTAGCTCGTCTGAAATGGTGCTGCTGTAGCTGCTGCGGATCTCCCTCATTTTGCATATTTGAATACGAAAACAATGGAAGCGGAAGATGCGCCCAGCGTAAATAGGCGCCTACGATACGCCGGCATAAAAAAGTTGCGGCGGTCAGAGGAAGCCTATTTCACGTCGTATCTAGTTTTCTGGGCACGGTGCATAGATACGACGGCGCAAATTTACACTTAAGCCGCGCATCTCGATATACGCCGGTGTAAGTGCTATCTGAATCCGGCCCATATAGTGTGGAGACCTAGATTGAGCCCTTCAGGGTCAGAACATTTCCCCACTTACAGGGCCGGATCACTCTCTATTTTGGAGATGTGTCACCTTTCCCACCAATCACAGTCTCACCTCATCAGTCTATATCAGGGGTCTCCAAACTTTCTAAACAAATGGCCAGTTTAGACTTTAGAGGGGCCAGTGGGAGTAGAAAATGTCCAGTGAAAGTAAACAATGCCACATCGTTGGTGTCAGTGGAAGGAATTGTGCACCATAGTTCATATCAATAAAATGAATAGTGCCCCATTGTTTATATCAATAGAAGGAATGATGCCCTATCATTGGTGTCAGTGGGATGAATAATAGTGTCAGTGGATGGAATAGTGCCACAAGGGCCAGATAAAGGTAAGCAAAGGGCCGCATGCAGCCCCCGGGCCACAGTTTGGAGACCGCTGGTCTACACTAAACAGATTATACCACTTTTATTAGTGGGGGGTGTGGCAGTGTTTGGCATTGGAAGAAATCACATCCAGGTACATGTGATTGGTCAAGTTGGTGACAAGATACACAGCGGGTCCAACCAAAAAGTTCAGTGAGACCTATCTAGTAATAGAAAATCCATCCATTGTGGTGAGTGTCATCCATGTGGGGTCACCTGGAAGTGGTCACGTGTTTATCTGTTACTAATGACACAGCACCTGATCACCTACCTCTTGTTTTTCAAGCAACTAATATCTGAAGGGGACTTTTTGATTCTTTGGACATTAGTTGTATTTTCTGGTTTCATTCATTTATTTATTTTTAAATGTGACAAACTGTTTAATAATCTTTATTTTCATTTTTGGCAGCACAGTCTATATACACATTTACTGGAGATCATATGACCATCACATTGCCTCCACCTCCCTCCCTGATAGAATAGAGAAATACAAAGAAGATTCTAGAAGTCACCAGAGAGATGATGGAGGAGAGGTGAGCGGTGCCGGGAATTCTGGGACATTATCCAGTAACAGACAAGGGGTGTGTCTGGATGGTGACTGTATCATTGTGTGTGTCAGGTTCCTATAAGGTGTCAGGATGTCACTGTCTATTTCTCCATGGAGGAGTGGGAGTATTTAGAAGGACACAAGGATCTCTACAAGGACGTCATGATGGACAATCAGCCGCCCCTCACATCACCGGGTAAGAGGAGACTTTATTGTAAAGGAGAGAGCAGTACGGAGGCTCCACCTAGATCCCCTATCATCTGATAAACACATAGAAACAATGTATTCAGTCAGTGTGTGTGTTTCCTACAGATGGATCCAGTAATGGGAACCCACCACAGAGATGTCCCCGTCCTCTGTATTCCCGGGATTCCACACAGGAAGGTCACACCATCCCTCACCATCATCAGGTAGATGAGGAACAATCACTGATAGTATCATTAGGATCTGTACATTATCTGCATTGTTACCATTGATGTCATTTTTATTCTATATTCAGAGTGGAAACCTGAGAGATTCTAAAGTTGAAGTTAAAGAAGAGATAAAAGAGGAGGATGATGAGGATGGGGTGATGGAGGAGTCGGAGTTTCCAAAAGGATACAAAGATCTGTACCAGGACACCATGGTGGAGTCATCCAGCTACAGAAACCCACCAGAGAGATGTCCCCGTCCTCTGTATTCCCGGGATTCCACACAGGAAGGTCACACCATCCCCCACCATCATCAGGTAGGTGACTGACAATTATTAGTAGTTCTGATTTATACACAGCATGTTTGTTACAATGAATGTTTTATTATATATTCAGAGTGGAAACCTCGGGGATGATAATATTGATGTTAAAGAAGAGTATAAAGAGGAGGATGAGGAGTATGGAGTGATGGGGGAGTTTTCAGAAGGACACAAGGATATGATGGAGCCACCTAATACCAGGAACCCCCCAGAGAGATGTCCCCGTCCTCTGTATTCCCGGGATTCCACACAGGAAGGTCACACCATCCCTCACTGTTACAAGGTTGGTGGGATGGAGCATCTAGAACATGGATTCGTGTAGATGATGTGTGAAATAAAGTTTTATTTATTTTTCTTGGATTAGGGAGAACATCTGATAGATATAAAAGTTGAGGTTAAAGAAGAAGAAGAAGAAGAAGAAGAGAGGTATGTGAAGGATGATCAGCAGTCTATGGAGGAGGATGGAATAACGGGGACATTTATAGAGGAGGACACTCCTACAGAGATCAGCACAGGTGGGTCATTAACACCAAATTCATTCCTCCACCCATATTGCTCACTGATTGGTCCAGAGTAGGGACGAGACTGGGTGATATCAATATTAATCTGCCGGGAGGCCGTCAATATACGGCCTCTGGCCACGCGCCACTGGCCCGCCGCATCACTCAGGTGCCCATGCGGGTGCCTGGCGGCTGCGATGTCCGCCAAGCACCCGCGATTGGCAGTCACAGAGCCAGGGACATAGGGACAACCGTCGGTCACCTCCCCCAGTCAGTCCCCTCCCCCCACAGTAGGAATCACCTAGCAGGGAACATATTTAATCCCTTGATCGCCCCCTAGTGTTAACCCCTTCCCTGCTAGTCACATTTATACAGTAATCAGTGCATATTTATAGCACTGTTCGCTGTATAAATGTAAATGGTTCCAAAAGTGTCCGATATGTCCACCGTAATATCGCAGTCCTGACAAAAATCTCATATTGTCGCCATTACTAGTAAAAAAAAAAAAAAAAGGAATAATTCTATCCCCTATTTTGTAGGCGTTATAACGTTTGCGCAAACCAATCATTATACGTTTATTGCGATTTTTTTTTTTTTTTTTTACCAAAAATATGTAGAAGAATACGTATCAGACTAAACTGAAAGAAAAATATATATATATATATTTTTAAATGGGATATTTATTATAGAAAAAAGTAAAAAATATTGTGTTTTTTTTTTCAAAATTGTCGCTCTATTTTTTTTTATAGCGCAAAAAATAAAAAACGCACAGGTGATCAAATACCACCAAAAGAAAGCTCTATTTGTGGGAAAGAAAGGACGTCAATTTTGTTTGGAAGCCACGTCGCACGACCACGCAATTGTCATTCAAAGCGTGACAGTGCCGAAAGCTGTAATTTCACCTGGGCAGGAAGGGGGTATATGTGCCCAGTAAGCAAGTGGTTAAGAAAAGAGGTCATCTGCTCACTAAATATTAAATACTGTACCGTATTAGTAAATCTAGCACAGTATCCTATTGGTTGTGGACTGACCAGTATGATGTGGTTGCCGTAAGCCCATCATATATAGCAGAACTAGAGGAAAAAAGAAGGCACGGGTGGACCAAGCCGCATAAAAAATGGTATGATTTTAAGTAGAAAAAAGTAAATTTATTTATTTTACACATATAACAGGCATTATACCCATTACCAACAACACCCAGTATAATAAAATTAGTGAGACAGCGTTGTCTGTACTAAAAATCTGCTACATTATATAAATTGTATGCATATTCCTATTTTGAAGAGTCACCAGCTTATGGTGGTTGGTAATTGTACACAAACCCAATTGGTTACACTTCAGATTAATGGTTCAGTCGAATGGGGCTGAACAGATCACCCTCTGGGAAATAGGCAGGAATGATGATGGAAATTGCTGTGCTCACGGGCTCATATAGTTAATGCAGTTGACAGAACTTAAACAGCAAATGCGGACGAAATTAGGTCCTCCATCTGCCTGTCTCCACCTGGTCCTCTGGGAACTAGAGGTGGTTTATTGGATGCCAATGTACCTCGGCAAGGTACTTACCGGGCTGAGGTACATCGATGACGTCTTTATGATATGACTGGGTGATCGAGAGCAGCTACATGAGTTTCTCTGTGAATAATGTGATAACACCCCAAGGCTTTGGAACCTTAAACAGAAAGTGATAATGAGGGAGGAGTCAATAATCCAATGATGTGGTCTTCAGGATCAGTCCGGTCTTCATCTTGGTTGTTCTCCCCCATCCTCACTCTCAGACCTCTGGTTGGGCTCAGCCCCGCTGTTATTCATGACTAAATCATGGACTAAATAAGGTCCATGAATAAAGAAATGAACTGGTTGGAGATCAGAGGACCCATTTACTAGTTACCTGGAGGGGGGAATGGTAAGATCCTCAGAGACAAAGGTGCCTGATGTGGGCGGAGTCCTGGTTTAGGGGAACCAATCTGCTCATGTCTAGTAATAATCTTTTTATTTCTATTTTAGTAGATGGATGGGAGATGAGGAAAACCTCAGAGGATTGTCTCACTTTGTCTCCAGACTGTAAAGTAGAAGATGAGGACATCACACAGTATAGTCCAGGAGAAAACCCGACTACCTCAAATGTCCATCCGGCACCACACAGTGTAGATGGACCATCGTATTCCTCTTATCCTGAGGAACCTCAGACTGTGCGGGACGGTGCAGGACCATCGTATTCCTCTTATCCTGAGGAACCTCAGACTGTGCGGGACGGTGCAGGACCATCGTATTCCTCTTATCCTGAGGAACCTCAGACTGTGCGGGATGGTGCCGGACCATCGTATTCCTCTTATCCTGAGGAACCTCAGACTGTGCGGGATGGTGCCGGACCATCGTATTCCTCTTATCCTGAGGAACCTCAGACTGTGAGGGACAGTGCCGGACCATCGTATTCCTCTTATCCTGAGGAACCTCAGACTGAGAGGGACGTTGCCGTCCTCCCAACAGATGAGAGGTTTTCCTGTACTGTGTGCGGGAAGTGTTTCCATTCCAAATCCAAACTTGATGTGCATACAATAATTCATACAGGAGAGAAGCCGTATTCCTGTCCTGAGTGCGGGAAATGTTTTTCAGTGAAGTCCAGTCTTTTCACACATCAGAGATCTCACACGGGGGAGAAACCATATTCCTGCCCTGAGTGCGGGAAATGTTTTTCAGTGAAGTCCAGTCTTAACAAACATCAGAGATCTCACACAGGAGAGAAGCCGTATTCCTGTCTTGAGTGCGGGAAATGTTTTTCAGTGAAGTCCAATCTTTACAAACATCAGAGATCTCACATGGGACAGATGCCGTACTCCTGTCCTGAGTGTGGGAAATGTTTTTCAGTAAAGTCCAGTCTTTTCACACATCAGAGATCTCACACGGGAGAGAAGCCATATTCCTGTCTTGAGTGTGGGAAATGTTTTTCAGTGAAGTACAGTCTTTACAGACATGAGAAATCTCACACAGGGGAGAAGCCGTATTCATGTTCTGAGTGCGGGAAATGTTTTTCACAGAAGTCCAGTCTTTACAAACATCAGAGATCTCACACAGGGGAGAAGCCGTATTGCTGTCCTGAGTGCGGGAAATGTTTTTCAGACAATTCCAGTTTTAACAGACATCAGAGATCTCACACGGGGGGAAAGCCAAATTCCTGTCTTGAGTGTGGGAAATGTTTTTCACGGAAGTCCAATCTTTTCAAACATCAGAGATCTCACACAGGGAGAAGTCACGTTCCTGTCCTGAGTGAGGGAATTGCTCCTCACTGAAGTCCTGTCTTTCTGTACATCAGGGATCCCGCACAACCCTCGAGGTGTATTAGTGCCTTGAGTGCGGGAAATGTCTTGTATATGAATGTTGCTGGACGTCACAGGTCTCATGTGGGGAAGAAGCACACCCTGATATACACCTCAGATATACTCCATGGCTGATCTTCATCATGTAAGAAACAGTTTCACGGGTGTGGACATTTAAAAAAAAAATGACTTGTCCAAGGGACTACATTGGGGTCCCAATCTCCTTGTCCCTTATGACGATCTCCTTGTCCCTTATGACGATCTCCTTGTCCCTTATGACAATCTCCTTGTTCCTCATCTACCAGAGAGTTCAGCAGTGGTGTGGGAGTTCATTGAAAACTACAAGCCGACATCAGCAAAGGACAGAACTCTGTGAATGAATGGAAGCACCACGCTCTTTTCAAAAAGTGAAAGCCGGTACGGGGAACTTCTCGTTGCACTGCTGTCACACAGAGGACTCGGATCGCTGAGCCGCTGCAGGAACAGAAACATGTAACATCTTCCCGAAGGTGAACGTTTCTTTGAATGACAATTGTGTGGTTCATGTAACACTGTACGCAAATTGAATTTTTATATTTTTTCGCCACAAATAGAGATTTCTTTTGGTGGTATTTGATCACCACAGGGGTTAGTAAAGAAATCTGTTATACAATAAATACGTTTCTGTTCCTGTTTCCACCTGACCTTTAGGCTGTCTGTTAACTTACAATACACAAGGTAAAGTAAATGATAAGCGCTTCAAATATGTGATGTGAATCACAACAAAGGTATATACATGAAACGTATTATGCACAAACGAAATAAGTGACTTTACTCAGGTGTATGCAGAGTGAGTCCCAACTATGAATAATGCAAAGGTGTGAACCTCTATGCACCTAAATGCATCTGTAAGCACAAAGATGTGCACAAAATGGTAATGAAAAAACAAAAATCAAAATAGAGTGATGATATGACAGTCTATAAGGAGATGATGAAATGATGTTCAGAACTTCTGACTTCTTCATTTAGACAATGGTTATATATCCACACAGGTACCGTAGTACCCTTACCTTGAAGGTGCTATATACAGGCATATAGTGCTGTCTCTCCAGAGCTCAGGTCTCGCTTGTCCCAGGAGTGATCACTCAGGCTGCTTAAACTGCTGTGTGCCTCCGATGGATCTAGGCTCAATAATCCAGAATCAGGGATGCAATGCGGTAGGAGAGAAAAGAACATATGCCTCCAATAGTGTAGTAGGTTATGGATCCAAAGAAAGTTTATTGCACCAAAAAGAGTAGTACAGAAGAATAAGGATAAAAACGTACAAACATTCGTTTGTGCAATGCAGGGACGGGGCGATCGTACTACCGCCTTATGTCCAATGGCCTCCGGCTTGTGTGGGTATTGCTCGGTCTCGAGCTTACCAGGTCAGTACCTGATGGTGAAGTTGTAAGGTTCAGCCTGTTTGTGCATTTCAATGTTCAAGCCACGGGACATCTCATAATACATAACGTAGTGTCGTTGTATCTCCGATTTCTCACTGGCCAACTTGTCACATTCCATTTTTAGACTGTGATATTGTGCCGGATCTAAGTTACATGTCGGGGAATTTAGTCTTACCCGGGTCTTAGCAGCAACCGGGTTGGTTCCAGCACCACGGGTCTGGGCACAGGTAGTCACTGGGTTGGCTTCAGCGGAGCCCATCGGGGCGTAATCAGAAACGAGGGGGGCCAAATCATTCCCCAGTAGTACATCTGCTGGCAAATTCTTCATCACCCCCACCTTCACATGTCCCAAACCAACCCCCCAATCAAGGTGAACACGGGCAACGGGTAGCCGGAAGAAGGTGCCTCCCGCTACTCTAACGGCTACAGTGTCTCCTGTGTGTTGGCTCTCTGGGATGAGGTCATGCAGTAGGGTCATGGTGGCACCAGTATCGCATAGCCCATTGGCTTATCCAGTTTGCGGGCATCTGTGTATTTATCCGCCAGGCGAGCTGCTTCAGGCAAGGAGAAAGGTTTTCGGTCCCGGACCCACTCTCTGACTTCCAGGGACAGTTTGTCAAAGAAGTGCTCCAGCAGGAACACCTGCAGCACCTCTTCCCCGGATTCTGCTTGGCATCCATCGACCCAGTGGGATGCCGTGCGGTGTAGGCGGCATGCCCACTCGGTATATGAGTCTCCAGTCTGCTTGCTCGTCTCTCAGAACCGCCTCTGGTATGCCTCCGGTGCGACGGCATACCTGGCCAAAAGTGCTTATTTTTCTAGTCCATAGTTCATAAGATCCTTGTCTGGGATGGCCCTGAATGCTTTACTGGCCCGGCCGGACCATTTCCCAGACAAAATGGTAACCCATTCCTCTGTGGGCACCCGGTGTAGGGCACATTGATGGGTACCTTGCCGATTTTGAATAGCAATCTCCCCTTCAGTTTCAATGAAATTTTTAAAAGCAGCAAAATGTATCTTTCTCCTTTCAGTTGGTGCTGCTGTGACTTCTGCTGCTGCAGAACCTCTTTGCTGTAGCCAATTTGCATCCACAGCCGCTATAACTCGGTCTATGATCTCTGGTGGAGGGTTAGGACCATAGTTTTCCAGTGTTAGTTTAACAGCCCGATCAAAACTTGCCTCCTCAGGTGTCCTGTCTGTTACACTGGGGCTTTCCGTTATCTTGGGTCTTTCAGCTCCATCCATTTCAAATCGTTCTACGATAATGTCCCTCTTCTTACGGGTGTTGGCCACTCTGCCCCGATTCTCCAGGAAGTCCTTGAGGGAAGAGAGCTTTAGCCATTCCTACTGTTCCTCCATTGTCCCGTGTCCTCTTGTAGCTGTTCTTATAGCGGTGGGAATCATACCACTGCTTGCCAACAATTGTAATGGAGCCCCAAATGGGACAGGGGTGAAAACCGTTTAGGATATTCCATTCCCGAACACAAGGCAGCTACTGACACTCCACAGTCAGGCAAACGATCCCCAATAACGAGACACACAGCTCTGTTTGAGGTTCAACAGGAAAGACCCTTTATTGAGAAATACAGCTCTTATATACAGTTTAGGATACTGCAGTAACCAAATGAACAATGACCCAACTCCACCCACAACATCACACAATGTTTACCTAATGAGCCCTGTAACGGAATGGCCAGTGACACCCAGAGACCTTTGAAGGATGTGGGGTACTCCTGTGCCAGCGTCGCTAATGACTCTTGGGTCTAGGGTCATCCTATGCCCCCTTTGGGCATAGGATGGCTGAGAAATGATAATTCATGTTTTTCAGGATATCTTAGAATATTACAAGTTGTTCCTTATGAACAGGTCAATAGACTGTTGAGATGCTAGCTAAGTCTGCTACTGTGGTGATGTGGATTGAAACTGAGAGTCAGCCTGGCTGGCTATTATGGGATGTTAAAGTATCTTGCTGTGATTACATTCTGTGTCCATTGTACTAATTAAGTCTGAAAGGTCAGATGTCTCCTTTCAGGGGTAGGGAATTAGCATGTCAATTATGTTTAGTAAAGGAATGGGCTAGATTCAGGTAGCTGTTACGGCGGCGTATCTCCAGATACACCGCCGTAATTTCAAATTTGCGCCGTCGTATCTGTACGCCGATTCTCAAAGGCAGATACGCTAAAAAAATAGGCTTCCTCCACCGACGTAACTTGAATACGGCGGCATATAATTGTCTGCAATATTACGCTGGCCGCTAGGGGCGCTTCCGTTGTTTTCGGCGTAGAATATGCAAATGACCTAGATACGCCGATTCACAAATGTACGTACGCCCGGCGCAATTTATTTACGTTGTTTACGTTAGGCTTTTTCGACGTAAGGTTGCTCCTGCTATTAGGTGGCGCAGCCAATGTTAAGTATGGACGTCGTTCCCGCTTTGAAATTTTAATTTATTACGTCGATTGCGAAAGACGTTCGCGAATAGGGCTGGACGTAATTTACGTTCACGTTGAAAGCAATGACGATTTGCGTCGGAATTTCGAGCATGCGCACTGGGATTCTTTCACGAACGGCGCATGCGCCATTTGTAAAATACGCAGGATCAACCTAATTTAAATAAAACACGCCCCCCTCATCATCATTTGAATGGCGCGTGCTTACGCCGGCCCCATTTACGCTATGCCGCCGTAAGTTAGGAGGCAAGTGCTTTGTGAATACAGCACTTGCCTCTCAAACTTACGGCGGAGCAGCGTAAATACGATACGCTGCGCCGCCGTAATACTGGGCTCATCTACCTGAATCTAGCCCAATGTGTTTTGTGTAACAGGTGAGGGGTACTTGTCGCAGAGCCAGACCGTCTGGGTAATGAGTAGTAATTAACTCACCTGAATGTCATTATCTAAAAGAATGTGTATGAAGCCCATTGTGTGATGTGTGGGTGGAGTGTGTCTTTGTTCCTTTGATTACTGTAAAATGTTTGTACTGTATATAAGAAAGCTAAGGTTTTGAAACCAGAAAGAACAGAGCTTTTGTCTCGTCTTAATTCTGGGGGAATGGATCGTGTCTGTTGGATGGTTGGAGTGTCGGATAAGCTGTCGTGGGGCGATGGAATGGAATATCGTAAACGGTGGTGACCGTTACAAGCCCCAATACACATCTTTTAGAAGACATCCTGACTAGAGATGTACAGAACTGTTCCCAGAGGCCATCGATTGTTCGCGTTCGCCGCCGCGGGGGAACATATGTGATGTTCGATCCGCCCCCTATTTGTCATCATTGAGCAAACTTTGACCCTGTACCTCACAGTCAGCAGACACATTCCAGCCAATCAGCAGCATACCCTCCCTCCCAGACCCGCCCACCTCCTGGACAGCATCTATTTTAGATTCATTCGGAAGCTGCAGTCTTAGGCCTCGTACACACGATCAGTCCATCCGATGAGAACGGTCCTAAGGACCGCTCTCATCGGTTAACCGATGAAGCTGACTGATGGTCTGATGTGCCTACACACCATAGGTTAAATAACCGATCGTGTCAGAATGCGGTGACGTAAAACACAACGACGTGCTGAAAAAAACAAAGTTCAATGCTTCCAAGCATGCGTCAAATTGATTCTGAGCATGCGCGGGTTTTTAACCGATGCTTTTGCATACTAATGATCGGTTTTGACCTATCGGTTAGGCGTCCATCGGTTAAATTTTAAAGCAAGTTTCTATTTTTTTGACCGAAGGTTAACTAACCTATGGGGCCCACACACCATTCTCATCGGATGGACCGATCGTGTGTACGCGGCCTTAGTGAAAGGAGGGACAGTGTAGCTGCTGCTGATTTAATAGGGAAATCTATAGCTAGGCCAGTGTATTCAGTGTCCACTCCAGTCCTGAAAGACTCATATGATCTCTGCTGTAAGGACAGCGTCCTGACACCACCCCAAAAAGCCCTTTTTAGGGCTAGTATATCAGTCTGCTTTTTTTTTTTCTTCTCTGTAATCTAATTGCAGGCAGAGGCAGGCCACCCTGCAGGGGCCGTCGTGGTCGTGGTGCTGTGATTCCCTTTGGCCCTAGAATAATGCCCAGTGTTCAGAGGCCACGTACCCTGAACTCGAAAAGTTCTGAGGACATAGTTGACTGGCTAACACAGGACACCCAATCTTCTACAGCTTCCGCTCGGAACCTTGACGCACCATCCTCCTCCAGCTCAGCTTCAAGCACCTCTCAAGTTACCACTCGCCCGCCTGCCGCCACCACCAACACTAGCATCACAGCTGCTTCACTTGATCTGTCAGAGGAATTATTTACACATGAGTTGGAAGAAATGAGTGATGCGCAAGCATTATTGCCAGAGGATGTAGATAAAAGGGATATGTCTCAGTCAGGCAGCATTACACACATGGGCGTATGGTGTGATGATGATGATGATGTTGTACCCACTGCTGCTTCCTTTGCTGAGTTGTCAGATACAAGTGAAGCGGTTGATGATGACGATGTCCGTGGATGTCACGTGGGTGCCTGCTCCAAGAGAAGAAGAACAGGGGGAAAGTTCAGATGGGGAGACAGAGAGGAGGAAGAGACGAGTTGGAAGCAGGGGGAGGTCGTCGCAAGGAGCTAGTGGCAAAGTCAGACAGCATGTATCGGCACCCGGGGTCAGCCAGACAGCACGCCAATCAACGCATGCTGTTGCCACCACCAGAATGCCGTCATTGCGATTTGGGAGTGTGCCCCGATTAGAAAGTTCTGGTCGGAGGTCACAGCCTTCATTAGCTCGCTGACGCTATTACCAAATATATGTAATCCTCTGAGGTGTTTACTGGGCCCCATTGATGACGAGACTATATCTAAGAATATGCAAACCTTCCTGTTCTATGCTAAGAAGTCTATAACCTTCCACTGGAAGTCTCCATCCTTACCTACCATTGCCTTTTGGCTCACCACCATCAATCGTGCTATACCGCTGTATAAGATGACATATGAGGCCAGAGGGTGTCCAAAAAAATTCTTGAAGGTCTGGGGCTCTTGGGTTGATTCCGAGAGCACCATACCTCCTGCTCCTTAACCACTTCCATACAGGGCACCTACGCACCTTCCTGCCCAAGCCAATTTTCAGCTTTCAGCACTGTCGCACTTTGAATGGCAATTGCGCGGTCGTGCTACACTGTACCCAAACAAAATTGGCGTCCTTTTTTTCCCACAAATAGAGCTTTCTTTTGGTGGTATTTGATCACCTCTGCGATTTTTTTTTTTTTGCGCAACAACTAAAAAAAGACTGAAAATTTTGAAAAAAAATTAAATTTTTATTTTTTTCTGTTAATTTTTTTGTAAATAAGTAAGATTTCTCTTTCAATTACGGGCACTGATATGGCGGCACTGATGGGCACCGATGAGGTAGTACTGACGGGCACAGATGAGGTGGCACTGATTGGCGGCGCTGGTATGCGGCACTGATGGGCACACATAGGCGGCACTGATGGGCACACATAGGCGGCACTGATGGGCACACAGGCGGCACTGATAGGCACACATGGGTGGCACTGATGGGCACACATGGGTGGCACTCATGGGCGGCACTGATGGGCACTCATGGGCGGCACTGGGCACTCGTAGGTGCCCTCATGGGCGGCACTGATGGATAATTATGGGTGGCACAGATGGGCACTGATAGGTGGGCACTGGGCATGGATGGGCACTGTGGGGTGGCACTGATGGACACTGTGGGGTGGCACTGATGGACACTGTGGTGTGGCACTGATTTACACATGTTGCCAATCAGTGCCCATTTGTGGGCACTGATTGGCATCTTTTTTTATTGCTTTTTTTTTTCAGACTTTTTATTTTTTTTCCAAGACTTTTTTTTTTTTTTTTTTTTAGACTTTTTATTTTTTTTTGCCCGCTTCCCTGGTGGTCCAGGGTGGGCTTCCCTGGTGGTCCATGTGGAGATCCGAGGGGGGGCTGCGCTGATAAACAATCAGCGCGAACCCCCCCTGTCAGGAGAGCCGCCGATCTGCTCTCCTCTACTCGCGTCTGTCAGACGCGAGTGAGGAAGAGCCGTCGACGGCTCTTCCTGTTTACATCGTGATCAGCCGTGGTTGGACACGGCTGATCACGTGGTAAAGAGTCTCCGTGAGAGACTGTCAGACTGACACCCCGCAACAACGATCGCCGCGATGCGCGCCTCCGGGGGCGCGCAGCGGCTGAGAATCCTGAGGACGTCATATGACGTCCGGTCAGGATTCTACAACCACTTTGCCGACGTCAATTTGTCATTGGCGGGCGGCAAGTGGTTAAACTTTGACGGATGACTGATACCTCTGCCCGTTGAATAGATCTAAGTGTGTAAATTAACGATTCTGTTGTTTTTCTCCCACCTTCTCTGTGTGTTTTTATGAAAATGCTCAATGTATACCAGCTACCAAAGTTTTGTAAAATGATGTACCGGGCGATGTTCGCCTAAGATGTGTGTTTGTTGTATTGTCTGTTTTGTATGTACAAACATTTCAAAATAAAAATTTACCTTTAAAAAAAAAAGAATGCCGTCATTGCAAAGCTCAGCAGTGTGGCATTTTTTGTGTGTGTCTGCCTCTGATAACAGTAATGCCATTTGCAAC
The DNA here is from genome assembly GCF_905171775.1 of Rana temporaria. Taxonomy (NCBI): domain Eukaryota; kingdom Metazoa; phylum Chordata; class Amphibia; order Anura; family Ranidae; genus Rana; species Rana temporaria. Next base: position 3,622,441 of record NC_053492.1, on the reverse strand, counting down.
CTGTGCCAAAAGAAACTGAGTCGTGGGAAATCCAACACCCACCTAGGTACAACTGCTTTGCGAAGGCACATGATCGCACATCACAAATGCCTATGGGATCAACACATGATGACTAGTACAAGCAGCACACAAGCTCAAAGCCACCATCCTCCTCCTGGTCCAGCATCTTCAGCCACGTCAACCACTGCTGTCCTCCTTGCCCCCTCTCAACCATCCGCCACTCCGTCTCTCGCCTTGAGCAGTTCGTGCTCATCTGCCCACAGTCAGGTGTCTGTCAAGGACATGTTTGAGCGTAAGAAGCCAATGTCACAAAGTCACCCCCTTGCCCGGCGTCTGACAGCTGGCTTGTCGGAACTCTTAGCCCTCCAGCTTTTACCATACAAGCTGGTGGAGTCTGAGGCCTTCAAAAAATTATTTGTAGCTATTGGGACACCGCAGTGGAACCCAGCCGAAATTTCTTTACACAAAAGGCAATCCCCAACTTGTACTCTATTGTGCAAAAGGAAGTCATGGCATGTCTGGCACACAGTGTAGGAGCAAGGGTCCATCTGACCACTGATACCTGGTCTGCAAAGCACAGTCAGGGCAGGTATATCACCTACACTGCGCATTGGGTAAACCTGCTGACGGCTGCCAAGAATGTAATGTGTGGCTCTGCAGAGGAGTTGGTGGTGACACCAAAGAAAAAATAGTACTAAAGCGCTACTAAATAGTTAAATATAGGACACCACAAACATAACTATATAATAATTTGCTGCATATAATAAAGGTGTGAATCAAACCTAAAAAAATAAGAATATATATGAATAATATGCGCTAAAAAATGTACTTAAATGGTGAAACCGTGTACAGCAAGGAGTGTAATACTAATCCAGATAGGACATTACACATATATGTGAAACACAAACAAAAGCATATCAATAGTCCCAGTGAATTCTGTGGCTATAACGTGCAGCACACCCTCTATGGAGAGGAGAAACAATTGCTGGTAAAGACTTGAGGTTGCTCTGTGGAATGAACCTTCTGTGAGTCTGGTAACTTTCAAATACACAGATGTCAGATCCTCTATGCAGCACAGCTCATAAAAGACAGAGAGAAAAACAAAGACTCATGGGCTATAGTAGTCTTATCGAAAGATTACTATTATGAGGAACTTCGCAGTCAACTTAATGACACAAATACTTATATTAAACTGAGGGGAAATCCCCAGATCCTTGATACTGTACAGATTGATACATCAAGCAGTTATTTGTTGGCCACAGCGGATGTGGCATCATTATATGCGGTTATCAATCACGAAGAAGCCATTCAGGCTTCCAAGTGGGCTTTGAATAAATTTGGCATGCTCATTTCGAAGCAGAATCGATTTGTGTTAAGATGTTTGGCCTTTGGTCTCCAACATAACTATTACTGGCACAACTCGGAATATTATAGGCAGCTGACTGGAATAGGTATGGGAGCCAAGTACGCACCAAGTGTGGCAAATGTCTTCATGTCGGAATGGGAAGAAACGGCCATTTATGCAAATACACCTGATCAATTAGTATTATACAGACGTTACATTGATGATTGCATAGTGATCTGGAAGGGTGATGAAAGTTCACTTATTCAGTTTTTTGATAGAATAAATCTGAACCAGAGGAATATTAAACTCACATACACAATTAGTGAGAAAATGATACAGTTCCTTGATCTGGAAATCACATTGGAGGCTCAACAATTAACAACTAAAACCTTTTTAAAACCAGTGGAGAGAAACAACTACATACCTGTGGAGAGTTGTCACTTTGACCCCTGGCTGATTAATATCCCCAAGGGTCAAATGGTGAGGATACGCAGAAATTGCACAGATCCCCAGATATTTCTGGAACAGGCCAATGTGATCGGCACTAAGTTCGTAAACAAAGGCTACAATAAAAAATTCATACAAGCACAGATCCAGAGTGTGTTGGAAATTCCAAGAGACACTCATACAGGACAAAGAAAAGACTAAGAGGCTTGACAATGAAGTACCTATCATTCTTAATTTTAATGTCCAGCATAAACAACTTGAATCCATTTTTAAAAAACATTGGCCCATATTGCAGGCAGATAGACAGTTACAATGTATACTGTCTAGTATGCCGAGAGTGATCTACAGACGAGCCCCCACTTTAAGGGATTTGGTGGCAAAGAATGTCCCAGACCCTCCTACCAAACATAATGAACTGACCTTTTATCAGGGTAAGGTTTTTTTTCCCTGTAAGCAATGTTTTGCTTGTAGAAAAACTAATTTTAATGGCCAAAAATGTTTGAAATTTACATCTAATGTCACTCACAAGGAATATGAGATCAAAGACCTGATCACTTGTAGAACTGAAGGAGTGGTATATGCCCTTCAGTGTTCATGTTCTCTTCAATATATTGGACGCACAAAAAGACCATTGTGGAAACGTCTAAGGGAATATGTACAAAATATAGAGAAAGGCTTTCCCAAACATAATGTTTCACGACACTTTGCATTATGTCATCAAAAAAATCCAAAAGAGATGAAATTCTGGGCTATTGCTAAGTATACACCCCACTGGAGGGGTAGCCACAACATTCGGGAATTGAGCAAAAATGAATCGAGATGGATATATGAAATGCAATCTTTATCGCCGAATGGCCTCAATATCAAATTCAATTTAAATTGCTTTATTTCAGATTATTGATCATGGGTTTCCTCTTTTTTCTTCTCCTTTTTAATAATATATATGATTTTTTAGAAATGGTTTATAGATATATATTCTTACCAATATATCCATTATATTATCTATTATATATATTTCATATTTTTAAGAGCAATAGTAATTCAGTATATTTTTCATCATGTATGAAAGGGTTAAGCATCCTTACAATACTGAGAATGAACGTTTTCTTGCTATATTCTCTTTTCGGCCACTAGGGGCTGCTATGCCGTGTGCATATCCTTATAGTATCCGAATTTTAAATGATTGTTCTGTTTTTTAGGTGTATAATCATGTTTTTAATTTTTTGTATTAAATATTAGTGGTTATATGTTTTTATTAATGTTTCCATACATTCCCAAAGGCCAGCAATGATGCTAGATGAGTAGCTCCCTCCGCTGTCTCTTCCTGTCATTCTGGACATCCCACTGGCTATAAATGAGACCAGCTGGGATACGTCCTGCAGTTACCCATGACTAAGTCACGTGTCTAGTGATGTTACGCGTGGGGAGAAGCCACATGGCGGGATTGACGGATCCTATGTCCGTATGAGCAGATCATCAACCTGAGCGGCTTTTAGGAGTGATATTGGTGTTCCTTTTTTTCCTGGGGATTCGTGAGTTTGTAATTGTTACCAGCTGTAGTCTCTGTTGTATTCCTGGTCCAGCAGTATTGCACCATGAGTCTTTGTTTTTCTCTCTGTCTTTTATGAGGTGTGCTGCATAGAGGATCTGACATCTGTGTATGTGAAAGTTACCAGAACCACAGAAGGTTCATTCCACAGAGCAACCTCAAGTCTTTACCAGCAATTGTTTCTCCTCTCCATAGATGGTGTGCTGCATGTTATAGCCACAGCATTCACTGGGACTATTGATATGCTTTTGTTTGTGTTTCACATATATGTGTAATGTCCTATCTGGATTAGTATTACACTCCTTGCTGTACACGGTTTCACCATTCAAGTTCATTTTTTAGCGCATATTATTCATATATATTCTTGGTGGTGACACCGCCACGACTTGCAGGCAGGCCTGCTGCCACCCCCTCTACTCCTCCTACTCCATCCACTTCGATAACCTCCTCGGCTAAGTCCTCTTCTGCTGCTGCGTCTTGCTCCACAACAACTGCACCCCCCAGCTCCCCAGGGGCTATTCCATATCCCGGATACGACAGTGTCACGATGTCTTGGGGTTGACTTGCCTGAAAGCAGAGAGTCACACCGGACCAGCACTTCTGTCCGCCCTGAACGCACAGGTGGATCAGTGGCTGACTCCACACCAACTGGAGATCGGCAAAGTGGTGTGTGACAACGGAAGCAATTTGTTGGCGGCGCTGAATTTGGGCAAGTTGACACATGTGCTGTGCATGGCACATGTGTTGAATCTGATTGTACAACGCTTTGTGCATAAGTACCCAGACTTACAGGACGTCCTCAAGCAGACCAGGAAGGTGTGTGGCCATTTCAGGCGTTCCTACACGGCCATGGTGCACTTTTCAGATATCCAGCGGGTGAAACAACATGCCAGTGAGGCGCTTGAATTGCGACAGCCCGACACGTTGGAATTCAACACTCCTAATGTTCGACCACCTGCTCCAACAAGAAAAAGCCGTCAACAAGTATTTGTATGACCGGGGTGCTAGGACAGCCTCTGCGCAGCTGGGAATTTATTTGCCACATTACTGGACGCTCATGCACAATGCCTGTAGGCTCATGCGATGTTTTGAGAAGGTTACAAACCTAGTCAGTCGCACTGAAGGCACCATCAGCGACATCATCCCATTTGTTTTCTTCCTGGAGCGTGCCCTGCGAAGAGTGCTGGATCAGGCCGTAGATGAGCGTGAAGAGGAAGAGTTGTGGTCACCATCACCACCAGAAACAGCCTTATAAGCATCGCTTGCTGGACCTGCGGCAACGCTGGAAGAGGAGTCTGAGGAAGAGGAGTCAGAGGAGGAATGTGGCTTTGAGGAGGAGGAAGACCAACCACAGCAGGCATCCCAGGGTGCTCATTGTCACCTATCTGGTACCCGTGGTGTTGTACATGGCTGGAGTAGCTCGGCATCCAACCTTGTGCAAATGGGGTCTTTCATGCTGTCGTGCCTGTTGAGGGACCCTCGTATAAAAAGGCTGAGGGAGAACGACCTGTACTGGGTGGTCACGCTACTAGACCCCCGGTATAAGCAGAAAGTGCCTGAAATGTTACCGGAAGTCAGAAAGGATGCAGCAGTTCCAAAATAAATTAAAAGTATGCTTTACACAGTGTATAAGGGTGATGTCACAGCACAACGGGAATCTAACAGGGGAAGAGGTGAAAGTAATCCTCCTACTACGACCACGCCGGCAAGGACAGGACGCTTTACAGACGTGTTGTTAATGGAGGACATGCAGAGCTTTTTAAGTCCTACACATCGCCACAGCCCTTCGGGGTCCACCCTCAGAGAACGACTCGACCAACAGGTAGCAGACTCCCTCGCCCTAACTGCAGATATCGACACTCTGAGGAGCGATGAACCCCTTGACTACTGGGTGTGCAGGCTTGACCTGTGGCTTGAGCTATCCAAATTTGCAATAGAACTTCTGGCCTGCCCCGCTTCAAGTGTCCTTTCAGAAAGGACCTTCAGTGCAGCAGGAAATATTATTACTGAGAAGAGAATTTGCCTAGGTCAAAAAAGTCTACATTATCTCACCTTTATTAAGATGAATGAGGCATGGATCCCGAAGGGACTGACAGTGGGCGATACATTTGACTAAAAAAGGCCTGATGAGATGAGCTGCCTTGGGCCCTGTGAAGAGTGCTGGATCAGGCCGTAGATGAGCATGAAGAGTTGTGGTCACCATCACCACCAGAAGCAGCCTTGTCGTCATCGATTTCTGGACCTGCGGCAACACAGAGAGAGGAGCGAGGTGGGGTTCACCGCTCCAGGGAAATCCCAAGTGCAATTGTGGAAAAGTCCAGGTGGATGTGGGTGCTGGCAATGCACTAGGCAATGGAAAGTAGCAAAGGACGGATGGACGGCCGCACACCAAAGAACTCTTTTATTGAAGAAACATGAGCAAACACCGCAAATACACAGCAAAAATCAAAAACATCTGACGCGTTTCACACTTAGTGCTTATCCATGGCCAACACAGAGAGAGGAGTCTGAAGAAGAGTCAGAGGAGGAAGGTGGCTTTGGAGAGGTGGAAGACCAACCACAGCAGGCGTCCCAGGGGGCTTGTTGTCACCTTTCAGGCACCCTTGGTGTTGTACATGGCTGGGTGGAAGAAGATAAATTCAATGACGTCAGTGAGTACAAGGAACAGGACATGGCTAGCTTGGTATCCAACCTTGTGCAAATGGGGAGTTTGCGGTTGTGCAAATGGACTGTTTGCGGTGCATTAAACGGGGAGTTTGGTCTGTCAGAGTTTAGTCTGTCACTGTGAACCCTAACCCTGTCTGTAACCCTAACCCTAACCCTGTCTGTAACCCTAACCCTATCTGTAACCCTAATCCTGTCTTTAACATGAACCCAAACCCTGTCTGTAACCCTAACCCTAACTGATCGATACAACATCATACCTAATGTTTTAAAGCACGTTATTCCAAACAATTTAGGAATGTTAGGTGATTTATGTCCTTTATGGATTAAAACCTGACTCTGCGACAACTACGTAATTTTCCATGGAAGTTTTGCCATGGATCCGCCTCCGGCATGCCACAGTCCAGGTGTTAGTCCCCTTGAAACAACTTTTCGATCACTATTGTGGCCAGAAAGAGTCCCTGTGGGTTTTAAAATTCGCCTGCCTATTGAAGTCTATGGCGGTTCACCCGTTCATGGACATTTGCGATAATTCGCGGTCGCCGTTCGCGAATGGAAAATTTTAGGTTTGTTACATCACTAATCCTGACTCCAGGGACCTGACCTTATTTACATGAGCTAATTAACTACAGCTGATGACTCAGCCAACAATTAACTTACAATACACATTATCATCAATAGACCTTCACACAATACAGGTTCAATTAGCACAAGCCACAATGAAAGATCCTTAGAAGTTAGTCTGGATTCAATTTACATTACACAGGCAGCCAGGTAGCTGGAGGTGATGACATCTTTTAATTAACATCTTTCAATTAACCTGTTGAGTTCAGAATCAACAACCAGTAATAGTTCCTTACAGATATCCTGGAATATATTGTGACTTACAGACCCATGTTAAAGCAATCCAAGATATATTCTGAATATCCATTATTTCCTGGCTCATACTTTGTAAGAGCTTCTGGGTTCCACGGGCCCTCCCGTTACACCGACCTTTTGGCTTGTTTACTGACCACGCTGCTGTTTGATCCTTATCTGCTCATCCGCTACTGGACCCTGGCTTGCTCACACCCTTGTGGGGCAAACCTGAGGACCGTGACCTGGTACTAGCAACAGCTAAATCCATCTCCATCATGAGAAGCTGTCATGGATCTGCCACTTAAGGGTTAATGGTGCAGACTGATTTCAGTGATTAACAGCAGGCTGCCCTATTTAAACACCTCAGCAGCACAGTGTCTTTGCTGCCTGATCTGCAGTTCTGACGTGGATCCTATCTGAGACCTGTTTGCTATCTGAAACCTGATTTGAACACTGAACTTGGCTTGTTTTGACTACTCTACCTGAAACCTGATTTGAACACCGAACCCGGCTTGTCTGACTCCTCTCATCTCTCCTATCCTGACCCGGCTCCGTTTGACCATCCGCCTGCTTGACTTCACTGCTGCCAGATCCACCTGCTTGTTTACCGACCATTCTTCAGTCATCTTTCTGCACGATCACCTGTTATGACCCGGCTTGTTTGACCCTGCTTTCCCGGTATACCTGAACTATTACTAACTTGTGCCGCTGTAGTCGCAGCTTCTGTGCGGGTCGCTGACCCATCCTACCTGAACTGTTACTAACTTGTGCCGCTGTAGTCGCAGCTTCTGTGCGGGTCGCTGACCCATCCTCCGCTGTACGTTCAGCATCTACTTGCCAGAGGTATTCGTCCACCTGCTTCTACACATCACCACCCGGCACTCCTACCCCTCTGTCCCATATCCAGTGGCTCGCGAACCAGAGTCGTAAGAGAGGCTACCCTGCATCAGACTCTGGAAACCAGGTACGTAACAGAAGCTCTGGTGAACGCCAGCTAGTACTTAGACTCCACACCTCAGGTGTGCATGTGTCATCTGCCAGGGTTACTGCTTGTGCACCTATCCTGTTGGTCGGTGGTAGTCCTGCAACTGGTCTTCAAGCCTGATGCCTGATCATGATAGAATAACCTGGACTAAAACATTAAGGCCACTATAGCAAATGCTGTGGATCCTTTCAGGCAGCAAATTGCGGAGCTGCAGGATTTTGATGTCGCCTACCAAGAAACATTTGCGGGACTGGAAAGTGTGGTGAAAAGGCAACGCAAAGAGATCCGTGCTCTGCAAATACAATTGCTGGACCTACGTTCCTGAGATGATGCTAACGCACATATGCCTCACCCACCCAAGTTTAATGGAGATTTCCGCCATTACAGATGTTTCCTTAACCAGTGTCACATATATTTCCAAACGCTGCATTTATTCTGAAAAACAGAAGGTAATGTTTGTTATCAACCTCCTGACAGGGGAATCTCTAGCCTGGGCCTCCCCTTATATTGAACAAGACAGTGCCACAAATAATTTCTAGACTTTTGACGCTGCGATGAATTAGGTTTTTGATGATCCCAATCGCTGTGCTATTGCTGAAACAAAGTTGCGTAGTTTACGGCAGGGTAAAACATTCTGTTGCTGAGTACACAGCTGAATTCAGACGTGGGATCACAGATACCACTTGGAACCCAGCAGCGTAAAAAAAGTCAGTACCGCCAAGGGCTTTCTGATAGGAATGGGCAAAAAATCTATTTGAATCGTGAATCAAGTTGCGAGGTCAAATCGAGTCAGATTTTGACCAAATCGGCGCTCCGTGGACTAGGCCCAAGCTGCGGCCTCACCTAAAAAAATCCAGCCCGCAGCTCGCCGCAATCCTGGAAAAAGGCCACAGACTAGGCCGAAGCCGTGGCCTTTTCCCAGGATTGTGGCGAGCTGCGGGCAAGAATTTTTAGGCGATGCCCGCGGCTTCGACCTAGTCCACGGCCTTTTCCCAGGATCGCGACAGACTAGGCCGAAGCCACGGCCTCGCCTAAAAACTCCTGCCCGCAGCTCCTTAGGACAGGCACAGTGTCCGTCAGAAAAAAAACATGATTCGAATCGTGAATCAAGTTTTTTTTGGGGACAAACATCACCCAGCTCTACTTTCTGAACAGGTAAAAGATTAGCTTGCCAGAGTGGAGACTCCTAATGATCTTGAGGCCTTCATCCAACTATGTATTCAAATTGATCAAAGACTTACAGAAAGGAGGAAGGAGAGACTAGGAATGTTTGTCATGCGTCTCTCTGCTAGTCAGTTTGTTCAGAAGGATCCAAGAGTTTCTTCAGATTCTGATACAGCTGAACCTATGCAGGTTGATGCAATTAAGAGATCCATTTCTACTCAGGAGAAAGAGAGAAGACGTTCAGAAAACCTGTGTTTATATTGTGGGGACTCTGGGCATTACGCAGTTAACTGTCCGAATAAAGTTAGAAGAACAAATAAACTCTATTACCCAGTCGATCTCCCCATTAATTCATGAAGAGAATAAAGTCAATCCTGTACTATCCCATTTTATCATCCCTATTAAACTCATCTCTGATGGCACTGAAATTCCTTGCTCTGCTATGCTGGACTCTGGGGCTGAGGGTAACTTTATGGACATTTGCCCACAGTAATAATTTCCAAACAAGAAATAAGTCTGCTTCTATCGATATGGAGATGGTTCACCCTTGAAGGGGCTTTACCTTAGTTCAGTCCTCCTTCACTTATCTCATCCTTCCATTTTGCTTTTAAATGTCCAAATCCCATTGGTACTGCAATTTGAGGCTAATCATTATGCGACCATCAGTTTTAAGCTGATTACGTCACCCAAATTTCCCATCATCCTGGGCATTCCTTGGTTTTCCACCCATAATCCCTCCAGTAACTGGGAAGCACAGGTTGTAAACTTTACAGCCCCCATTGCAAGGAATTCAAACATGTTCTTTGCCGGTCAAGAAATCACAGGTGGAAGTTGTTACTACGCAGTCATATGAAAACCTGCCTCCAAAATATCATGAGTTTCAGGATGTCTGTGATAAGAATGCCAATCAGTTACCTCCTCATCACCCATATGATTGTCCGATTGAACTGCTCCCTGGGGCTGAAATACCCTTTGATCGCCTTTTCAATCTTTCAGAACCTGAATTAAAAGTTCTCAGGGAATGGATTGACAAGAATTTAGAGAAGGGCTTCACTAGACCCTCAACGTCTCCTGCAGGGGCAGCCCTGTTCTTTGTTGCAAAGAAAGATTCCACCTTGCGTCCATGCATTGACTACTGTGACCTTAATAAAATCACTATTAAAAACCACTATCCACTTCTTTTAATTTCTGAAATGTTGGAAAGACTCCGCTCTGCCAAAGTCTTCACAAAACATATAACGTCATCCGCATGCATCAAGGAGACGAATGGCAAACCGCCTTTAGAACCAGATATGGCCATTTTGAGTCCCTGGTTATGGCTTTGGCCTCTGCAACACCCCTGCCACTTTCCAACAATGATGCTTTTCGAGACCTATTGGACCAGTTTGTGATTGCTTATTTGGATGATATTCTCATCTTTTCCAATAACCTGGAAGAACATCGTAAACATGTTTTTACTGTCTTTGAAAGGCTAAGGAAGAACCAACTTTATATTAAATTGGAGAAAAGCGAGTTTGAACGAACCCAGATGCAATTTTGGAGTAAGCATGGATCCTGAGAAGATCAAAGCAGTGGTGGATTGGCCTGCCCTAGTAATGTTAAAGAGATACAATGATTTGTTGGTTTTGCCAACTTCTACAGAAAATTCATAAGAAACTTCTCTAAAGTGATAGCACCAATTACACAGCTGACAAAGAAAAGGATGGCCTTTGTGTGGTCAGCTGAGGCACAGACTGCTTTTATTAAGCTAAAGACTCTTTTCACATCCTGATCCTGAAGTTCCTTTTATAGTGGAAGTGGATGCCTCGGACTCTGCTGTGGGAGATATCCTTTCTCAGCGAAACAGAGAAAAAATGCAGCTTCTTCCTTGTGCATATTTCTCTTGCTTAATGTCATCAGCCAAAAGAAATGATGACACCAGGAATAAGGAATTACTGGCAATTAAGGAAGCCTTTTCTGAATGGAGGCATCTGCTGGAAGGGGCTAAGCATCCAGTAACTGTTCTCACTGATCATAAAAATCTAGAATTAATTCATTCTGCCAAGAGGATGTCTTCTAGACAAGCACGTTGGTCACTGTTCTTTTCCCGGTTTAATTTTATCATCTCGTATTGACCTGTCTTCTGCTTTTCATCCCCAATCTAATGGTCAGACTGAGAGGACCAATCAAACCTTAGAGCAGTACCTTGGGTGTTTTTTCAGTTATCTTCTGTATGACTGGGTGGATTATCTTTCTACATCAGAGTTTGCATATAACAATTCTAAACATAGCTCTACTTCTCAAAGTCCTTTTTATTTAAACAACTGGTATCATGCAGTTTTTATTCCCGATCTCAACTCCAATCTCTTCTCTTACCAACAGATTAACTACATTGCAGGAGATTTATGAGAAATTGATCGACACTTTGAAGGAGGTCACTTCCTGCCTTTCATGTGAGTGACAACATTTCTCTGTAGAGAGAAAAGAACCTTCAGGCCTCTATGGTAGAGTGGCCATACGGAAGCCACTCCTCCATAAAAGGCACATGACAGCAGAGAATTCCCCAGGTGAGCTCCTCTGTGACTCTCCTAGGGCTGAATGCTGGGACGCTGCATGGCAGTGTGGTAACCTGACTGTTGGTTCCCCTATACCTCCACTGTTTAAGTGCTGGGGAATTCTCTGCTGCAGTCTTCAGCTGATTATCTTCAGCTGTTTGCTCTTTAACATCAATTACCTGCCTTGATGCCTGCTCCCTAGCTGCCCTTATTCTATTGCTTTTACCAGCATAGACTTTTACCTACTTTTGTTCCCCCTTGTTCGCTACGGTGGACCTTGGTCAGCGAAACTTGCACTGCGGTCCCTGACTCCGGACTATACCTCCTGAAGAAGTGGTTCGCCGCGAAACCGGTAGAGGTTCTTCTAGGACTCCCCCACACAACTGCTGATACCTCACGGCTTCTTCCGTTTGAAATAACATCTTTGTATCTCTATGTGGGGTTGTTAGTCCTAGCCTTGTTTTATATATGGAACATTGTATGTTTTTATGTATAATAAATTTAATTTTTTACTATACCGACTCATGTTATCAGTACCGAGAAAGTCCATTGATACACATCCTTACTAGGTAATAGTTTGTGTGAGTCTGTGGTACTAGCAGCCACTACCCCTCTATTCCTGGTGTCCCTTTATTTCCTAATTAATTTCGGAAGATGGTACATTTAAATTTTTCCCATTAAATCAATCTGAGGCTATACTCAAACTCTTTGCACTTCTGTGACATTGTCATTATGGGGGATTGTTTCTACAATTTTGAGGAAAATAATGAATTTAATCCATGAAATAAAGCTGTAAAATAACAAAATGTGGAAAAAGTGAAGCGCTGTGAATACTTTCCGGATGCACTGTACATTACTTCTGTGTGAATAGGGGTAAAACATGTTATTAGGCTATCTGCTGTGCTGGTCAAATGTTTGACATTGATTTAAAATTCAAAATGTTGCATTCAGCCACTAGATGGCATTCATTTCTATTATACTTAATGACATCTGTAGCGGAGTACAATATTAAAATCCACGATCTCCGCTGGTAACCAGGGTAAATCCAGAGTTAGCGCTGAAAAGTAAGGCAATGTCCCAAATCCCCCCAGTAACCGGACGAAACACAGCTCTGGGAGTCAACTGACTTTTTATTCACAGGCTTCCATATTTTTATAATTCCCCATGCAAGGGGTTTCCAAACAGCCAAACAGATTTAGCAGGGGTAATACAGTGAGGACCACATGGGGAACTTAACATTTTGGATAATTCTCCCATCAGGCATTGCTGCACAAGGGAAAAGTCGGTTGATAGCTGGGGTCTGGGGTTATGTGTTGAGAGTTCGGTTTAAAACTGCCGAACACCGATTGGGCAACATAAAACAAAGTACTTGAATGCTAGTGGCTTACGGCTGCTAGCATACAAATTACTATGCCCACATAAGACCCAGCAGAATACATAGCATATAATACAGACAACCCTTTGATGTGAAACGTCCAGCATTCCAGAAGTGGCTACGTTTGCCACAATACTCCCCCAGAACCAAGCCGGCATACACAGTCTGATCCCAACGGATCGGCTTGGGGATGTCCGGGGAAGTACTCACAGATCACTTTTCAAGTTCAGTTTGTCTAGATAACCCGTCTGCGTTACCGTTTTGCTTCCCTGGTCGGTAGTGGATTGTAAAGTCAAACGGCTGCATCGCCAAACTCCAGCGCAGCAGCCGGGCATTGTCTCCCGCCACACGGTTTATCCACACCAACGGGTTGTGATCTGTGAGTAGCGAAAAAGGTTGTCCAACTTTTTGAGGGCCCACACCATGGCCAGGCATTCCTTCTCAATGGCGGCGTAGCTTACTTCTCGTGGCAATAACTTTCGGCTCAGGTAAGCTACAGGGTGTTCTCCGCCATCGGCTCCTACTTGGCTCAGCACTGCTCCCAATCCAAACATTGAAGCGTCTGTGTGGACAAGAAATCTTTTAGTTGGATCAGGAGCAGCAAGTACAGGGGCATTAGTTAGAGCAGTCTTTAGTTGTTGGAATGCCTGATCACACTCTGGGGCCCAGACAACCTGTCGGGGCAGGTTCTTGCATGTCAAGTCAGTTAAGGGTTTGGCCAGGGCACTATAATTGGGTATGAATTTTCTATAGTACCCCGCGGTACCTAGAAACGCTAGCACTTGGGTTTTCGTCCTGGGGGTGGGCCATTTAGCTACGGCTTCAACTTTAGCTGGTTCGGGTTTCTGTCGCCCGCTCCCCACCCGGTGGCCCAAGTACTGCACTTCGGCCATCCCTATATGACACTTGCTGGGTTTCAGTGTTAACTCTGCCTCTCCAATACGATCTAGAATGGCCCCTATGTGTTGTAGGTGCTCTGCCCAGGTCTGGCTAAATATGGCAATGTCGTCTAAATAGGCACATGCGTATTCCTGGAATCCGTCCAATAACCGATCGACCATAAGCTGAAAAGTTGCCGGAGCGTTTTTCATCCCGAATGGCATGACCCGAAATTGATACAGGACAAACGCCGACTTGGGGATGGCCTCCTCGGCCAGTGGAATCTGCCAGTATCCTACATAATCCTATGGTAGTGAGATACTGGCCCCGTGCCATCTTATCCAGCAGCTCGTCTATCCAGGGCATCGGATAGGCATCAGACACCGTTTTGTCATTTAGCCTCCGGTAGTCCACACAGAAACGTGTCGTGCAGTCCTTCTTTGGTACCAGCACTACCGGCGATGCCCAGGGGCTATCGGAAAGGTTTGATAACCCCTAGCTGCAACATCTCGTCAATCTCAGTCTTCATATGCGTCCTGACTGCTTCAGGGACACGATATGGGGTTTGCCGCATAGGTAGCTGTCCCGGGGTCTCGACTCGGTGAGTGGCCAGCGGAGTGTACCCAGGTAAATTGGAGAAGGTAGCCCCTTTAGCTACAATCAGCTCTTGTACCTGGGCACGCTCCTGAGGGCTTAGCCGCTCCCCCAGCTGAACCCCCTTGGAGGGCTCCGTCTGTCCCTCCTGTTCTAAGAGGTCAGGTAGTGGCAAATTCTCCTGATCCTCCGAGGCGGAAGCGCATATGGCGGCCGCGTCCTCTATCCTCTCATGGTATGGTTTGAGCATATTCACATGGAGCATGCATCTCTCCCCTACCCCTGAGCAGGGGCCAATCACATAGGTGGTGTCACATCTCTGTTCCACCACCTGGTATGGGCCTTGCCAGATGGCCTGCAGCTTGTCTTTGCGGACCGGTTTTAAAATCAAAACCTTTTGTCCCACCTGAAAGCTGCGGTCTCTGGCTCCCCTATCATACCAGCGGCGCCGACGTTGTTGGGCCGCCCGGAGGTTGGTGCGCACAGCCTGGGTTAGCGCCTCCAGACGGTCCCTGAACTCCAGTACGTAGGATACAATAGGGGTTTTCCGTCTGGGCTACTCTCCCCCTCCCAATGCTCTCTAATTAGGTCTAGTGGCCCTCGCACCCTTCTCCCAAACAGTAATTCAAAAGGGGAAAACCCTGTTGACTCTTGGGGTACCTCTCTATAAGCGAAGAGCAGATGGGGTAGAAAGCGCTCCCAGTCTTTATGAGCCTTTCCAAATGTACGGAGCATCTGCTTCAGCGTACCATTAAACCTTTCGCATAGACCATTGGACTGGGGGTGGTACGCCAAATTTACTATTGGCTTAATGCCACATATCTTCCATAGTTGTTGGGTTACCTCGGCGGTGAACTGGGTGCCTCTATCGGATATGATTTCTTGGGGAAACCCCACCCTGGAAAATATTTTCATTAAGGCCTCTGCCACAGTTTTGGCATGAATGTTGGTGAGGGCTATAGCCTCGGGGTACCGGGTGGCATAGTCCACTACAGTTAAAATATATCTTTTCCCGGAGGGACTGGGTTTTGGTAAGGGCCCCACTATATCTACGGCCACCCTACTGAAGGGTTCCTCAATAATGGGGAGAGGACATAACTTGGCTTTGTGGCGGTCACCTCGCTTGCCTACTCGCTGGCAAATGTCATAAGAGGTGCAGTATTGCCTCACATCCTTGGAGATCCCTGGCCAGAAGAAAGTGTGGGTCAACCTGTATCGGGTACGTGTCATCCCCAGATGCCCAGACAGGGGAATGTCGTGGGCAATCCGAAGCAGTTCTTGCCTATACTTCTGGGGAACCACTAACTGTTTAGTCGTTACTGTGGCCGACCCTCCCACTCCTCTTTCAGCAATGCGGTAAAGTAGCTCTTTCTCCCAGGTGTACCGCTCCTCCTCTGGCCCAGCCTGGTCAGCGTGTAGCCTGTCCCTGTATGCCTGTAGCGTGGGGTCTGACCTCACCTCAGCCTCAAACTTAGTCGGGGTATCCCAGGACATACGTGTCGTGTGGGGGTCATGGTCTCTTACCGGAGCCTCAGAGTGTGTCGGTGGAACCGTGGTGCGAGCCTGTTGCCGTGTGGTCACTGGATGGGCTTCCTGGTATGGAGCCTGGGGTACAAAAGCAGAGGTCATCTGGCCCAAGTCATTTCCCAGCACAACATCTGCTGGTAAATTTTGCATGAGGCCCACTTCTACCGTCCCCCCTCCCACACCCCAATCCAAATGTACTTTGGCAGTGGGTAGTCGGTACACTGCTCCCCCTGCTACTCGTACTGCCACAGATCCGCCAGTGTGTGCCGAGTCAGGGACCAAATGGGGTGCTATCAAGGTTAAAGTAGCTCCTGAATCCCGAAGCCCCTGGACTTCATTCCCCTCCAAGGTCACTAGCTGTCGATGATGCTGCCGGTTATCCGTGGCTGTCATCACCTCATGCAAGATTCCCAGGGGTTCTTCCGCTGGAATGCTCAACATCTCTTGAGCGGCCGGCTCCCGTTGATAATGATGGGCAGCAGCCCTTGGTGCCGGGTTCGGTCGGCCTTGGTTCCAGGCGGGTCTGCCCCGGTTTTGGGTGCACTCACGTGCCATATGTCCCCACTGTTTGCAGGTGTGGCATTGGATGTTGGCACGTCCGTTATATCTGGAGGGTGGTGGTAAAGTCCCTTGGGATTGACGAAAAGGGGAGGCTGTGAGAGCGGGGGTGGTAGAGTACTGGGTGGTCCCGCAGGTCGAGGATAACTCTTGGTTAGGGGCCCATGATGTCTCCTTGCATCAAAATGCTGATCCGCTAACCAAGCCACTTTGGTTAGGGTGAGAGGTTTCCTGGCTCGCACCCATTCTTGTGCCTCTGGGGACAAACCGTTGAAGAATTGCTCCAACAGCATTAACTGTCACAATTCTTCCATAGTAGTGGCTTGGCTGGCTTGTATCCACCCTTGGGAAGCTTGGTCCAGCTTGTGTGCCCATTCAGCATGTGAATCCTTCTCTGGTTTGCGCCGGTATGCCTCTGGAGTAATGGCGTATCTCTCTAATATCGCTCGCTTCACTTTATCATAATCCTTGCTGTCTTCACTGGGTACAGCGCGATATGCTTCTGCTGCCTGACCTGCCAGCTTGCCTACTAGCAATGGGACCCATACCGTCCGTTCCAAGTCATGTAAATCACAGTCTCTCAAAATCCTGTAAATACCCATCAATCTCATCCTTCTCCTCGCAAAACATTTTAAAGGCATGATAGGGAATTTTGGGTTTTACCTGGTTGTAGAGTGACCCAGTAGTGGATTCTGCTCGAGACGGTGTATGCTGCGGACTGTGTGCCATCACGTACTCCTGCACATTCTCCATCACCATGTGGAGCATGGCATCGGATATAGGCTGTGGCAAAAATTCCAGCCTGGTCCTCATTTCTCTCTGGTAGAGGGTTTCTTCCATGGCTGCTGGTGGTGTAGCGCTGCGGGCTCTGTCTCCCTCCATCAACTCGGCAGTTAGTACAGCTTTGGATTTGTTGCTGGCTACCTTACCCCTGGCTTCTAGCAGTTCCTTTAATGTCTGCCGCTTTAGCGTAGAATAATCCGTCTCCATTTACATCGGTTGTTCACATTGCACGAATTGTGCTTATCGGCTGTAAGGTTGGATCCCGTCGCTTGCCACCAATTGTAGCAGAGTACAATATTAAAATCCACCATCTCCGCTGGTAACCAGGGTAAATCCAGAGTCAGCGCTGAAAAGCAGGGCTGTGGAGTCGGTAGATAAATGTTCCGACTCCGACTCCTCAGTTTTATGTACTTCCGACTCCTCTGTATTAATATGCAAATGTATTTTATACATTCCTTGAGTGAAAGAAACACAACCTACCACAGGACTACTGGCTGGGAAGCCAACAGTCTACTGTATTGCACAGTTTAAGCAAAAGACAAACACAATGAAAACAATCAAGTGACTGGATAGTAGCAGCAGGCATAAACATCAGGAACAGGATCTTTACCAGTTCAAAAATACAAACCACATTATTTGGTTGTTTTAGAACAAAAACAAAGCTTATCTATAATGAACCAAAAACAAAATCTGCAAAACCTAGAAATGGTTTATATTAATCTTGAAATGTAGTTCTAGGCTTAGCAAATGCAAATCAATTCAATGTAGAGTTCTAAGGAAGAGAATTGCCTCTGCCAGATCCTCTTTCATAGAGGCTCTTAAGTCAGACTTTATTATTTTTAGGGCTGAAAATAATCTTTCGACACTGACTTGGGTGGGTGGCATTGCAGTAACTATTCTGGCCACATCACTAACGATCTCTGGATAAACAAGGATGGCTTCTTCAACAGTAAGTTTTGATGAGCGATCATACTTTTCAACTTCTTTTAGTGCTTTATAAAACTCCTGTTGGAATTTTTTTATTTGGACACTTACTGGTTCTCTAACATGCGTTCCCTGTAAAAGCAGAACACAACACTATGGAAAGTATAAGTATTGCAGCTCCTAATTGTGCGTTGCGTTCCATATAGTGAAGCACATGAAAAGCATGCTTCTTCACGGTCACTTAACGTGTTCGTTTTGCGGTTACGTGAGGCACTGCATGCATTGGTCTTTATTCTTACAGTAGAGAAGTCATTAATTATAACTTTTTGTGAATTGGGACATTTAAACTTGCTTTTTTTTATTTTTTATTCCAATCTAAATTTAGTAGGAGTCGGAGTCGGTGCATTGTTTGCCGACTCCGACTCCAGGTACCCCAAATTTCCCCCGACTCCGACTCCTCGACTCCGACTCCACAGCCCTGCTGAAAAGTGAGGCAATGTCCCAAATCCCCCCCAGTAACCAGACGAAACACAGCTCTGGGAGTCAACTGACTTTTTATTCACAGGCTTCCATATTTATATAAATTCCCCATGCAAGGGGTTTCCAAACAGCCAAACAGATTTAGCAGGGGTAATACAGTGAGGACCACATGGGGAACTTAACATTTTGGATAATTCTCCCATCAGGCATTGCTGCACGAGGGAAAAGTCGGTTGATAGCTGGGGTCTGGGGTTATGTGTTGTGAGAGTTCGGTTTAAAACTGCCGAACACCGATTGGGCAACATAAAACAAAGTACTTGAATGCTAGTGGCTTACGGCTGCTAGCATACGAATTACTATGCCCACATAAGACCCAGCAGAATACATAGCATATAATACAGACAACCCTTTGATGTGTAACGTCCAGCATTCCAGAAGTGGCTAGGTTTGCCACAACATCTATTAGACAAATGTAATATCTTGTCTGATAAATCAATGGTTGGTTTAATATTGTTGGATTAATACATTTATGTTCTCCGATTTCTCCCGTATTCATTTAACCACTTGCTGACCTGCTGCCGTCATTATACTGAGGCAGGTCGGCATGATCCCGCAAACTGTCGTAGCTGTACATTGGTCCCTTTAAGCGAAATAGTGCGCACGCTTCACTGTGGGAGTGGTGATGCCTGTGACCAGCGGTCACGATGACCGCCAGCCATGAGTGATCACGGGCATGAGAGGCAGAACAGGGATGTGTGTGTGTAAACACATACATCTCTGTTCTGTGAGGAGAGGAGATGCAGATCGTGAGATCCTACAAGCTGGGAACCAGAATCTGTCATCTCATATAGTGAGTCCCCTCCTCCCACAGTTAGAACACACACTAGGGAACACATTTAACCCCTTGATCGCCCCCTAGTGTTGACCCCTTCCCTGCCAGTGACATTTATACAGTAATCAGTGCATTTTTATAGCACTGATCGCTGTATAAATGCCAATGGTCCCAATAAATGTGTCCTCCATAATATCGCAGTCCCGATAAAAATCGCAGATCGCCGCCATTACTAGTAAAAAATAAAATAATAATAAAAAAGGCCATAAAACTATCCCCTATTTTGAAGGCGCTATAACTTTTACACAAACCAATTAATATACGTTTATTGTGATCTTCATTACCAAAAATATGTAGAATACATAGGAAAACTACATGTAGAATACTGAGGAAAAAAAATGCCTTTTTAAAAGAAATCGGGGATATTTATTATAGGAAAAAGTACAAAATATTGTGTTGTTTTTTTTTTTGTCTGTTTATAGCGCAAAAAATTGAAACTGCAGAGATAATCAAATACCACGAAAAGAAAGCTCTATTTGTGGGAAAAAAAAAGACATCAAAATAAAATGACGCAGTGCCGTATCGCAAAAAATGTCCCGGTCATTAAGCAGCCAAATCTTCCGGGGCTGAAGTGGTTAACCACAAAGAAAACTAAAGGTTCTATTAATAAAACAGCTGGAAGAATGTCACATGCGTTTGCCCAACAAATATGACAAATTCTTGCCATATTCAAGTTAATAGTGATTTCCTATAATCATCAGATCCATCTAGTGGCCATAGGGTGGCATTTTTCCTGAAATACCTCAATCAGAAAGAATAGTGCCATACTGCACTATGGACACTAGATGGAGCAAAAGATCATAGGAAAGTACTATATGAAGTGAAATACAACCAACATTTGTCTAGACTGGACGAATGCTTCTCACATTTGTCCAAAATAATTTAAAAAACAGACCTCTAAGTGTTTGGGAAATTTTACACCCCAAAATGTACTCAGCCAATGAGAGGTAATGACTCCATTTATATTTTTCTACTGCTATCAATGGCCAACACGGTACAACACTTCATCCATGTCTTTGGTGATCTCTGATCTCCTTATGAACTGTTTCTTACATGATGATCAGCCATGAAGTTTATCTGAGATGTATATCAGGGTGTGCTTCTTCCCCACATGAGAGCTGTGATGTCCAGCAACATTCATATACAAGACATTTCCCACACTCAAGGCACTAATACACCTTGAGAGTTGTGTGGGATCCCTGATGTACAGGAAGACAGGACTTCAGTGAGGAACATTTCCCTCACTCAGGACAGGAATACAGCTTCTCCCCCATGTGAGATCTCTGATGTCTGGAAAGATTGGACTTCACTGAAAAACATTTCCCGCACTCAGGACAGGAATATGGCTTCTCCCCCGTGTGAGATCTCTGATGTGTGTAAAGATGGGACTTCTGTGAAAAATATTTCCCACACTCAGGACAAGGATACAGCTTTTCCCCTGTGTGAGACTTCTGATGTCTGACAAGATCTATATTTTTTCCAAAACATTTCCCGCACTCAGAACAGGAATACAGATCCTCTCCTGTGTGAGATCTCTGATGTATGGAAAGACTGGACTTTCGTGAAAAACCTTTCCCACACTCAAGACAGCAATATGGCTTCTTCCTTGTGTGAAAAATTTGATGTTTAACAAGATTTGCTTTTTGTACAAAACATTTCCCGCACTCAAGACAGGAATACGGCTTCTCCCCTGTGTGAGATTTCCGATGTCTGTAAAGATTGGGCTTCTGTGAAAAACATTTCCCGCACTCAGGACAGGAATATGGCTTTTCACCAGTGTGAGATCTCTGATGTACTGAAAGATGGGACGTTTTTGAAAAACATTTCCAGCACTTAGGACAGGAATACGGCTTCTCTCCTGTGTGAGATCTTTTATGCTTATTAAATTTGGATTCAGAATAAAAACACTTCCCGCACTCAGTACAGGAAAACCTCTTCGGAAGGACGGCACCATCCCGCACAGTCTGAGGTTCCTCAAAATAAGAGGAATACGATGGTCCATCTACACTGTGTGGTGCCAGATGGACATTTGAGGTAGTCGGGTTTTCTCCTGGACTATACTGTGTGATGTCCTCATCTTCTACTTTACAGTCTGGAGACAAAGTGAGACAATCCTCTGAGGTTTTCCTCATCTCCCGTCCATCTACTAAAATAGGAATAAAAAGAATATTACTAGACATAAGCAGATTGGTTCCCCTAAACCAAGACTCCGCCCACATCAGGCAGCTTTGTCTGAGGATCTTACAATTCCCCCCTCAAGGTAACTAGTAAATGGGTCCTCTGATCTCCTACCAGATAATTTATTTATTCATGGGCCTTAGTCAGAGAGTGAGGAAACAACGAGAACTGTCTTTTATAGGAGTGACAGTGATGAGGGGATTATAGGATGAGTGTCCCCTCCCCCTCTATCACTTATTGCCATCTTCTCAACACAAGAAGTCCTGCACTTCCTTATTTAGTCATAAATAACAGCGGGGCTGAGCCCCACCAGAGGTCCGAGAGTGAGGATGGGTTATTGACTCCTCCCTTATTATCACTTTCAGTTTAAAGCGGTGGTTCACCCTGAAAAACAAGTTTCTCGCATGACATTCAGCATACTAGCGCGAGCTACAGTATGCCTTTATTTATTTTTTTGGCGCCGTACTCACAGTTTAATCGCGTAGTAAAGTTTCAGACTCCCCGCGGGGAATGGGCGTTCCTATGCAGAGGGAACGTGATTGACGGCCGGCTATGGCACGTCACGGCGCTATACGGTGCCTGCGCACAGACATCGGAGCTGACTGCGCAGGCACCGTGAAGAGCAAAGTCCTATTTCGGCTATTTTCGGGAAGCGTGACGCGCCATAGCCGGCCGTCAATCACGTTCCCTCTGCATAGGAATGCCCATTCCCCGCGGGGAGTCTGAAACTTTACTATGCGATTAAACTGTGAGTACAACGCCAAAAAAAATATAAAGGCATACTGTAGCTCGCGCTAGTATGCTGAATGGCATGCTAGAAAACCCCCGCTTTAAGGTTCCAAAGTTTGAGAATGTTATCACATTATTATCAACATATACAAGTCTGTGCTCCAATCACATCATCAGATATAAAATGTCCAGCTGGTAGGAAATGGGTGCAAAATAAGTAAGTCCAATGTAGTGTAGAGCTTATTATATAGGATACAAAAGTTAGGACTATACAGTATCAGAAGTATGTAATATACAATATAAATGATACGATGTAAAGCCCTGTACACACGATTGGATATCTGATGGAATCTAGTCCGATGGATTTTTTCGTCAGATATCCAATGAAGCTGACTTTCATCAGTCTTGCCTACACACCATCAGTCAAAAATCTGACCGTGCCAAAACGCGGTGACGTAAAACACTACGACGCTCTAAAAAAAATTAATGGACTTCCACACAGACGATCGTTTTTTTTCTATAGGAAAAATTTAAAACATGTTCTATTTTTTTTACCGATGGAAAACAAACCGATGGGGCCCACGCACGATTTGTTTGCCCAATAAAAACAGTCCACCGGTCTGTTTTCATTGGACAAACTGATCGTGTGTATAGGGCTTAAGAGCCGGTTCACACTGGGGCGACTTGCCATCCGACTTCATGTCGCCTCAAGTCGTCCCAAGTCGTGCTGTAGAGAAAAACAATGGAAGTGAATGGGAGCAGTGTTAATACACACGACTCAAGGCGATACGACTTCAGAAAAGGTTCCTGTACTACTTCAATCCGACTTGTAGGCGATTTGTACCCATTGATTTCAATGGAAGTCGCCTCAGAAGTCGGATCACTGTCTTATCTGAAGCTACTTTCCAGGAAGATAACATACATTTCTCAGGCAAACCTCTCCCTCCCCCAGAGCTGATGGTTGTTTTATTGGCCACTGGAAAGTCTCCTGTCCTGGAGACGACTTCAAGTCGTGTTGTAAATCTCCCCAGATCGCCCTGTGGTTCATGCTCAAGTCATGTTGGAGTTGCTTCTGAAAGTCGTGCTGGAAGTCGTGTCGCCCTAGTGTGAACCGACTCTTAGGGTCAGGACTCATAATATTGGTATTCAGTAATCAGTGGCAGATTAAATGTTTACATGAGACAAGTTGCAGAGATCCCACACCGCTGCCTCCCATCTCCTGAGACTGCACTCAGTGACTTGGGTCTGAGACTATACAGACATATCCCTCCACCCGGCACAGACAGCAGACAACAGAGCAAGTAATCCTGGGAGAATTGTTCTGTCAGAGATCATGCTAGACCCGGCATGGGAAAGAAAACCCAAAAATGTTTCCTAGGTGTCTAGTAACATCTATGGCATAAATGAACATTTTGCTGCCAGCTGAACCCCAGAATCTCCATAAATCCAGTCTAGAGACATAAATTGTGTCTGCAGCACAGAGAAGGAAGATTATCCGAGAGGAATACAGGAATACAGGACGGGGAACACAGCTCAGGAAAGTGACCAGGGGATTACAGGCTGATATCACCCAGTCCCCGCCCTACTCTGGACCAATCAGTGAGCAGTATGGGTGGAGGAATGGATTTAGTGTTAATGACCCACCTGTGCTGATCTCTGTAGGAGTGTCCTCCTCTATAAATGTCCCCGTTATTCCATCCTCCTCCATAGACTGCTGATCATCCCTCACATACCTCTCTTCTTCTTCTTCTTTAATCACAACTTTTATATCTATCAGATCTTCACCCTAAACCAAGAAAATTATACAAAAGATCACTTGTAAAAGGTGTTAATCTTGTAATATCACATAGTTTAAAAAAAAAAAACTCACCACCTCTACGAGTCCATGTTCTAGACACACCCCTTGTCTGTTACTGGATAATGTCCCAGAATTCCCGGCACCGCTCACCTCTCCTGTCAGCAGCTCCATCATCTTCTTGGTGACTTCTAGAATCTTCTCCATGTTGTGTCTCTCAGGTTTTAGGGAGTCACATGGAGGCACTGTGATGGTCATGTGATCACCTGACTTCACAAGAGGAAATCTCTGTATTGGAGAACCAATAGGAATATCATGTTAGAATCCCAGAATCCTCCTCACCTCTACGGTCAGGTCTGTATTATTAATAGAGATAAGAGTGATGTCATGTGACTTCCCAGAATCCTCCTCACCTCTCCGGTCAGGTCTGTGTTTTATTAATAGAGATAAGAGTGATGTCATGTGACCTCCCAGAATCCTCCTCACCCTTCCGGTCAGGTCTGTGTTTTATTAATAGAGATAAGAGTGATGTCATGTGACCTCCCAGAATCCTCCTCACCTCTCCGGTCAGGTCTGTGTTTTATTAATAGAGATAAGAGTGACGTCATGTGACCTCCCAGAATCCTCCTCACCTCTCCGGTCAGGTCTGTGTTTTATTAATAGAGATAAGAGTGACGTCATGTGACCTCCCAGAATCCTCCTCACCCTTCCGGTCAGGTCTGTGTTTTATTAATAGAGATAAGAGTGATGTCATGTGACCTCCCAGAATCCTCCTCACCTCTCCGGTCAGCAGGTAGATGATTTCCAGGGTGAGGTTTAGTATCTTCTCAGTCATGTGACTCCGGTCCTCCTCCATCCTCATTAGTGGCATCATTTGATCTATACAGGTCTCCTTGTAGACAGATAAATTTGGGAAATGAAAGTAAGAATTATTTGGATGTTATTGTCCACACAATAACTTCCTGCCCAGGCCAGTTTTCAGATTTTTTCAGATAGATAGACCTTTCCTTTGGTGGTATTTAATCTCCATTAGGTTTTTATTTTTTGCTATATAAATTTAAAAATACTGAAATTTAAAAAAGAAAAATGTTTCCGTTATAAAATTTTGCAAATAAATAATTGTCTTCATAAATTTAAGCCAAACTTTATTCCGATACATTTCTTATGCCGTGTACACACGAACAAATGTCCGATGTGAGCTTTTGGTCGGAAATTCCCGACCGTGTGTAGGCTCCATCGGACATTTTCTGTCTGAATTTCCAACAACAAAAATTTGAGAGTAGGTTCTCAAATTTTCCGACAAGAAAAATTCCGATCGTCTGTATGCAATTCTGACGGACAAAGAAACAAGCAGAAGAGCTGAACTGCCAATTGAACTTCATTGATTTCGGCTTATCGTACGTCTTGTACGTCACAAGATTTGTGTGACCGTGTGTATGCAACACAAGTTTGAGCCAACATTCGGTCGGAAAAAAATCCACGGTTTTCTTGTTGGAATTTCTGATCATGTGTATGCGGCATGAGTCCACAAACTATGGGATATATCTGAAAATATACCAATTCTGATGTACCCACTATCTAATAGGTACAAATATCCCCCAAAATGACCCCCTTTTTGGAAAGTAGACAGTCCAAGGTGTTTAGTAAGAGGTACAAATAAATTACAAAACAATATTGGCGCACAAGAGCTTTAGGAGGAGTGGGTATGGGCTGTAAAAAAAAAAAAGAGCACAACTGTGCATCTCTAAAAGACAGTCTTTGGGCGGAACTGCGGACTGTGGACGGCAGCAGGCTCAGGAAAGAGCTAGAAGGATACTCTGAAGATACACAAGCCAAGGAAAGAGAGTAAATAAGAGACGTGTAAATAAGAGAATAGTTTATCAAATTATTTACAAAGCCCAGATATTTCAATAAATGCACCACCTCCTATAGAGTATAACAGGATAGTGTATAAGCCCAAGAGGGGCAGTAGGTAGAGTTTTAAGGTGCAAAAAATCAATTATACAAAGAATACAAAATGTATATTAGTATATAAACAGAATAAAACTACTTATACAATTAGGGCTAAAGATAGCCCAATGGTCATATTACAAAAAAAATGGTTGCCTCTACATGTTTCACCAAAATGTGGCTTCTTCTGGAGCTTTTGTAGGACCTTTATTTTAAAACATTATCACTAAAACAGAAAAATAATACAATTTATTTTATTTAACCACTTCAGCCCCGGACCATTTGGCTGCCCAAAGACCAGAGCACTTTTTGCGATTCGGAACTGCGTCGCTTTAACTCACAATTGCGCGGTCGTGCGACGTGGCTCCCAAACAAAATTGACGTCCTTTTTTCCCACAAATAGAGCTTTCTTTTGATGGTATTTGATCACCTCTGCGGTTTTTATTTTTTTGCGCTATGAACAAAAAAATAGCAAAAATTTTGAAAAAAAAACAATATTTTTTACTTTTTGCTATAATAAATATCCCCAAAAAATATATACATTTTCCCCTCAGTTTAGGCCGATACGTATTCTTCTACATATTTTTGGTTAAAAAAAAAATCACAATAAACGTTTATTGATTGGTTTGTGCTAAATGTTATAGCATCTACAAAATAGGGGATAGTTTTATGGCATTTTTATAAATGATTTATCTTTTACTAGTAATGGCGGCGATCAGCGATTTTTATCGTGACTGCGACATTCTGGCGGACAATTCGGACACTTTTGATGCCATTTTGGGACCATTGTTATTTATACAGTGATCAGTGCTATAAAAATGCACCGATTACTGTAAAAATTACACTGGCAGTGAAGGGGTTAACCAGTAGAGGGCACTGAAGGGGTTAAGTGTGTCCTAGGGATGTGTTATAACTGTGGGGGGATGGGCTATGTGTGACACGACTCTGATCGCTGCTCCCGATCACAGGGAGCTGTGATCAGTGTCCTGTCACTAGGCAAAATGGGGAAATGCAACATTTCACCGTTCTTCCTCTCCGTGAGACGGTCGCGGGACTCCCGGCGAACATCGTGTCCACG
Organism: Rana temporaria; assembly: GCF_905171775.1. Lineage (NCBI taxonomy): Eukaryota > Metazoa > Chordata > Amphibia > Anura > Ranidae > Rana > Rana temporaria. The sequence goes on along the minus strand of NC_053492.1, from coordinate 3,595,153 downwards.
GGACCCGTGGTCACACTCACGGAGCTTGCGGCAGGTGCACAAGTGCGCCCACAATGTCGCATCTTAAAGGGCAATGTACAGGTACGTTAATATGCCCAGCCATGCCATTTTGCCGACGTATATCGGCGTAAGCCTGTCGGCAAGTGGTTAAAACAAACAATACATCCATTTAGGGAACGCCAAAAGGTTCATATTAGCTCAAACATAATTTACATGGTCAATATCATATATAGATCGTCTAATGAATGTACTGTATCCCCCCTTTGAATGGTTACGATTCCAAATACTCCCCAAGACCCACCAAGAGGTCCAATCTGGTCATGTGTGTTCATCTGCTCTGAAGGGAGGGCGTTCTGTGGCGTGTGGAGGTGTCAATCTGGTCACTTGGGTTCATCTGTCTCGGTGTCATTTTTGACACCTACATGACAATGGACGCACAAATAGGGTCTGTAGTCAGCAGATCTCACCATCTGCTGCGCCTACTACGCAGACTTATTCCATTTATTCCTAAAGAAGACGTAGCAGTCGTGGTGGGAACAATTGTGAACTCCAGACTGGACTATGCTAACGCCCTTTACCTCGGACTCCCAAAGTACCAAATCGCTCGTCTGCAAGTCGTTCAAAACACGGCCGCCAGACTTGTGACTGGGAAAAAAACATGGGAATCAATCTCACCTTCGCTGAGAATCCTTCACTGGTTGCCAGTAAAGGACAGAATTGCTTTTAAAGCACTCTGTCTAACGCATAGATGTATCTATGGGAAGGCTCCGCAATATCTTTGCGAAAAGATAAAAGCTCACAACTCCAATCGCGTCTTGCGATCCACAAACCAAAATATGCTCCAGATACCCAAAGCCAGATACAAGTCCAAGGGAGAAAGAAGGTTTGCGGTACAAGGTCCTAGACCAGGGCTCGACAAATCCCGGGCGCCAGGTCGCCATGGCGACTAGAAATAGGGTCCTGGCGACTTGGCTTGGAAGGAGGGCAAAAAAAAAAAAAAAAAAATGTTTTTTATTTTTTTTGTGAGCTGCCACCATCTGGTGGTGAGCCGTTGGTATTACAAGTTGTTACCACCAGATGTGTGAGCTGGCGCTATCTGGTGGTGGCCGTTGGTATTACAAGTTAAGCATTACAAGTTAAACAGCAATTCTAATGTAATTTTTCACTATTTTCACTGCCATCTTCTTCCCTCTAATTCAGGGGTCTCAAACTGGTGGCCCTCCAGCTGTAGCAAAACTACAAGTCCCATGAGGCATTGCAAGGCTGACGGTTACAAGCATGACTCCCGCAGGCAGAGGCATGATGGGACTTGTAGTTTCGCAACAGCTGGAGGGCCGCCAGTTTGAGACCCCTGCTCTAATTAGAAACCCCAAACATTATATATATTTTTTATCCTAACACCCTAGAGAATAAAATGGCGATCGTTGCAATACTTTCTGTCACAACGTATTTGCGCAGCGGTCTTACAAGAGCACTTTTTTGGGAAAAAATTACACTTTTTTTTAATTAAAAAATAAGACAACATTAAAGTTATCCCAATTTTTTTAATATTATGAAAGATAATTTTACGCCGAGTAAATTGATACCCAACATGTCATGCTTCAAAATTACGTCCGCTCGTGGAATGGCGACAAACTTTTACCCTTTAAAATCTCCATAGGAGACGTTTAAAAAATTCTACAGGTTGCATGTTTTGAGTTACAGAGGAGGTCTAGGGCTAGAATTATTGCTCTCGCTCTACCAATCGCGGCGATACTTCACATGTGTGGTTTGAACACCGTTTACATATGCGGTCGCTGCCCACGTATGTGTTCGCTTCTGCGCGCAAGCTCGTCGGGACGGGGCGCGTTTTCTGGCTCCTAACTTTTTTAGCTGGCTCCTAGATTCCAAGCAAATTTGTCAACCCCTGTCCTAGACTATGGAACGCTTTACCAACCAGCATTCGGTTGGAGGAAAACCACCTAGCCTTCAGAAGACAGATCAAAACTCTGCTCTTTTGATGTTCTAGATAGACAGGAACAACTAGCGCCCAGAGGCGATTCAGTTTGCATGCGCCGCGCTATATAGGTTTTCATTCATTCATCTGCTCTGAAGGAAGGGCATTCTGTGGCATGTGGAGGTGTCAATTTTGTCACTTGGGTTCATCTGGTCTGAAGGTAGGATGTGCTGTGGATTGTGGAGGTGTCAATCTGGTCATGGCTGTGCTGGTGGCTCCCAGCACTTCCTAGTCCATGGGTACATACATAGAGAAGCCGCCGACATCACTTCCGGGTGTCAGGTAGATGTCAGATGGAGCGGGGTGGTGCATGCGTTCGGAACATGCGTGTTCCTTCTTCAGGCATTCAGCACAGCCGTGACCAGATTGACACCTTCACACGCAGCAGAATGTCCTCCCTTCAGAGCGGATGAATCGCGTATAGTGTCTCCACCACGCTGACCTTCTCTTATTTACAATGTGAGTGTGTATATATTTTCTTGTTTCCATTAAAATACTTGACATACTGCACTGAGATGGCGCTGCTCTCTTTCCTTGGCTTGTTTAGTAAGAGGTTTGGCGAGTTTTTTTGAAGCTGTAATTTTTTTGTCACATTTTTTGTTGTTTTAAATGAGCAAATTTGTTTAAAACAGAGAGAGAAGCAGGTCCCTCCCACCAACTTCCTGTCTCAGCTCCAAAACCTATCCAACTGGTTTATTTACATATCAATGGAGGGGGGGGGGGAAGCCTGGCTTCCTTGAAAACATATGGTCTCAAATAATATATCTAACTCCATATTATTGCAATAAAGTCACTATAGCCATGGCAACACAGATATACCTAGACTTACACCCCAAAGCACATTCTGCTACCTTTTATGAGTATGGCGATACCACATGTGAGACTTTTTCACAGCCTGCCGACACAAATCCAAGGAGCATCTTCAGGAGTTCTAGGTACATAAATTACACATCTAATTTCCTGACTACCTATTACATTTTTGAAGGCCCCTGAGCACCAGGACACCAGAAACACCTACAAAATGACCCCATTGGAGAGTAAACACCCCAAGGTATTTGTTATGAGGCATGGTCAGTCTTTGAAGACTTAGGCCCGGATTCACAGAGATCTCCAGATACGCCGTCGTAACTCTGAGTGCGGGGCGTTGCATCTCGGCGTCTGATTCATAGAATCAGATACGCCTCAATGTTGCCTAGATACGAGCGGCGTAAAGTCTCCTACGCCGTCGTATCTTAGGGTGCAATATTTACGCTGACCTCTAGGGGGCGCTTCCCTAGACTTCCGCGTTGAATATGCAAATTAGGTAGATACGCCGATTCAGAAATGTACGTCCGCCGGTGCATTTTTTTAGGCTTTTTCCGGCGTAAAGTTACCCCTCATAAAGCAGGCGCAAGTCAAGTTAGGTATGGACATCGGAAACGTACGAACAGCGTCGTATTTTACGTCGTTTGCGTAGGTCGTTCGCGAATAGGGCTGTACACAAGTTACGTTCACGTCGATAGCATTGACAGTTTGCGGCGTAATTTGGAGCATGCGCACTAGGAAACGTTCACGGACGGCACATGCGCCGTTCGTAAGAAACTTCAATTACGTGGGGTCACAAGTAATTTAAATAAAACACGCCCACATCATCCGCATTTGAATTAGGCGGGCTTACGCCGACACATTTACACTACGCCGCCGTAACTTATAGCTGGATTCAGATAGCTTTACGCCGGCGTATCAGTAGATACGCCGTCGTAACTCTGAATCTACGCCGTCCTAAATTTAAGCGTATTCTGGAAACCAAATACGCTTAAATTAGGCTAAGATACGAGCGGCGTAAGTCTCCTATGCCGTCGTATCTTAGGGTGCAATATTTAGGCTGGCCGCTAGGTGGCGCTTCCGTTGAGTTTGGCGTAGAATATGCAAATGACTAGATACGCTGATTCAGAAACGTACGTGCGCCCGGCGCATTTTTTTTACGTCGTTTATGTATGGCTTTTTCCGGCGTAAAGTTAGTCGAACAAATAGCTGGCCTAGTCAATGTTAAGTATGGCCGTCGTTCCCGCGTCGAAATTTGAAATTTTTACGTTGTTTGCGTAAGTCGTCCGTGAATGGGGCTGGACGTAATTTACGTTCATGTCGAAACCAATACGCCCTTGCGGCGTACTTTGGAGCAATGCACACTGGGATATGTACACGGACACGCCCCCTCATCCTCATTTGAATTAGGCGCGCTTACGCTGGCCCCATTTATGCTACGCCGCCGCAACTTAGGAGGCAAGTGCTTTGTGAATACAGCACTTGCCTCTCTGACTTACGGCGGTGTAGCGTAAATACTAGGGTTGTCCCGATACTGATACTAGTATCGGTACCGATACCGAGTATTTGCGGGAGTACTTGTACTCCCGCAAATGCCCCCGATGCCTGGCCGAATACTCAGCCCCCCCAACCCCGCTGCTTGGTTAATACGGGCGGATTTCATTTGAATAGCTGTAGTGTTTCCTGCCGCACCACGTATAGACACTTCCCCTTTCTCGGGTGATCTGTCCAATCCCGAGCAAGGGGGAGTGTCTATACGCGGCGCGGCGGGAAACACTACAGCTATTCAAATGAATGCTGTAATGTTGTAAGGTATGGGGGACATGGCTGCATATATGGGGGATATGGGGGACATGGCTGCATATGTGTGGGGGACATGGCTGCATATATGGGGGATATGGGGGACATGGCTGCATATATGGGGTGACATGGCTGCATATGTGTGGGGACATGGCTGCATTTGTGTGGGGGACATGGCTGCATATGGGGGGGGGACATGGCTGCATATGGGGGGGGGCCATGGCTGCATATGGGGGGGGGCATGGCTGCGTATGGGGGGGGGACATGGCTGCATTTGTGGGGGGACATGGCTGCATTTGGGGACACATTTTAAAAAAAGTATCGGTATTCGGTATCGGCGAGTACTTGAAAAAAAGTATCGGTACTTGTACTCGGTCCTAAAAAAGTGGTATCGGGACAATCCTAGTAAACAGTAACAGTAACACACTGAAATAATAGCCATTTTTCCCCCACTAATAATAGTATAGCCAACATTGCCCCCACACTAACAGTAACACTGTATAATAGCCATTTTTCTCACTAATAATAGCATAGCCAACATTGCCCCCACACTAGTAAACAGTAACAGTAACACACTGAAATAATAGCCATTTTTCCCCACTATAATATGATGAATCCACTCACTGTTCTTGTACTACTCAGTCTCACTTCACTGTACTCGCATGCATGCAGACAGTACTGTGCGCTCTTGCAGAAGATCCACGTGCAGAGGGAGGGGTGATGACGTCAACGCCGCCGGGTGTACCAAGATGGCTGACCGCTCCGGAGGTAGGCCGAAGCCGCAGCCTTTCCTAAGGCGGCGGCGCGCTCCGCGGATCGCAGCCTGTGCCGATCCGAAGAGGTCGGCCCGTTCGGATCGCGGATCGGGCATGATCCGTTGCACCCCCAGTACGGACCAACTAATCGATAATGAAAATCGTTGACAACGATTTTCATTATCGATTTTTATCGATAAATCGTTTCAGCCCTAAACTAGTGTAGCGGTGATCAGGGACACAGTAACTGGTGTGGTGGTGATCTGGGACACAGTAATACATATTACCAGAATTTATTTCCAAAATGAAGAGAATATTCCGGCCCCATAAATGTGGAAATGCTCTGACCCTGAAGGGGTTAATCTACAAATAATAAATGTTGGAGCAGCGCTTGCACTGTGGACAAATATCTGAATCTACAACACAATAGTTCCAATAAAACTTTCTGATAACAAAGTGTCAGACAACTCCTGGGGTAACCTGACAGCACTTACTCAGAAAACCCCCGGCTGTAGATGACCGGGTGTGCTGGGCTCTGTAGTCCCACAGAGTTTGTGGTGCCTGAGAACCAATAGACCTCTCTATAGCAGTAGATGTTGAGAGCAGAAGTGCTAATCCCCCGCCAGGGTCCCAGCCACTGATGCACCAATGGATGACAGGACATCTTTTTGATAAAATTGCTGCACTTCCGGGTTCACCATCTCATCCCCCAAAATCCCATCCCACTGACTCCTATTGTGAGACTCATCATAGTGTCTCTGGAGGGGCGCTGATCATTCCTGTGTAAAATCTTACAGAAATCTTCCCTAATCCCGACCTTTAATTATTTAATTCCCCCCACATACAATGGTCTGGATTCAGAAAGGAGATACGACGGCGTATCTCCGGAAATGCCGTCGTAACTCTGAGTTGCGTTGTCGTATCTATGCGACTGATTCATAGAATCAGTTACGTATAGATTTCCCCAAGATCCGACTGGTGTAAGTGTCTTACACCGTCGTATCTTAGGCTGCATTGTTACGCTGGGCGCTAGGTGGCGCTTCCGTATATTCACGCGAAGAATATGCTAATTAGGTAGATACGCCGATTCAGAAACGTACGTACGCCCGGCGTATTTTTTTAGGTCGTTTGCATTCGGCTTTTTCCAGCGTAAAGTTACCACTGCTATATGAGGGGTATCCTATTCCAAGTATGGACGTCATTCCCGCGTCGAATTTTGAAAATTTTACGTCGTTTGTGTAAGTCGTTCGCGAATAGGGCTGTACGTAAGTTACATTCACGTCTAAAGCAATGACGATTTGCGGCGTAATTTCGAGCATGCGCACTGGGATTCTTTCACGAACGGCACATGCGCCGTTCGTAAAAAACGTAGAATACGCGGGATCACATGAAATTTAAATAAAACACGCCCACATCATCCAGATTTGAATTAGGCGGGCTTACGCCGGACGTACGTTACGCCGCCGTAACTTAGGGCGCAAGTTCTTTAGGGTGCAAGTTCCGTATTCAGAAAGAACTTGCACCCTAAGTTACGGCGGCGTAACGTATCTGAGATACGTTACGCCCGCCAATAGATACACCAATGTATCTGAATCCGGGCCATGGTCTGGAACCAACATTTACTGACATCAATAACTCCCCTTGTGGTAAATTCCCTCATTGTAATATACGGGGATATTCTACATTTCCACACTATGGGCCAGATTCACAAAAGAATTACGCCGGCATATATATTGATACGCAGCGTAATTTTAAATTTCCTGCGTCGTATCTTTGTTTTGTATTTACAAAACAAGATACGACTGCATCTGGGATGGATCCAACAGGCGTACGTCTTAGTACACCGTCGGATCGTAGATGCATTTTTTTCCGCCGGCCGCTAGGTGGCATTTCCGTAGAATTCCGCGTCGAGTATGCAAAGGTCAGCACAAAGGACGTGCACAGGTCAGCAAGTTCTTTCTGAATACAGAACTTGCGCCCAGGGATACGTTACGCCAGCAGATCTTCCGCTGATCTTTCTGAATCTGGCCCAATGGCCCGGATTCACAAAGCACTTACGCCGACGTATCTCGAGATACGCCGTGTAAATATGCGCCGTGCCCACAAAACTAGATACGCCTGAAAATAGGTTTCATCAGACCGACGTAACTTATCTACGCCGGCGTATCATGGGCGCATTATTTACGCTGGACTCATGTGGCGCTCCCATTGATTTTCTATTCAAATATGCAAATGAGGGAGATACGGCGATTCACGAACGAACGTACGTCCGCGCTACGCGCAGTGTGCGTAAGTTCTACGTCCGGCCTAAGGCTGCATTCACACCTGAGCGTCGGTCGTTCGGTCGTTTTTTTGGGCGCTTTTTTCTGGCGTTTTGTCGCGCGTATTTGCTGGTTTGCATACAGCGTCTTGCGACGTTTTTGTACTTCGGCGTTTTTTATTTTAGCCAATAGGAAAAATTATCATCTTTTCATCACTTGTTGGTAGATTTTTTTAATCTTCTGCATGGGCGACAAGTTCTATTTATTAAAGCGACGAAACGCCCGTAGCAAACGCCCGTTGTTGCGCGATACGCTCAATTCGCGCGTTTCCCATTACTTTCTATGGGGAAAAAAACGCTCAAATACGCCCAAACCGCACGATACGCGCGACAAAAAAGGTCCGGGACTTGTTTGAGCTTCGCGCGACAGGCGTTTGGGCGTTCAGGTGTGAACAGTCACCATAGGGAATAATGTTAATTCTCCCCTCTGGCGTTTGTGAGCAGTGCGCTTCAGGCGTAAAAACGCCTAGGTGTGAATGGGGCCTAAAGTTATTCATCATAAAGCAGGTGTAACTCAGCACCAGACGTGCACAGGTCAGCTGGACAGCAGCTGCAGCAGCACCGTTACGGACGAGCTCAGCAACCACACTTGCAGGACAACACATCTGTATGCCAACATGCCAGGGGCAGCCATCAGGAATTATGGGGCCCCTTACACAGCTTCAGGCATGGGCCTGGGGGGGGGGGGGGGGTGCTGCCGCGAATTGAGAAAGACGAAATAAAGAAAAATATATATAAAAAAAGGAACTAAAAAAAAAAAAAAAAAAATAATATCAAAAACATTTTTTTTTTTTATAAAAAAAAAAAAAAAGTGACTTGCCATCTGGGGTCCTGTGCTCACACACACACACACACCACATCCACTTCACATTGGATTAGCTCAAGTCGACCATGCAGGACTTGGGAGCCACGCCAAGGCCCCAATGGTGTTGCTGTCCATTCATACCACATTCACACGGTCGTGGGGATAACCTCTCCCCGACGACCCAAGGTGACATGCCTTGCTGGCAGGTATGTCACTCATACATTCACACACCAGTCACACTGTAGCCTGCACTACTGACCGTGTGCAGTCACTACAAAAAAACAAAAAGGAATCATGCCATTGGCCGACATGGCATGCCCTTAATGGAGGACGGCACATCCTTCTGTGCACGACACTCCAAAATAAAAAAACCTTCTGAGCAAAAAAAAAAAAACTAATTTGCCCTGTCGTGGGCCAGGCATGGTGCCACGGCTCCGGCTCCTCAGTTGTCTGGGGGGAGCCTTGGGTGGGGGGGGGTGGGGCATCAGGAGAAGGATCATCCCCTGCTCTGTCACTCCTGGCAGATGCTGGCTGCCTGCCCTCCAACGCAAGGGCAATGCGGGTGAGGACCACGTTCGTCTGCGCCTGCATCCGCAGCTGGCGGGTGGTGGTGTGCCGCCTGGTCTGCCGTCCCTCCGCCTTGATGGCAGCAGTGTTGGCCTGTATAGCCACTCCCAGGCTCTTCACCTCTGCCACGAGGCCTGCAGCTCCCCAATGCAGGTCACCATAGCAGAGCAGTTAGCACTCACATCCTGCAGGCTGTGAGAGATTGAGGTGCTCTGCTCAGCCTGCTGCATGAGGCACTGCTTAACAGTGGCTGCGGTGCCCTGCACAGCCACTGTGCATTCAGCCTGGGTCTTGGCTGAAGAGGCCAGACTGTCTGCCACACGGCGCAGGTCACAGGCAATAGCACCCAAGTGGCACGTCTGGTGGCCCTGTTCCCTCGCAAGCCCTTGTTGGTGTGATTCGGAAACAACCCTTGTCTTCCGCAATGCCTTCCTGGGGGCAGAGGAGGCATGGGCCTGTCTGTACGGGGAGGCCCTTGAGGGGCTTTCCCTGATGGGGGAGGAGGGTGAGGCCCCTGATGGGGGAGAAGGGTGAGGGGCTTCCCCTGATGGGGGAGGAGGGTCCAGGGATGATGTTCTCCTCCTTGAGGTAGACACCTTCCTCAAGATCCACATGCTCCTCCTCAACTTCCTCTAGAGGAGAGGTGTGGGCACACTCCTCCGGGGATGGCGTGGGTCGTCCAGCAGCTGACGATGGCCCAGCTCCCTCCAGCACATCTGTGGATGACACAAAGCATTCACATGTTGGTGGACCCACATACTTGTCACATGTTCCCTTGCACCCCCTCACATGCTACACACCGGAAAGGGAATAAAACACACTTACTGTCTAGACATTCAAAATGGATTGCAGCTTAGACTGAAACATCATAGGGCTGAAAGAGTGACTCCTCCCCAGGGCTAGAACTGGGCCAGCAGTAATCGGCGCACGGCCCTAGCAGTAGGACGTGCGGCTCCTGGTCCCAGACAGGCAGGGGTTTCCTCTCCGTCGCCCCCGCTCGCTCCTAGCACCTTGCTGCCGTTTCCACCTGCAGATTTTTGGACTGACCAGATCCCTTACTGGTAAGACTCTATCCCTGTCTTTTCAGGGCCATCCCCCCGGAATCGCTGAGAACCGTCCTTGTAAGGACAGCCACCCCAGCGATCCAATTGTGGACACTGCTTACTGCAAACCCACATCGGACCCCACACCACCACCCACGATCGCCCCGCACCTCGCACGCCTCTTGCACTGCGCGGGCGGCCGTTTTCTCCGCATCCGCGCCAGACCTGACTCTTTCGCGGCCGCTGAATTTAGGAAACACCGCGGCTTCAGCCGCGGCCTAGCGGCGCGCCGCAGCCAGGCACAAATCCAGCCGGAAATTCGCTAGATCTGGGAAAGAAACTCCCCCCCTATCCCTGGAGGACCCAGTCCTTCCAGGATTAGCAATCAGCAGTGTTTTTTTGCTTTTTTTAATAAAAAAAAGGGAACACTGCCTAGACAAATCTGAGGCTTGGGCCTTGGTACCCCCTCAGAACAAGGACACCTGTCACCCTCCTCTCCTCCCTCTATCCTACGACACTTGGTCCAGGGCTTTGCAGCCGATCGCCCCTCAGGGATCAGGAAGGAATTTTTCCCCGTGACAGCACATTGGCTCAGCTCTGCCAGGGGTTTTTTCGCCTTCCTCCGGACCAAGATCAAGAGGAAGGACTCTGCGAATCCTCCCTCCAATTGTAATTTAAATCATCAACCCCCCCCCCCCCACAGTGACAGGCAATAATGGGTAATCTGCGTTACTCTGCGGACTCCATTCGGGATCTGAGACAATTCGCAACTACATTACCAGCCGTCACCAAACAGGCCTTAAAAATAGACCAACTCTGGAGAGTCGATCGACGATCGATCAGCAAAAATTTTAACCACGTGACACAGTTAAAACACATATCATGTGTTTTGATTAATACAAGATCGGCAGTAAAACACCGATTAGAAATCCACGATTTCTTACTACAAAACGATCTAGACTGCCTCTTTATTACAGAAAGCTGGCTCTCAGACGACTGCAACACCATTCTCGGTGAACTGGTGCCAGAAAACTATCACCTAATAACGGAAAACAGAATAGGGCAAAGAGGAGGAGGCCTTGCGGTGATCCATAAGAATCACATTGCAATCACTAAACCAGCCCTTCAAAATCCTCTTCCATTCATGGAAACCCTTACTCTTCAACTTCAAACTTCCCCCCAGGAGACTGTTCACATTCTCCTTTGCTATAGGCCACCTGGGCCAAAATCGCAGTTTTTGCCATCATTAACGGAGTTTATATCCACTTATACCCTCAACAGCAAACACCTTTTGCTACCCGGGGATTTCAACCTGTGGGCTAACTCCGCGCAGGATCCCATTGCGGACGCCTGCATCGATCACCTGGATGGATTAGGACTACAGCAACTTATATGCGGGCCCACACATGCTTCAGGTCACACACTTGACCTAATTTTCAGACAAAATCTGGAAATAAGCATTTTAGAAAATGAACCATTGCCATGGACAGACCACCATGCAATCAAGTTCACAATCTCCAAAATCCCCCCAGTGTCAAAAGCACCCAAACCGGTGACAATACACTGGGCTAGGTCTCAGAAGAAGCTCCACTCGGAACTCTTCAAATCTACCTTGAGAAACAGAATCAAAACAATCCAGCCGGAGCTGCGGTGGCTCAACGCGATTGGCACTGCGCTGACAAGCCATTCACCTCTGCAGCTAGGGGTTCGGATCCCGGTCTCGGCTTCATGTGAATTGAGTTTGGTGGTCTCAGCCCGGCTCCCGGTGGGTGTGCTATGCAAGGTAAGCCTGTGCTTAGTACGCCCACCTCCCTCCCACAAAAACCACCACACCTACACACGCACTCTAAATTGGGTTAACACACGCACTTTGACCACGCGGTCTCTAAAAGAGAGGCGAAGGACTAATGGGGCTGGTTGAGCGGGCTAATCCTCTCACTCCCTTATAGGGAGTCCCTCTGCCCTGTTGGGCTTCAAAGCGGAGCAGGTAGGGCGGGCTGTGTGGGAGGACCCCCTCACACACCCGCCATTGCCACCCGGGGCATGGAGAAAGGTGGCAGATTGCCTCTGGGGGAGGCCTGCCTACTCCCAACTCCTGCAGTCCGGCTCCTCTCTCGAGTACACGCACAAAATACACTTTAAAAAAAAAAAAAAAAAAAACAATCCAGCCTCAGCAAACAGCCGCAGATACACTGGACGCCATAAACGCAGCCTTGCTACACTCAGCCGACTTAGTAGCACCGAAACGCAAATTCGGCAGCCGGAGGAAAAAGTCTGGCTGGTTTAACAACCAGCTATCGCTTCTGAAGCAAGAGCGCAGGAGGGCGGAAGCCGCCTGGAAAATAAACCCTGCAGAGGATAATCTTATCTTCTACAGAGCAATAACAACACGATATCACAAAGAAATTTTCAAAGCCAAGAAACATCATTTTTCTATGGCGATTAACAGTTCCCTAAATCGCCCCCGCGAACTATTCAAAATGGTCACCCAGACCATGAATCCGGGATGTCTTGAAGTCCCCAACTCAGACACCCAAGAGTTCTGTAATGAACTATCGGATTTCTTCATTAGCAAAATTGAAAGAATCCGGGAAAGTATTCTGCAAAACGATACCCACCTCAATCCGGCTGTCAATCAGCCACAAAATTCCCGCAGAAACTTTCTGCAATCAACAAAGTTCACTCTGGAACCTATTTCCAGCGATACCACAAAAAATATCATCGGTGCCTTGCGGAACAGCACATCGCCCAATGATATCATCCCCACTAAACTGTTGAAGGATTGTGCCGACATTCTGGCACCACCCATCACACAGCTTATAAACCAGTCTTTTAAGGAAGGCATAGTGCCATCCATGCTGAAAGAGGGCACAATCCAGCCCATCCTGAAAAAACCGAACCTGGATCCCAAGGACCCAATTCACCGCCGTCCCATAACAGGCCTAAACGTTCTCTCTAAGATAATGGAGAAAGTAGTGGTACAACAGCTGCAACAGCATCTAGATACCCATAACCTACTGGATCCATTACAATCAGGCTTCCGTCCTGGACACGGGACATAACGGCCTTACTTAAAATATGGGACGACGCCCTCGAGGCCGCAGACGAAGGAGAATCTTGTCTCCTGATTCTGCTGGACCTAAGCGCAGCCTTTGACACGGTAGATCACAAACTGTTACTGATGCGACTAGCTTCGGTAGCAGGAGTCGCAGAAGGAGATTTACCATGGTTTTCTTCCTTTCTGGAAAACCGATCACAAACAGTCAAATTGGGTGCCTTCACGTCAGAGAGGCGCACGGTGTCATGTGGAGTCCCCCAAGGATCCCCCCTGTCACCGGTGCTTTTCAACATCTATCTTCGCCCTCTCTTTGACATTATCAGTAGCCAAGAACTACTCTATCACTCTTATGCAGACGATACGCAACTGTACTTGCGCATCGGCAACAAAAAGAATCATCATCCAAGTTTAGAGAAATGTCTCTCTTTGATTGACAACTGGATGACCAACAGCTATCTTAAACTCAACAGTTCTAAAACAGAACTCCTTGTGTTTCAGGCCAGCCGAAAGAGTCAAGTGGTAACAACGTGGACACCACCGCCCATTCTGGGCCAAATCATCAACCCTAGCTCCAAAGTCAAAAGTCTCGGGGTCATCTTCGACACCTTCATGACAATGGATGCACAAATAGGGTCAGTAGTCAGCGGAGCGCACTATCTGTTGAGCCTACTACGCAGACTTATTCCATTTATCCCTAAAGAAGACGTAGCAGTCGTGGTGGGAACAATCGTAAATTCCAGACTGGACTATGCCAACGCACTGTACCTCGGACTCCCAAAGTACCAAATCTCCCGTCTGCAAGTCGTACAGAATACGGCCGCCAGACTGGTGACTGGGAAAAAAAATGGGAATCAATCTCACCTTCGTTGAGAACCCTTCACTGGCTGCCAGTAAAGGACAGAATTGCATTTAAAGCACTCTGCCTTACACATAAGTGCATCCATGGGAAGGCTCCGCAATATCTTTGCGACAAGATAGAACCCCACAATTCGAATCGCGTTCTGCGATCCACCGACCAAAATCTGGTCAGGGTACCAAAAACTAAATACAAATCCAAAGGAGAAAGAAGGTTTGCTTTCCAGGGTCCTAGACTATGGAACGCTTTACCAACCAGCATTCGGTTGGAGGAAAACCACCTGACTTTCAGAAGACGGATCAAAACTCTGCTCTTTTGAGGTCATGAGTCAACAAACAACTAGCGCCCAGAAGCGATTCAGTTCGCATGTGTTGCGCTCTATAAATTTTTCATTCATTCATTCACCTGTCCTCAAGGCCTGGTCACCGGAGTCGAAGCCCTCCAGGCCCTCCACAGACATCTGGAAATCACCTCCTCATCGGCAGTGAGCCTGATAGTACTGGCTGGTCCAGCTCCCGTGCCTTCTCATCCTGGCCAGCTTGTCTCTGACCAGACGATTGATTTTTTTTACCAATGTCCCTTGAGGTCCTTCGCTCATGTCCAAGGGCATTGACCTCCAGGGTGACCTCCTGGAGGATCTCCTCTTTTCTGACCTTGCTGGTCATGCTACTCTGTGCCCCATGGAGGTACACATCATACCTTGAGATGGCAGAGATCAGGATTGCCTTCTCCTCTGGAGAAACATTTTTTTTCCTCCTCTCCCTCTCAGTCACAGGAGCAGACATCGCTCAGAACGCAAAAGTACCTACACCACGGAAGACAAGCTGCTGGTGTACTTTTGCGCTCGACGGGCGCATGTTTGGGTGTATTTATGCTCTGGGCCGGCGTATCTTAGGGGTTACGAGCATGTGCAGAGGGGCGTAGTTGTGAGCATGTGCAGAGGGGCGCATGCGCCGTTTAAGAAAACGCCGGACGTAAACCACTGCGACACGCTCGGACCATCATTTGCATGGGGTCACGCCCACTTACACTGGCCTGCGCCTTCGAAAATACGTTACGCTGGCTCATCTTGGTGAGCAATGGTTTGCTGAATACAGTGGGCCGGATTCAGATAGCATTTACGCCGGCGTATCTTGAGATGCGCGGCGTAAGTGTAAATTTGCGCCGTCGTATCTATGCGCCGTACCCACAAAACCAGATACGCCTCAAAATAGGCTTCTTCCTACCGGCGTAACTTTTTTACGCTGGACAGATCTGGCGCACCCATGGATTTTGTATTCAAATATGCAAATGAGGGAGATACGCCGATTCAGAAACGTACGTTTGGCCGGCGCAGGCTACGTGCGGTGCGCGTAACTGGAAAGTCCGGCGGAAAGTTACCCCTCATAAAGCAGGGGTAAGTTTGCACCAGAGTTGCACAGGTCAGCTGGAGAGCAGCTACAGCAGCACCGTTACAGACGACCTGAGCGCCAACACTTGCAGGACAACACATCTGTATGCCAACATGCCAGGGGCAGCCGTGGTCATAGCACTACTGCGTCGACGGGCACGTAGGAGGGCACGGGAGAGGATATTCCGCACGCGCATTGACGTCTTTGGCATGGGTGATTTGGAGGTGCATCGCATCTTCAGATTCAGCCCTGAAGCCATCCTGGAATTAGCCAGAACTCTGCAGGATGACATCACCAGCAAGACACACCGCGTACATGCAGTGCAGCCACTGGTCAAGGTACTGGCAACACTGCATTTCCTCGCCAGTGAATCATTTCAAAGAACAAGTGGAGTCGTGGCTGGTTTGTCACAACCCACCATGAGCAGATGTGTGCACCAGGTTGTCCCCGCAATCCTCAGTCGCATGTCCCACCACTTCATCAAACCCACCCAGGAGCACCTGCGGCAGAAGGCAATGACAGATTTCTACAGAATTGCCAGATTCCCATGCACCGTGGGGGCCCTTGATTGCACCCATGTGGCACTACGGCCCCCCCGTGACAGAGCACATATACTGCAATCAGAAGCACTGGCATTCCATCAACGTACAGGTGATAGCCGATGCCCAATGCCTCATATGGCACGTCCGTGCCAAACACCCAGGGGCCAGCCACGACAGCTTCATATACCGTCAAAGCACCATCCAAACAGAATTTGAACAGAACGTGTATGGGGACAGCTGGCTGGTGAGTGACATGGGTGTCAGGCATGAATGTCCGACCCCATGATGCAGACATCACAAGGGGCACATGCATGACTAACATCCTCCTGTCTTTTCCCTTCCAGGTGATGCGGCATATGCACTTGGACCCCATCTCATGACTTTTTTCCGGAATCCCCAAACCAGAGGAGAGGAAAGATACAATGAAGCACACGCACGTACCCGTGGAGTGGTGGAACACACATTTGGCCTCCTGAAGTCCCGTTTCCGATGCCTGGATAAGTCTGGGGGTACCCTGTTGTATTCCCCAAACTTTGTGTGCCAGATCATTGGTGCATGTTGCATTCTACACAACTACGCCATGAGAAAGGGCCTGGAGATTGACCTACGTGATGACCTGACCCCCCAACCACCCCGTCCCCCCCTGTCCGAGGGTCCCCCATCTGCTGAGGGAAGAGCAGTCAGGAGATGCCTCGTGGTAGGCTTCTTTGCACGTTAAACACACACATTCATCATAGCACAAGGAGAATGCACGCATGCACACCACTGTGGTCCCTAGCTCACACACATCACATCTACATCAAATTGGATTAGACCAAAGTACACCACACGGTACTTGGGAGCAGCAATGCCGCGCTAAGGCTCCAATTAGGTTGCTGTACATTCATACACCATTAACACGTGTCGTGGGGATAACTTCTCCCCAACGACTGAGGTTGACACCCCTTTGCCGGCAGGAGTGTCACCCCCCCACATTCACACACCAGTCACACTGTAGCCTGCACTACTCCCCATGTGCAGGGATTTAAAAATAAATAAAACCCATAATCTGAGTATAAAAGAAAATATAAAAAAAATCAACGGCCCTGTCGTGGGCTCCGTCTTGTCCCTAGGCTCCTGGGGCGAGCCTCAGGTGAGGGAACCTCCCACAGTCTCTCCCTGGCTGCCCTCCATTGCCACGGCTAGCCGGTGGAGATAGCAATTTGTGGCAGCCTGCAGGTGGTATTGCTGCGCTGTTGGCGCCGTGTCTGCCTCCCCTCCTCACGGACAGCAGCTGCCAGGCTCCAGACCTCACTGATAAGTCCAGATGTGGTGGTCTGCAGGTCCACCATACAGGACAGAAGGGCTGTGCCGTTGCCAACCACGTCCTGCAGGCTCTCATTGATGTTCCGATTCTGGCCAGCCTGCTGGGTGATGGCCTCCTGCACAGCCACAGTGCAGGCAGCCCAGCTCTCGGCCGAGGAGGCCAGGCTATCTGCAACCCTGTGTAGATCACCCGCTAGAGAACCAATATGGCGGGTCTGCCTCGTCTGGTCCCTTGCCAGATGGTCCTCAAATTCCTCAGGGACTCCTCGGGTTTTCCTGGTAGCCTTCCTAGGGGCTGGAGAGGCTTGGGGCCGGCTGGAGGGGACGGTGTCCCGTGAGGGGGTATCCATGGAGGGGACGGTGTCCCGTGAGGGGGTATCCCTGGAGGGGACGGTGTCCCGTGAGGGGGTATCCCTGATAGGGATTGTGGCCCTTGAGGGGCTATCTCTTATGGGGGAGGAGGTTTGGGAGGGTCCAGGTATGGGGGTCTCCTCCACTTCCTCAAGCAGTGAGGTAGGGGCACTCTCCACCATGGATGGCGTGGGTCGCCCATCAGCCGATGACGGCCCAGCTCCCTCCTGCACATCTGTGGATGACACAAAACATTCACATGTTGCTGGACCCACACACTTGTCACCTGTTCCCTTGCCCCCCCCCCCCCACACCAGAAAGAAGATAAAACACACTTTCCTGTCCTCAAGGGCTGTTCCCCTGAATCGAAGCCCTCCACCAGCTGCCTATCCAGGAACCTGGCAACAACCAAGTCCTCTGCTGTAAGGGAGATCCTTGCGGCTGGTCCTCCACCTGTGCCAGTGGCATGCTTCCTCATCGCCACTAGTTTCTCCTTCACCTGTCTCCGCAGGTCGTTTATTTTTTTTTCGGATGTGTTTAGGCTCCCTGGCCGCCACGCCAAGGGCATTGACCTGGGTGGTGATCTCCGCATAGATGCGGATTTTGTTAGCCTTACCAGTGTTGCCACTCTGTGGCCCATAGAGGCGGGCGCCGTGTTGGGAGAGCCCATCAATGATAATCGCCTTCTCCTCAGGGCTAAAATTTGTCATCCGCCGGTCACTGGAAGTTTCTGATGACTAGCAGTAAAATAAATGCTTGTGTACTTTTGCACTTGATGGGCGTATTTATGCACTGGGCATAGGCAGTGGGCTGGCGTATCTTACGGGTTACGTCGGGCGCAGTTGTGCGCATGCGCAGATGGGGCAGACAGTCTGGCGACGTCACAGCGGATGCGCCGTTTAAGATACGCCCGACGTATCTCTCTGCGACACGGTCGGACCATCATTTGCATGGGGTGACGCCCACTTACACCGCCTTACGCCGTCGTAAATACGTTCTACTGGTGCATCTTGGTGAGTAATATCTTTCTGAATACAGTACATGCCTCTCCGCGCTGGTCCAGAGTAGCGGAAATAAGATGCGCTACACCTGCGTAAATATGCGCCAATGTATCTGAATCCGGCCCTGTGCATGTATCTCCGCGTTGCGCCGGCGTAGTGTAAAAAAGATACGCTACGGCGGCATAAATATGCGCCGATGTATGTGAATCTGGGCCTATATATATATATGTCATCATCTGCTGGAGATAAAAAGACATCACAGTGACTATGGAGGAAGATAACGGGGTTACTGGGTGTAAATAGAAAATAAGATCTTATTACCTCCTCTGCTGCCACTTCCAACGTCTTCTCTCTACTTCCTCCTGACTCACCTCTCACCAGGAACTTCCTGTCTGTAACTAAACATCACTTCCTGTCTTCCATATAGACTTCATGTCTCTATGATATAAGTGAGATCACCACCTTGTGGAGTTCAGAGGAACTGCAGCCCAGAGAAACGTCTCGTAGCGTGAACACGGCCTTGTGCTGTGTGTGTATATACTGTATATCCTTAAAGATGGGTCATCTCCACTCCCACCAAGGGGGATAGAAATATATTACTGCTCGGGGGGAGAGACATTTTGGCCCCTTTGATTTTGCAGTAAAATTGATGTGAGATTTAGTCATGTAGAACATCTGTTATATGGATACAAAGAACCCCAGCTGAGAGTAAAGGGTGGAAATGGCTCCTGATCCCCAGATTTGGGCAATTATGTCCCCAATATAAGAGCATTATGTGTCACAGCGCTGTCCTATTGTGTGTGCACATAAATTATCACAAATACACTCAAATATTCTTGAAAAGCCTGTGGCGTGCAAAACACAACTCTTAAACTCCACCCGGTGCAGGAAAAAAATGTGCACACACATAAAGAGTGAAACACAAAAAATAGGATTTTTATAACAGCTTACCT
Source organism: Rana temporaria (assembly GCF_905171775.1). NCBI lineage: Eukaryota > Metazoa > Chordata > Amphibia > Anura > Ranidae > Rana > Rana temporaria. The sequence continues at coordinate 3,575,606 of NC_053492.1, read as the reverse complement.
GTAAAATCCTTTTCTTGGAGTACATCACGGGACACAGAGAAGCATAGTAATTACTATGTGGGTTATAGAGAGTACCTTCAGGTGTGGACACTGGCACGCCCTTAAGGCAAGAAGTTCCCTCCCCTATATAACCCCTCCCATACCGGGAGTACCTCAGTTTTGTAGCAAGCAATAAGTGTCCCAAATACCCCAAAAGAGGGGCGGGAGCTCTGTGTCCCGTGATGTACTCCAAGAAAAGGATTTTACAGGTAAGCTGTTATAAAAATCCTATTTTCTTTATCGTACATCACGGGACACAGAGAAGCATAGTAATTACTATGTGGGACGTCCTAAAGCAATGCTATGAGGGGAGGGAGACCCCAAAAGATAAGCCGGGCGCCATCAGACATGAGGAATCAAACTGCAGCCTGCAGCACACTGCGCCCAAAGGCGCTCTCCTCATTTTTTCTTATGTCCAATTGATAACATTTTGTGAAAGTATGGACAGACGACCATGTTGCGGCCTTGCAGACCTGAGCCATGGAGGCTTGATGATGCACTGCCCAGGAAGTACCCACCGCTCTAGTGGAATGTGCTTTAACCTTAAACGGGGGAACCTTTCCCCTCAAGCCATAGGCTTGAGTAATGACCTGCCGAATCCATTTGGAGATAGTGGACTTCGACGCTGCCTGCCCACATCTGGGACCTTCTGGCAGTATAAACAATGTATCAGTTTTCCGGACCTGAGCAGTAGCCCTAAGATATATCTTAACTGCTCTTAATACGTCTAGCGTATGCAAAGACTTCTCCCTTGCAGAACTAGGTTCTGAGAAAAAAGAAGGGAGAACAAGATCCTGATTCAAATGAAACTTTGAAACAACTTTAGGAAGGAAAGCCGGGTGAGGCCGTAGAACCACCCTATCCTTATGGAATATAAGGTACGGTTCCTTACAAGATAAGGCCGCCAACTCCGAAACCCTCCTAGCTGAGGTTATGGCTACCAAAAAAAAGCTGAGTTAGGCTTACCGGTAACTCCTTTTCTGAGAGTCTTCCAGGACAGCCCATGAGACCTAGGGCTCCACCTACCAGGACAGGAAACACGTTAACCCCCACCAGATAAAAGGGCAGTCCTCCAGGCCCCATGCCAGTCTTCTCGAGAACCGTAGGACTACCCTGAAAAACATATGCATTAAAACACATAACTTCCATACAACAAAACCGGGTGGGAATCCGGCTGTCCTGGAAGACTCTCAGAAAAGGAGTTACCGGTAAGCCTAACTCAGCTTTTCTCTCAAGCATCTTCCAGGACAGCCCATGAGACGATGAGCCAGAACTTACCGGTCTAGGGTGGGACAACTGCCTGAAGGACCTTTCGACCAAACGCCTGTTCTTGAGCGGATAGCAGATCCAGGCGATAATGTTTAATAAAGGTCGAATAACTGGACCATGTGGCAGCTTTACAGATTTGTTCTGGTGAAGCACCAGCCCTCTCAGCCCAAGATGCAGCCAAAGCTCTTGTTGAATGTGCTGTAACAAAAGGTGTAGGAACTTCTCTGATTTTATAGGATTCTGAGATGGCCTGCTTAATCCATCTAGCCAATGTGGCTTTAGATGCACCTTTACCTTTGTGTGTACCTGAAAAAAGGACAAATAAAGCGTCTGTCTTCCTGAAGACCTTGGTGACCTCCAAATATGCAAGAAGGGTTCTTCTTACATCTAAAAAACTAAAATTTCTTTTCCTGATCACCCTGTGGTGAACTACAAAAGGATGGCAGTACAATGTCTTGTGATCTGTGAAATGTACTAGCTACCTTAGGCAAAAAACCTGGATCAGTTTTCAATACAACTCGATCCTCAAAAATCGTGAGGAAAGGCTCCCTCACTGATAAGGCCTGTAACTCACTTACTCTACGAGCTGAGGTAATAGCTACTAAAAAAATAGTTTTTAAGGTAAGTAATTTAACAGAAATATCCTCTAAAGGCTCAAAGGGAAACTCTACCAGAGTTTGAAGTACCAGGGACAGGTCCCAAGTTGGACAACTTCTTACCACTACTGGCCTGGCCCTTGAAATGGATTTAAAGAATCTAGCTACCATGGGATTTTCCAAAAGAGAAAACTGGAGGAAAACGCTGATAGCTGCCGCCTGTACCTTCAAGGTACTAACTGAAAGACCCTTGTCAACACCCTCTTGAAAAAATTCCAAAATAGAAGGAAGATCATGCGTTGATCTTTGGTTTTCAGACAACCATGAATTAAACTTTTTCCAAACTTTGGAATAAATGGCTCTAGTGACTGGTTTTCTGCAATTTACCAAGGTTCTAATCACCTTGTCAGAAAACCCCTGAGCCTTCAGTATCTTCTCTTCAGATACCAAGCTGTCAAGCTTAATGAAACCACCTGTGGGTGTGACACTGGACCCTGCGACAGCAAGTCCTCTCTGTTCTGAAGTCTCAGTGGAGGCTCCGAGACCAGAGACTGTAGCAGGGAAAACCATGGCCTCTTGGGCCAGAAGGGGGCGATCAGAATAAGGTCTGTTTCTTCTAGGAGAAACTTCCGGAGCACTTCCGGAATGAGTCTGATTGGCGGAAAGGCGTAGCAGAGGTTGAAGGGCCACGGATTCGCCAGGGCATCTATCCCCAGTGATCGATCCTCTGGGTTTAGAGAAAAGAACTCCTCTGTCTTGCGGTTGTCCTGATTTGCGAACAGATCCGCCTCGGGACAACCCCATTTGTTGGTGATCTCCAAAAAGACTTCTGGATGAAGTGACCAATTGTCTCGCTCCACCCTGTGGCGACTGAGGTAGTCTGCCAAACTGTTTTGCGTCCCCTTCAGGTGCACTGCTGAAATTGAGCCTAGATTTACTTCTGCCCAAGACAAAATTTTTTGTGCAATTCCTTGAAGAATTCGACTCCTTGTGCCTCCTTGTTTGTTGAGGTACGCCACTGTCGCAATGTTGTCTGACAGGATCTGGAGATTGTGACCCCTGACCTCCGATTGAAAAGCTTGCAGGGCTCTTTGCACCGCTAGCAGTTCCCTCTGGTTCGATGAGGCTCTTGCTTCCTTCAAGGACCATTTCCCCTGTGCGACCTGGTCTTTGAGGTGGGCTCCCCACCCCCAGGCACTTGCGTCCGTCGTGATCCTCTTGGATATCGAGATGGACCAAGGCAGGCCTTTTGTTAGGTGCAGATTTTTCCTCCACCACCACAAACTTCTCTTTACCTTGGTCGGTAACCAAGCTTTTGACTCTAGGGACCTGGCGTCCCCGTCCCAATTTTCCAGAAGGAATCTCTGCAATGGTCTCTGATGGAATCTTGCCCATGGTACCGCAGGGAAACACGAGGTCATGAGACCTACCGTCCTTGAAATTTCCCTCAGCGAGACCAACTGATTGGTCTGTAAGGCTGACACTGCTTGTACCATCTTGGAGACCTTCTCCTCTGGGAGGAAAACTTTTTGGACTACTGAGCAAAAGTCGTAACCCAGGTACTTCACCTTCTGGGCTGGATTTAGGGAAGACTTTTCCCTGTTTATCAGCCAGCCCAGGGATTGAAGGAAGTCGAGTACAGTCTGAAGATCTGCTAGTAATTTCTGGCGGGATTCTGCCACTATTAATAGGTCGTCCAGGTAAGGGATGATAGTTATCGCCTTTAATCTTAGTGGAGCCAGCGCCTCCCCCAATACCTTTGTGAAGATACGAGGGGAAGAGGACAGACCGAAGGGGAGGGCCTGAAACTGGAAGTGCCTGATTTCCGATCCCATCTTTACTGCTATTCTCAGGAATCTCTGGAAAGCCGGATGGATCGGGACATGTAGGTAAGCATCCCTGAGGTCCAACGTGGCCATAAAACAGTTTGGGTAAAGCAGATTCTTGATAGAAAAGACTGTCTCCATCCTGAAGTGTTTGTATCGGATCGATCGATTTAGAGACCGAAGATTCAGAATGAGCCGATACTTCCCTGACGGCTTTCTGATGACAAAAATGTGGGAATAAAACCCTTTGTTCTGATCTGACCGAGGAACCGGAATCAGGACCTTCTGGTCTAACAAATCTCCTACTTGGAGACCCAGAGCTCTTGCTTTCTCCCGATCTTTGGGAGGAGATGTGATCAAGAGTCGTTCTGGTGGCTGACAGGAAAACTCTAGCCTGTATCCATTTGCCACCAGATCCAGAATGAAGGGACTTGAGGTGACGGTTGCCCATTGTGGGAGAAAGGCCCTCAGTCTTCCCCCCACTGGCAGATGCTGGTCATCGTGGCTTGGCGGGCTGCTGAGGTGTGTTAAACAACACACCTCCTCTACCTTTGCCTTTGTACCCGGACCAATGTTTCTTGGGCCTATTGTCCTTTTCTTTAGGACCTTGTTGCCATGGCAAGCCTTTATTTTGGCCACGAAAAAACTTTCTTCCCGTCTGCTTTTTCTTTTCTGGAAAGGCCTTTTTCCTATCGGCCGTACGTTCCAGTGCCTCCTGCAAACCTGGGCCAAAAAGATGATCCCCGGTTAGGGGAAGCCCACATAATCGTAATTTAGATGCTGCAACCCCAGACCATGTTTTAAGCCAAATGCTTCTTCTGGCTGAGTTCACTAAAGCTGAAGTTCTGGCTGTCATTCTTACTGATTCCGCAGACGAATCTGCCAGAAAACCCACGGCACTAAAAAGGAGAGGAAAGGATTTTAAAATCTCTTCCCTAGAAGTACCAGCTAAAAGATGGGTTTGGATTTGTGTAAGCCATTCCTCCAGATTTCTGGCTACACAAGTAGAGGCCAGAGCTGGTTTGAGATTCCCCATAGCTGAATCCCAAGCTCTATGAAGAAGGACATCACATTTTTTGTCCATAGGATCCTTAAGCGTACCCATGTCATCAAACGCCAGGTCCGAATTTTTTGAAACTTTTGAAAGAGGAGCGTCTAACTTTGGGTTCTTATTCCACAGTAGCGCTGCATCCTCATCAAATGGAAACCTTCTTTTTAGATTACCGGAAAAGAAAGGTTTTCTCTCTGGACTCTCCCACTCCAGTTTGATCGTATCAAGGAGGGAATCGTGCACTGGAAAATTTTTACTTTTCTTTTTGTGCAAACCTTTGTACATAAGGTCATGCTTAGACATTTGTACCTCCTCCTCCTCCATTTCAAGAGTTGTATAGATGGCTTTTAACAAATTATCCACATCTTCCAGAGACAATTTGAACCTTGAGCCCTTAGAGGATACTCTATCCCTGGGCTCTGTATCTGACCCTGAGTCTTCCGGAGAAGAATGGGTAGATTTGGCTTCCGCCTCAGAGTCTTCACTCTCTACGCTCACCTGCGGGGTGCTAACCACTGAAGCCTTTCTTTTTGAAGATGTACCCTGTTGGGGAACCTGCATTTTGTCAATTAACTCCCTAAATGAGCCAAAAGTAGAAGCAAGCTCATCCCTGACCGAAGTCAACATTTTTTGACATGAGGTCACTGGGTCATCCTTCACTAAACCATCTATACAAGTGCGGCAAACTGCTTTTCCCCAAGTGGAACTCAGTTTGTTACCGCACACCGCACATTTTCTCTTATGTGGCTGTGATTGGGCTTTGTCCTGAGTCTTGGCCTGAAAGACACAAATTAAATGACCCCATAAGTAACCCAAGCCACAAAAAATACTCCATCACCACGTGCAGGAGAAGAAAATGTGTCCCCTAACACCTAATCCTATGATTGGGAGGGGGGGGGGTAAAAACCTTCACCAGGATAGCAAGAAAAGTGACCATAAAACACTTGCAGCTTACCTGAGAGGTGCTGGTGTTGGGGACTGCATCCGTTGCCTGAGCGATTACCGCAGGATTGTCCATGCCGTCCGTCTGGTAGTCCTACAGCCTGTGCTGTCTTTACCAGAAATCACCAGCAGCCATTAGCCCCCGTTTCGCGACGTTTTATGGAGACAGGAACCATGTCTCCGGCGCCCGAGGATGACGTCATGCGACCCGGAAGTGACCCTCGCCGGATCTTCCTGTAGCCAGCTTGAAGCGCAGAGGCTCCGCCCCTACCAGCGCTAGTGAGCTCCACGTTTCCCAGCACGAATCAGCCATGCTGTGTGCGGGAAACACTCTCACCAACATACAGCCTGTGCTGCGAACAGCGCAAGGGACCCGACGCCATCCCGGTCCTGGCCCTCTCCAGGCACAAAGAAGCAAGGGCAGCAGCAAAACTTCCCCATGGAAAACTGCTAATGGCAAGGAGGTTAGTCAAAAATATATACATACCCCTTTGAACGGTCATTAGAGCCCCTGCCCATGAGACCTAGGGGACCAGGTTCCTGAAACATGTTACCCCTCATCCGGAGGAAACACTAATACTGGCATGGGGCCTGGAGGACCGCCCTTTTATCTGGTGGGGGTTAACGTGTTTCCTGTCCTGGTAGGAGGAGCCCTAGGTCTCATGGGCTGTCCTGGAAGACGCTTGAGAGAAAAATCACCTTCCTGGTCAGAAGGACCAAAGGAATATGAGCCAAGGGCTCAAATGGTTGTTTCTGCAAGACAGAAAGGACCAGATTCAAATCCCACGGACACAAGGGAATCTTGACTGGTGGATTAAGTCGGATCACACCTTGCAAAAAGGTTTTGATCAGGGAATGTGTAGCTAGTGGCCTTTGGAAAAAAATCGATAAGGCCGAGATCTGGCCCTTAATGGTGCTTAGGGCCAACTTCATGTCTGCCCCTAATTGTAGAAACTCTAGAATTCTGCCAATGAGATACCGTCGGGGATGCCAACCCCTGGTCTCGCACCAGGCCACATAAGATTTCCAGACTCTGTAATAAATGAGTCTGGATGCCGGTTTTCTGGCATTAATCAAAGTAGATGCCACCGAATTAGAGAGACCCCTTCTCTTTAAGATATGGGACTCAATAGCCAAACCGTCAAATTGAGAGACGATAAGGAAGGATGGAATATTGGCCCCTGGGACAATAGGTCCGGCCGAAGCGGAAGGGACCACGGTAGCCCCACGGACATCCTTACAATGTCCGTGAACCAGGCCCTTCGGGCCATGCTGGAGCCACCAGAATCACTGGTCTTCCTTCCGATTTTACCCTGCGAAGAAGACGGGGTAATAATTGCAGCGGAGGAAACGCATACATTAGGGAGAACTGGTCCCATGGGAACACCAGTGCATCCGTGCCGTAAGCAAGTGGATCCCTGGTCCGGGACAGAAAGTTGCCCACCCTTGCATTGAACCTCGATGCAAAGAGATCGACATCTGGTGTTCCCCACCTCTGACAAATGTTCTGGAAGATGTCGGGGTGAAGCGTCCATTCCCCCGGAAGCACCTGTTGGCGGCTTAGGTAGTCTGCGCGCCAATTGTCTATTCCTGGAATGAACACTGCAGATATGCATGGGACATATTTTTCTGCCCTGTTCAGGATTCGATTCACCTCTCTTTGGGCTGCACGACTTCTTGTGCCCCCCTGGTGATTTATGTATGCCACGGCAGTGACATTGTCTGATTGAACCCTGACCGGAAGACCCTTCAACCTGTCTGACCAAGCTGACAGGGCTAGATAAACTGCTCGAATTTCCAGCAGATTTATGGGTAGAGACCTCTCGGAGTTTGACCATTTCCCCTGGAGAGACAAACCTCCCAGGACTGCACCCCAGCCTAGCAGACTGGCGTCCGTGGTCACAACCTGCCATGAAATGGGAACAAAGGACTTCCCTTTTAGTAGGTTCCGGGGAACCAGCCACCAACAAAGGCTCTGCCGGACAGACCGGGAGAGGGACATAGGTAGATCCAAGGCTTGAACTTTTTTGTTCCATGCGGACAGAATGGCATGTTGAAGCTCCCTTGAGTGGAACTGCGCAAATGGAACGGCCTCGAACAAGGCTACCATTTTTTCCAGTAACCTCATACAGAGGCGAATGGGAGGCTGACGCTTTGCTTTGACTAGTTGAACTAGTTCTCTTAAAGCCTCGAACTTCCTTTGGGGCAAGAAGACCTTTTTTAGTTTTGTGTCTATGAGTAGACCTAAATACTCGAGCCTTTGCACAGGCATTAAGGCTGACTTGTCCAGGTTGAGAACCCAACCCATGGATTCCAGAAATTTTACGGTTCTGTGTACCGCTGAGTTTAGATCGGCCACTGACCGGTCTACCACCAATAGGTCGTCTAGATAGGCTACTATGGATATGCCTTGAGACCTTAGATAGACTAACAGTGGAGCCAATACCTTCGTGAAAACACGAGGAGCGGTGGCCAGACCAAAAGGTAAGGCCATGAATTGGAAGTGGCGCCGATTTACCGCAAAGCGAAGCAGCTTCTGATGGTCGAGGAAGATAGGAACGTGCAAGTATGCGTCCTTTATATCGATGGACGCTAGTAGTTCCCCTCCTTGCAGGGAGGCCACCACGACCTGATCGATTCCATCCGGAATGATTGGACCTTTAGGAACTTGTTTAAGGCCTTGAGGTCCAGGATGGGTCTTACATCTCCGTTTGGTTTGGGGACGGTGAAGAGATTGGAATAAAACCCCAAACCTTGTTCTTCCACTGGCAGCTCTCTGATTACCCTTTGGGATAACAGATGATCTAAGGCCAATGCTAAGGACCATCTTTTGCCGAGGTCCTTTGGGACGTTCGAGGTTAAGAAGCGCGGTGGAGGAAATTCGCTCAACTCCAGCTTGTAGCCCCCGAAGACCGTAGAGAGGACCCACCTGTCTTGGATCCTGTCTAGCCAAGCCTCCGCAAACAGCTGAAGCCTTCCCCCCACCCAGCTGAGGAGAACCTTCATAATGCTGACTTAGATGCTGGCTTGGCCTGTGGCTTACGGTTCCAAGGCTTTTTGGAAGCCTGAGGCTGGCCCTGTGGCTTCCCACCTGCATTGAATCGCCCAGGAGGCCGTCGGAACTGCCTGGTACCGGAAGTACTAGGGATAGGAGAGGAGGATCTCTTAAAGGAGGGGGAACCCCTAAACCTTTTCTTTACTGGCAGCAGTGTACTTTTGCCACTGGAAATTTTCTGAATATAAGCATCCAGATCTTCCCCAAACAAACGCTCTCCATGAAAGGGAAACCCCGCCAGTAATTTTTTACACGGGGCTTCAGCAGACCAGTTCTTCAGCCAGAGTAACCTGCGCATATGAACTAGCGAGAGAGTGAGACGTGAGGACTGCTGAATGGAGTCCTTGATAGCATCTATGGCAAAACATAATGCTCTGGGAAACTCAGCCAAATTCTGGGCCTGTTGTGCCGGCAATTCCTTTAAGACCCCCTTAAACTGGTCTTTCAAGGCCTGGCAACTCCCCCTAGCCGCAATTGCAGGCTGGGTTATTCCTCTAGCCGAAGCAAAAGAGGTTTTTAATAATGTCTCTAATCTCTTGTCTGTCGGATCTTTGAATACCAGAACGTTGTCTACTGGACAGGTCAAAGATTTGTTTACGCAGGACACAGCTGCGTCAACCTTGGGGATGCCCCATTTTTTAGTGAATTGTTCCTCCATGGGGTATAAAACCGAAAACTTCTTAGGAGGAAGAAAATATCTGTCTGGATGTTCCCAATTCTTGTAGATAAGCCCTTCCAGCAGGGGGTGAACCGGGAATGAATAATTCGCTTGGGGAGCTTTTAAGGAGCCTAAAGATGAGACTGCACTTGAAGCTGGCTCTGAAAGTGGCAACTTGAAGGCCGAACGGACCATCTCAGTGAGGGACTGGACCAACAACTTTTCGGATTGCGACGCCGAAAAAGGTTCTCCCAAAGTGGAATCCTCCGAGTCCACTACTTCCAACTGACCTTCTGCCAGATCTCCAGAGGGTAAATCAACCTCTTCTGAGGATGCATGCCCCACATCGAGGGACTCCTCAGAGGGAGAGGGGGACCTTGTGCGTTTTTCCCTTGAGAGAGAGGATGCAATCAAGGTCGCTAATCTCTGCTCCAGACCCCCCATAGCTGAGGCCAGAGCCTCCTGTGTCACAAAAACTGGAGCAGGTGGGACAAGGGCAGAACAGGCATCTGACAACCCTGATGGTTCACCCTGGGCCTCCTCCAATTTATCAGGAGCAGCCGCAGGAGCATGCCCGAGATCCTCTGAGCCAGATGGCGATCCCTTTGCTTTTTTGCTTCTAGTCCCTGAGCCTTTAGCCATGATAAAGCTGAGGTACTCACAATAGTTGCAACTACTTGCGAACCTATAGACCAGCACTGACGCTGCTATTTGATGGTTGGCAAGGTGCAGAGCCCACTATGCGCCTTAAGCAGATGTCACTGTCCACCACCAGTACCAAATACTGAAAGTACGTGCACAAGATCTCTGTGTCCACCGTCAGCCAGAACCAGTTAGGTGGACTGGAGCATATAAGGACTAGGTGTAAATCACCTGACCTGCTCTGTCCTGTAATCTCGAGTCTCATAGAGAACAGCTGAGATAAACCCCCTGTGCGCACGCGCGCGCCGCTGCTAGGCGTGCACCACGAGGCTACGCGCGCACACGTAGCCGCACACGCGCACATGTCGTCACACGCATCTCACGGACCACGCCGCGCACGTTCGTGCGCAACGAAGCAGTGTACAAAAAAATTTCATTCGCGCGTGCGCCTAAGACACAATCAAGGTCGCGCGCGCATGACGCCACGCGCTCATGCATGAGGATGGAACACCGCAGCTCCAAGTGAGGACCAGGTAAGCCAAGTGAAGCCAAATATTTTGGACAACTTTCTTTCTGCTATTAACCTGCACAGGAGGGGCTAACTACCTGACTAGAGATACCCCTCCTCCCCACAACACACAGGACCATATAGGAGATAGCAGACAGATAGCTTAGGCAACCATAATGGCTCAAATAAAGGAAGGTTACTCCTAGGACCAAGTCCTGAAGCACCTTCACTTACCTGATCCAACGCTGCAGGACTCTGCATAAACAGACAGTCCAATCTTCGCCCATCACGGAGAGCAGCGTCTGTAGACCTTCAGGACCCATATTGCACCCTGTCAGTAAACTTTTGGTATTAGGAAATTGACCAAAGTACTGAATACCCAGGATCCAGCTCTCAAAAGAGAAGCATTACAGGCCAAACCCCGTTCTTCTTAACCGGGGCCCGGGTACCGTCCACTTTGGCTCAGAAGCACTTTGGACGGATCCGGATTTTATGGAGGCTTTTTACATCCAATATGGATCCCTCCAGTGGAGCTCCTTGGAGCACATGTTCACTCGTGACCAACACCTAAGACACTGGCGAAAAAACTGAGGTACTCCCGGTATGGGAGGGGTTATATAGGGGAGGGAACTTCTTGCCTTAAGGGCGTGCCAGTGTCCACACCTGAAGGTACTCTCTATAACCCACATAGTAATTACTATGCTTCTCTGTGTCCCGTGATGTACGATAAAGAAAACTGTGACGGGTGCCATCGTCAAGTGGTCCTCCGAAAAGGACCCAGCTCTGATCCCCCGGGGCGTTAGGCTCCTGGCAGGGAAAAGAGTAACTGTGGCCCATACAGCCGAAGCCATATGGACCCATCTTGGTCCAAGCAGCCAAAGCCACAAGGACCCAACATCCTCGGAGGGACTGCCGAAACAGAACCCTCCTCGGTGAGGCTCCCCCGAAGGGAGACCCCATGAGAGCCGGCGAACTAAGCCAGAAGGCCATGTCCACCAACTCCCAAGACTTTCAGAGCAGGCTCGAGGACCAGCACCCTACTCGCCACACTAAAAGTGCAAGCACCAAACAAAAAAAAAGTGACAAAACGAGACAAACAGAGGGTAAAATAAAAAAGAAAGTGGGGGAAAAGGAAGGTGAGTGGAAAGTGACCACCGTGCAATACGATGGCCGGCCCTCCGGCCAGGAACAAAAATTCCTCTGGTCCTAGCCAAAAGGCTCGGCCCTAGAAGCAGGCTACTACCCACAACCCCTAACTCTCCCACCTAATCACATTCTGGAAATACTACTCCCGGTAAAAAGAGGAGCAAGGGTTCTCTCCAGAACAACTGACTGGGGCAGATACCACCAAATCCAGGCCAAAGGCCAGGGACCCGGCCTCCTGGCTTCGACCTCATGCCTCTCTGTCCCGATCAGAAGGCTTTCACCTCCACGCCAACAGGCTTAGCGTCCGCCGACTGCCATCCCGTTCCCCCTCTCACAGGGTACTGGGGACAGTCAGCTTAGCACCACCTATTGGCAACTGATAAGAACAGATACTACACTTGATCTTAGCCAAAAGGCCGAGAAGCGGTTCAGGTACCTTGCTTTGCAGATCACGGGTGCGTTCTTGGATCCAGAGGAGAACCCCTTTCCACACTGTATTCAGCGACCACCGGATAGGCCTCTCTCACTGACCTAGCAGCCGATGCAAAACTCGTTCAAAAGTCTCTGCCACAGACTTGAAGAGTGCAGACAAGTTGTTGCACAGTCCTCTGCCGCAGGACCGTGTAACCACACACACACACACTTTGCAAAGTTCCATAGACACAGTACCAGGATCTTTCAGCCAGCCAGCAGCACTGTGAGGTAGATTGGCCAGGATGCATCCTCCAATTGAATACCCAATTGTTTGGCTTCTTCCCGCAGGCAAGGTAGCACAGGACCACCCCTGGACCAGTAGGCCCCAGAAACTCCTGGGCCTACTCTCAGTAAACGGAGCTTTGGGCCAACAGGCCCAGAGGCCGTAGAACTGCTAACACATCCCTGAGGCCAAGAGGGCCATCAGGTCAGGATCATAAAACCCTACCAGACCGGTGTCTGTCCCTTAAGTACCCTCTTCCAGAGTGCACAGCGGCAGAGACCACACCCACTGGGCTGCTTCTGGGAAAAGAATGCTCAATACACCCAGCCCACTACATTTCCACCTTGACCGGTGGTGACAGCGACACCTACAGTCAAGTGGAAAATGTGCAACGCAGCTGAACTGGACCAGAAACCCATAATTTGACATAATCATTACGAGCTAAACTACAGCTATTTACAAATAGCGTCTACCCATGTGTGTATCATCATCTGCTGGAGATAAAAAAAAACGTCACAGTGACTATGGAGGAAGAGGACAGACATGACGGGGTTACTGGGTGTAAATAGAAAATAAGATCTTATTACCTCCTCTGCTGCCACTTCCAGCAACGTCTCCTCTCTACTTCCTCCCGACTCACCTCTCACCTGGAACTTCCTGTTTGTACGTGACATCACTTCCTGTCTTCCATAGAGACGTCCTGTGTATAAATAAGATCACCACCTTGTGGAGCTCAGAGGAACTGCAGCCCTGAGAAACATCTTGTAGTGTGAACACGTCCTTGTGCTGTGTGTATGTACTGTATATCCTTATAGATGGGTCATCTCCACTCCCACCAAGGGGGATAGAAATATATTACTGCTCGGGGGAGGGGGGGGGGGACATTTTGGCCCCTTTGATTTTGCAGTAAAATTGATGTGAGATTTAGTCATGTAGAACATCTGTTATATGGATACAAAGAACCCCAGCCGAGAGTAAAGGGTGGAAATGGCTCCTGATCCCCAGATTTGGGCAATTATGTCACCAATATAAATAGAAAAAAAACCTGCGCTATGTGTAACAACTCAAATACCTCCAGAAATAACTTATACCGGACTGCTGCTGTAACAAAGGTAAGTATTCCCTTTATCACCTAGAAGAGCATTATGTGTCACAGCGCTGTCCTATTGTGTGTGCACATAAATTATCACAAATACACTAAAATATTTTTTTTTTTAAAAGCCTATGGCGTGTGAACACACCCAAAAACTCCACCCGGTGCAGAAAAAATGTGCACACACATAAAGAGTGTTCACAAAAACGTGCAGATGGGTGCAACGTCAAGTGGTCCTCCTGTGAAGAGGGACCCAAACCCTGATCCCCCGGGGCGTTAGGCTCCAGACGGGGTCTGAGGTACTGTGGTCCGAGCAACCGAAGCCGACACAGACCCAACTTCCTTGGAGGGACTGCCGAAACAGAGCCCTCCCAGTACTAGGTGGGGCTCCCCCGAAGGGAGACCCCATGAGAGCAAGTGAACTAAGCCAGAAGGCCATGTCCACCTACTCCCAAGACGTTCAGAGCTGGCCCGAGGACCCGCACCCTACTAATCACACAATGACACAAAACGTGTACAACAAAAAAAGACAAAAAAGTGACAAACATAGGCTTAAATTAAATAAAGTGGGGGAAAGGGATAGTGAAGAGGAGAGTGAAAGAAGTGGTCATTGTGTTCAACAATGACCAGGCCCTTCCAACCAGGAATAAAAAAATGCCTCCGGTCCTAGCCAAAAGGCCCGGCCCAGGAGGCAGGTGCTAAAAAAAGCGTGTATCTGGTGCAGTGACCGTGGTATCTTAAATCAATGTGTCCCTCACACACAGTGATCTTCAGATACCCCTGGACTGCCACATGCACCATAGGCTTTTCGTTCCATATCCGACCCCCCGACTGGCCAGTGCAGCCCTCCACCCCTGCCAGCCATCCCGGCGGATTTGCATGGTCCTACCCCATTCCACCATACAGGGCATTACCAGCTCCTCCAACCGGATCGCTGACAGAGATAGCACTTACACCAGCCAGCCAGAAGGCCAGATTAGAACTCGGCAAAAAGACCAAGACCAAGCACAGCACCCATCCTCACCAGGAGCACCCTTCCAGATGGCTCAGACTCAACCATGGGCCGGCCCCCAGTATCTGTCGGGCAGCACAGCGTAGTCCCTGCTGAAACCATCCTTTCTGGGCGCATTGACATCATTGGATTGCATCCACCCTCCCCATGTAGGAGGTGCTTCAGCGCTCCGCTGACAACTGATAAGAAAAGATACCACACCCAGTCCTAGCCAAAAGGCCGAGAAGCGACAGGGAAGACACCACAATCAGCACGGCCAGAGTGCAATAGCCGAGCCTCGCCCTGGGAGAACCACCTTCATGATCATGGTGTCTCCCCTGCCAGGTAAGTAGACCAGTGGTGGCCCCTGCATGGTTGCATGGTGGGCCCACAATGCATGGGCACCACCCCCGTCACCTCTGCCGCCCTCCCTATTCATGTGCCTGGCCTCTTTCAGGACGCCGGACACATGAAATACTATGGCGGGAATAGGCGGGGTGTGTATTTTGAAGCACGTGATAAGAGCCAGAGGCTATTTTCACACTAAAGTTCCTCCTTGCCAATCAGCAGGCAGGTCAGTAAAACCTGTCTCCCGATTGGCCAAAGCTTTAGTCAATATTGGATGCCTAACGCTTTGGCGGAAAAGGAGACATGACAGAGGAAGCCTGAGGAGCCAAGCGGACACAGGAGCCACAGCCGCCGCTACAGAAGAAGAAGGATGTGACTGCATATGGAGGTCACAACTGCTGCGTATGACGGGCACAAGTGGCTGCAAATAGTGGGCACAATTGCTGCGTATGATGGGCACAAGTGGCTGCAAATGGTGGGCACAATTGTATTGTACGTTGTATTGTATTGTAATGTACGCCCGGCCATCGCATTACAGATACGCCGTTTACGTAAGGCTTTTTCCGGCGTAAAGTTACCCCTGCTATATGAGGCGTACCAATGTTAAGTATGGACGTCGGGCCAGCGTCGAATTTCCCATCGATTACGTCGTTTGCGTAAGTCGTTCGGGAATAGGGCTGTGCGTAATTTACATTCACGTCGAAAGCATTGGCTTCTTGCGGGTTAATTTGGAGCATGCGCACTGGGCATACTTTCACGGACGGCGCATGCGCCGTTCGTAAAAAGCGTCATTTACGTGGGGTCACAATAAATTTACATAACACATGCCCACATCTTCCACATTTGAATTAGGCGGGCTTACGCCGGCCTATTTACGCTACGCCGCCGCAACTTTGGTTTGTGAATACTGCACTTGCCTGTCAAAGTTGCGGAGGCGTAACGTAAATAGGATACGTTACACCGGCACAAAGATGCGCTGTTCTACGTGAATCCGGGCCAAAGAGTGTGTGTCGGTGTAATGATGAAAATCTGTGATATGAAACATTTCTCATCGGTGACACTATAAAAGTCTTTACAGGTCATCAGTTTAGAGTTCGGGGTCATTATTCTCACCATCTGCAGAGATCTGCGTTGTTCTGCACTAGGGAAATGCACATCTGTGCAAGACACATAGATAACAATTGTTTTCTATGTCTGGTTCACACTGAAACCCGTGTGATGTGCGGGGCGGAGCTGTGTGGGGTTATGCAGCATGTCTGCAGTTTTCCGCACCTAAACTAAAGGAAACTGACAGCCCCGCTCTGCACTCCATGTGAGAGGAGAGGAGAGTCGTGTGTCCCCACAGATAAGAGAGGACAGCAGGAGGAATCATGGTGGACAGGAGCATGTGATCAGTGTGGTGGGGGAGGGGGGGCAATTATAAGAACTGATCTCCTGTGCGTCTCTCCCTGCAGCTGCTGAAAGCTGCTTCTCCTCCTCTCCCTCTTGCCTCATTTCAGTGACTGCAGGGAGAGAAGCCAAGGAGATCAGTTCTTGTAATTGCCCCCCTCTTCCCCACCACACCGATCACATGTTCATGTCCACAATTTCATTCTTCCTGCTTGCCCCCCCCCCCCCCCAAGCGCTGTCATTTCCCCTCCCGCCAGCTGCTGCAAACACACAGGGGGATGTTTCAGGATGGAGAATGGGGGAAGGGCCATTAACCTCCCTGGCGGTATGATTCTTTCAGATTTTAGGTGCTGAAAGCAGTACAATTATTTTGCATTGAAATTTGGCGTTTTACATTGCAGGCCTGTAATTCTGAGGAATATCTCACGTTAATCTGTCCAAACCAGAGTCTAGTAGACATCTCGGGTATGATAAAGTTTGAAACACAAAATTATAATATAATAATAATTTAACAATAACAATACTTTTTATTCAATACATTTTAGTAAATAATATAATAAAAAACACTGACATTTTTTTTGGTCAAACAAGGGTGCAATATTAGTAGTCGTATTGCTTCAGTAAACATCTCGGGTATGGAAAATTGTAAAACAAGGTACAGCACAAAATCCAACGTCACAGTCGGGACAATAGAAACGCGTTTCTTTTCGTATTTTTCTTCCGGTGTCATCACGCTTGGAGCAGCAAACCACACTCATCCTTGTGGGTGCCGTCTTCTTTTCAGTGGGTGGAATGTGGTCAATAAAGTGATGACCAGTCAGTCGTTCCGGGTTCACAACACCTGCAGCCTGACATCCAGATCGGTTTACAGTAGTTGGCGTCTGGTGCTTTAGAAAGATGAATTCGGCAAACTTCCACACAAAGTCTGCATAGACCATAGGCCTGTCACTCTTTTCATCAGAATGAAGGCATTCCAGAGGCACTGTTCCAGAAGATGCCTGAAGTTGTTTTTATAATATTTTTTTGTTGCTTCTTTATCGCTGGATAAAAGGTCATGGCCTGGTCAGCTCTGTCCACACCTCCCATGGTGTTGTTGTAGTCCAACACAACCTGTGGCTTCATCACATCCTTTCCACCTTTGGTGTGTACCCTTACAGTCGAGGTGTTGTGAATGGTACTCATAAGGCACACGTCTTTTTTGTCCCGCCACCTCAGTGCCATCATTTTCCCTTTCTGCCAGGCAATGATTTCTCCTGCCCCAAGCTTTTTGTTGGCAAAGGTTGGCAGCATGTCACGCCGGTTAGGCCTCACGATCCCATATTTGTCCATCTTGTTCAGGAGAAGGAACTCGTAGAGTTCTGGGGACGTATAAAAATTGTCTGTGGTGACACAGTAGCCCTGGTTCAGCAATGGCTCAATCAAGGAAAGAATCGAAGCGGTTGCCATTCCAAAACCGCTGAATCGCTGGCAGAATTTGGTCCCTTTCCTGGTGTACAGGACTGAGTTCCAGATGTACCCAGAGCTGGATTCACACAACATAAATGACTTCAAATCAAGCACGCTTTGATGCGATGAACTGTATCCAGCTGAGTCTACCATTGTAGGCCACAAGACTTTCGTCAATAGTTATGTCTCTCTCCGGAGCATAAGTCTGCTGAAAATTATTCAGAATTAGTTGGTAAATCTCCCACATTTTCTTCAGTTTTGGAGCTGGATGAGAACTCTCATCAAAGTCTTCATTATTTGCAAAGTGCAAATATTTCATTATAAGCGAAAATTTATATTCCGACATAACGGTGCCAAAAAAAAGGAGTTGGTTGTCCAGTACCATTTCTGCAGGGATTTCCCCGCCAATCCCTGTAAAATTATAAGGCCAAGAAACTTCCAGATGTTCTCTCTGGTTACCGGTTCCCACTTTCTGCGCCTTGAAAATCGCTGATGGGTAGCAGCTTGTTGCTCCTGGTAGCGATTTGTCTCCAAAACAATTTTGGCGATAACTTCATCAGTCAAAAAGAGCTTGAGGTATGCCAAGAGCTTGTCTTCCTCAACATCCACTTTGATCCCAGGTGCTCCTGTAAATGGAAATCTTGGGGGCGCGACGTGCTCCGTACCGCAATCAATCGAGCACCAAGTCCGCACATCGCTGGGCACAGTCGCAGGATCATCGATGAAATCAATTTCTGCATCTGATGACAAACTTCCCCACGAGTCGCTCTCACTCAACTCCTCTGCAAGCGATTCTGTATCGCTGTCGCTGTTTTCCAGCAGGTCGCATTGCGATTTTGAGGTAGAGGCGCGCTTTTTTTTTATTTCACTCCTTTAGGCAGCTTTTGTTGCATTTTGTTTTATTGCATTTAGCACTATATTTTTATGAGTATCCTTGCATTTTCATCAGTGCAACACTATTTTTATACACTTTATCTGACGTCGCTTCCGCCCTTCCTGATTCCCTGTTCTAAATCTCGCGCCATAACCAAGCCTTGATGTGGATTGACCTTACCGCAGCAACCATGATACACGGCTGCAGTCACAGTCACTCCCCTGTGTGACGTCTTGTTCAGTCACATGGGGGGGAGTATCAGGGACAGGAGAAGGGCTATATCAATGCAAGACTTCTCCTCTGTGCCGGACAGAGGGGAAGCTCACTCACATTCAGTGCCGGAAAAAATGAAAACGAACACACGGCAAACTTGAAATGCCGGTTATGACGGACAGAAGTGCGCAAGCGCGGTGACGTCATCAAAATTAAATATACGGTTTTCCAGATAATTACAGTGGTGAGTACACTTTCACAGGCAGCAAACAGCTGCTTGTGTTATGGCCTAACGTTTTAAAAAATGTTATGTCCGAGGGTTTACAACCACTTCAATATAACAAACATTCAATAGACATTAGAAACAAGCTTTCCTTTCACATCTGCATTTCCTGATGGTATCAGGCTGCAGACTGGAGCTCCGCCCTCCACAGGAGTCATGTGACCTCCACAGATTTTTTTTAATCAACTCTTACCCTTTCACTGCCAGTCATTTTTTTTTTTAACACATATTTAAAAAATCATTGTAGGCCTGAAGATTACATAAACTCCCAAAACATGATTTCCTGACAGACTCCATGGCAGACTACGTGTGGGTTAACCCCGCCTCTTCTCTACTGCTATAGGACCCCCTACCCATAAATTTGAGCTCACCTCCATGGACAGTGTTCCTTTTTTGTCCTCCTTACGTGGACCCTACATCATGCGATTCTGTGCGATGTCCAGGATTTGGATACTTGGGGCCAGATTCACAGTCGAGATACGACGGAGTATCTCAGATACTCCGTCGTATCTCTCAGAGTATCTATGCGACTGATTCATAGAATCAGTTACGCATAGATATCCCTAAGATCCGACAGGTGTAATTGTTTTACACTGTCGGATCTTAGGATGCAGTACCGCGGCCGCCGCTGGGGGGAGTTCACGTCGTAAATCAGCGTCGGGTATGCAAATTAGGAGTTACGGCGATCCACGACGGTTTTTCGCGTTCGTTACGTCGCCGCTAGTCTAGTTTCCCGCCGCAAAGTTAGTCGTCGTTTTGGGTGCCTTAACTTTACACAGCACACGTATGTGCTGTATAAAGTATGGCCGTCGTTTCCGCGTCGAAATTTAAAAATTCACGTCGTTTGCGTAAGCCGTCTGGGAATACGGAATTACGCTACGCGCGTCGCCGTTCGAAAAAATGACGTCACTTCGCGCAAAGCACGGCGGGAATTTCGAAACGGAGCATGCGCAGTAGGTCCGGCGTGGGAGCGCGCCTAATTTAAATGGCACACGCCCATTTAAATTACGCGGGCTTACGCCGGAGGCCGCCGGCGTAGGTTTTCATTGCAAGTGCTCTGTGAATCAGGCACTTGCGATGAAAACTTGCGGCGGTGTAACGTATCTACGATTTAAACCGCTGTGGAGCCCATTACAGGTAGGATACCTGTAGGCGTTCGTGCGGCAGCATCCCGGAGTGCGGTACCACTGTGGGCAAGGTAGGATGGCACGCTGGCTGTCTGACCCTGATGGGGGAGGAGCCTGAAAAAAAATAGGAAATAATATATTTTTTGTATAAGGTTAAATATTACTATTTATAATGTTTTTTTTTTTGGGGGGGGGGGGATATTTTTATATTTATCTGATTGATATTTTTTTTCTTTTGGTATGTGCGGAGGGAGAGGGGGATGGTGATAATGTGTTTTTTTTTTAAATGGTGATTGCGAACAAATTGTTTTGGTCACCTTCCTCCCCCCCCCCTCTGTCTATATTGTTTTGATTACAGCCCGGCTAGATCTGTTCATCAGTCACAAGACAGGGACCTTGCCAGGCCGCAGCACCATCATTCATCTTCCAGGTCCAGGCGTGACACTCCGTCTGAGACCCATCATCATAGGGGACGTTCACATTCCCCCTCTAAGTATAGGAGATGTTCCCATTCCTCCTCTAGTCACCGCTACCACCACCGTGATAATCGCTCTGACCATAGAGCATGCTGGGGATGTAAGATCAGAATCCCGGAAGGCAAATCGCTGTGCGACTCATGTTATGCCCGAGCGGTCGGTGAGAAAGAGACGGGAAAACAAAATCATGAGTCTCTTGTTAAGCGTGTGGTGCAACAGTCTATGAAGGAACTAGACACCTCCCACACAAGGAGACAGTCCACCACCTTGTCGGGCTCCCTGGCTGACGAGGCCCAGGAGGATCCCGGCCAATTCCAGCCTTGTGATGCCTCCCATGCACAGCGAGACCGAGAGAGATGACTATTCTGTGGGTTTCGACTACGCTTTAGTCTCCCCATTAATCAAGGCGGTCAGGGAGACCTTAAAATTGGAGGATACTGCTGCTCCCCCAGAGAAACAGAGGAAGCTGTTCAAGCGATTGGGGAAGGAACGCTCCAATTTTCCACTTCCTTCAGAACTTAAAGATGTCTTTGAGGAAGAATGGAGCAAAGGGGATAAGAAAGTTTCAATGCTAAACAAAACGTCAAAACTCTATCCCTTCAAAGCTGAGGATGTAAAACATCTAGAAAATGCTCCCCTTGTGGATGCAGCAGTAATGCGCCTAGCGAAGCATGTCACCCTTCCGCTAGAGGATACAGTATCTTTTAAAGATGGCCTGGAGCGCAAAATAGATCAAGATCTCAAAAGGATCTATAACTTGGCCGGAATGGCCTGCAAACCAGCCCTGGCACTTGCGGTTACGTCCAAAGCTATGGAGGCCTGGGTTGAAAATGTGGATTCCGTTCTGAAAGGAGTGTCAGAAGATTTAGCTCAAGGATCGGCAGTACAAGAGCTTAAATTGGCAGTTGCCTTTTTGGGGGAGGCATCGATTGACCTCATCCGCCTGCTGGCCAGATTGATGTTGTCTTCTGTCACGGCCAAACGGGCTTTGTGGTTGCGTCCCTGCCTTGCTGACCCAGCCTCTAAGCAGGCATGGTGTAAAATTCCCTTTTGAGGGGTCATCCTTGTTCGGTAACAAATTGGATAATGCTATCGCTAAGGCCATAGGCGGGATGTCGGGGTTCCTCCCCCCAGGACAGGCGGCCGTTTAACCAAAAAAGGCCTCAGCGTAGGCGGAGTACAGAACGCTCGAGGGAAGCGCGCTCCTATAAACCCGGACGGGATTTCAGGAGGAGCTGAAACTGGAATAGGGGACAGTCTTCCTTTCAGAAGTCCGCCAAGAAACAAACACCTGGTGGACGGGAGTCAACAAAGTCTTTTTGAGAATGGGCCCGCCCAGGCGGGTCGGGTAGGGGCTCGCTTGCATCATTTCCGGCATGTCTGGGTGGCCTCAATCTCCGATTATTGGACCATAAAAACGGTCTCCACAGGCCACACATGGTCCTTCACCAAGATCCCTCCCCACAGACCAATTCCACGACACTTCCACGATTAGAAGAGAAACGACAAGTTCTACTATCATACGTAAACGCTCTAAAAAATCAAGGAGCAGTGGTGCCCGTACCAAAGAGCGAGGAATTCCAGGGGGTATACTCCCCTCTCTTTCTAGTGCAAAAAAACAGAACGGCTCTTGGCGCCTGGTGATAGACCTCACGTTCCTCAACAAATTCATAAGACACGAGAAATTCAAAATGGAATCGCTTTCGACCATCCAGAAAATAGTTCAACCAGGCGACAGGTTAATCTCCATAGATTTGAAAGATGCGTACTTTCATGTCCCAGTGGCGGAAGTATTCCAAGTCGGTCAGGAGCACTTGCAGTTCATATGTCTTCCATTCGGATTGATGACCTCTCCAAGGGTTTTATCAAAGGTACTGTTGGCAGTAGTGTCTCTTATCAGAACAAAGGGGTTACGACTGTACCACTACCTGGACGACCTGTTAGTACTATCTCAAGACAGGCAACAACTTCTAGTCCAGTCTAGTCTTGGAATTCGGGTGGCTCTTAAATCGAGAGAAAAGCCAGCTAGAACCGACCCAGTGCCTAATCTACCTTGGAGCCCAGTTCAACACCATAGAGAACACCATCTCTCTTCCAGAAGAAAAGATCCCACTCATTCGGGAAAGGATCTCCCTAGCCCTAGGCTCCTCACACCTGAGAGCTTCACAGTGCCTCAAGATAATCGGCACAATGGTGGCCACAGCCCCCATGGTCAAATGGGCAATGTGGAGGCTTCATCCCTTCCAAGCAGGCTTCCTTCGGCAATGGAGGTCGGAAGACATGAGTCAGTGGATTCTGATCTCTCAGTTGATGAAGATCAGTCTCCTTTGGTGGCTCCAACACAAAAACCTGTTGACATGCCACTCTCTTGTACCCATCCAATTGGTGTCTGTTACTTCCGATGCCAGCAATGCGGGCTGGGGGGCCCATTGTGGCCAAGAACTGGCACAAGGCAAGTGGGATGCCCGGCTCCACATTCCAGGTTCAAATGTTCTGGAGCTTCGTGCAGCATGGTGTGCCCTTCAATCTTTTTCCCATCTCCTGAAAGGGAAATCAGTCCTACTCAAGATGGACAACATCACAGCTGTGGCGTATGTGAAGAGACAAGGGAGCACTCGGAGTTCCGCTCTTCTTCAAGAGGTCAAGCCCATCATGTCCTGGGCTCAAAGGAACCTGCTCAATCTGTCAGCAGTCTTCATTCCAGGGGATCAGAACATTCAAGCGGACTTCCTGTCTCGCAACAGTCTAGACAACAACGAATGGTCACTGCATCCACAGACCTTCAAGTGGATCCTATCGTTGGGAATCAATCTCAAGGTGGATCTGTTTGCATCCCCCTGCAACCACAAACTCAACAAATACTACACTCGAGCCCGTTGCAGTCAAGCTTTCGGAGTAGATGCTTTAACGAGTCAGTGGAATTTCAACAGGGCGTATGCCTTCCCTCCACCTCCGATCATTCTAAAATTCCTTCAGAGGCTTCAGTTGGAGACGGTCGAAGTGGTGACAATAGCACCCTACTAGCCGAGCAGGCAGTGGTTTCCCCTCCTGAGCCAGATGAGCTTCCGGGATCCGCTGCCTTTCCCTCTTAGACCGGACCTTCTTTCTCAGGGGGCGACCCTGCACCCCTGTCCAACGATACTGAGACTGATGGTCTTGTTCTTGAAAGGGAGAGGCTAGAGTCTCTCAGCTGTGCTTCGAGAGTTATTTCTACCCTCATGAGTTCCAGAAAGCCTAATACCAACAGAGTCTACAGTAGAATATGGGCCAAGTTTGTTAATTTTTCTACTTCGGCAGGAAGATCATTTAGAGACCCTGCAGTCCAAGGCATCCTCAGTTTTCTCCAGTCTGGCCTGGATCTTCCTCTGTCGGTTAGTTCTCTTAGGCCTAGTACACACGAGAGGATTTATCCGCGGAAACGGTCCGGGGGACCGTTTCCGCGGATAAATCCTCTGGCGGATTTTGATCTCATGGTTGTACTAACCATGAGATCAAAATCCCCGCGGAATTCCGTCCGCAGTGACGTGTTGCGCCGTCGCCGCAATGATGACTCGGCGACGTGCGTGACGCTGTTATATAAGGAATTCCACGCATGCGTCAAATCATTACGACGCATGCGGGGGATGGATTCGGACGGATTGATCCGGTGAGTCTGTACAGACCAGCGGATCAATCCGTTGGACTGGATTCCAGCGGATCGATTTCTTAGCATGTCAAGAAATTTTGATCCGCTGGAAATCCATCCCCGGGGACAAAAATCCGCGGAAACAGATCCGCTGGATCGTACACACCAGGGGATCTATCCGCTGGAGCCGGTCCGCGGATCAATTCCAGCGGATCGATCCTCTCGTGTGTACGGGGCCTTAGAGTGCAAGTATCGGCTCTGTCAGCCTTTTCGGTAACAGCATGGGCAACTCACCCATTGATACAACAATTCTTTCGTGGGGCATCGAGACTCCGACCTCAGAGGAAACCTAGATTCCCCAAATGGGATCTTCTACTCGTCCTTGATGCATTATCAGCTCTCAACAACAAAGATCTTTCAATGAAGGATTTGTCACTAAAATTGGCCTTTTTGGTGGCCATCACCTCAGCCAAAAGGGTATCAGAGATAAGCTTTTTGGGGTGTCAGGAACCCTTTCTGACTTTCTTTCTGGACCGGGTGGTCCTTATTCCCATGCTTGGGTCCAAGCCAAAAGTTACTTCCGTGTTTCACGAAAACCAGGAGATAGTGCTTCCTACATTCAAGTCTCCAGATTCTACAGATGTACATCCTTTGGATGTGGGTGAAACGCTGAAAGAATACTTACGAGTCACTTCGTCTTTCAGATGTTCCAATCATCTGTTCTTATTACACTCTGGCAGCAACAGAGGAAAACGTGCTTCTTCAAGAACAATAGCGGCCTGGATTGTTCATGCTATTCAACAAGCTTACAGGGCAAAGGGCTTGGCTCCTCCAGAGGCGGGGGCGGCTCATTCCACCTGAGGCATGGCAACCTCATGGGCAGCGGCTCAACATGTGGCTCCTGATGTGATATGCAAGGCAGCCTCGTGGTCTTCGATCAACACTTTCATGTCTCACTATTGTATAGAGCCTGCTTCCCTTTCTTCTGTTAATTTTGGCTTAAAAATCCTGTCAGTTGACCGGAAAGATTAACATTTTTTGTGTTCAGCATACCCTCCCTTGTGGATTGGCTAGTTATTTCCCACACGTAGTCTGCCATGGAGTCTGTCAGGAAAACGGAAAATGTATTACCAATAACTTACCATAATTTTCCTTTCCTGATAGACTCCATGGCAGACGGAGTTCCCACCCATGAATATGAATATAGGAGTTGGACTGAGAGTCGGCTAGTTACAGAACACCGTCCATGGAGGTGAGCTCAAATTTATGGGTAGGGGGTCCTATAGCAGTAGAGAGGAGGCGGGGTTAACCCACACGTAGTCTGCCATGGAGTCTATCAGGAAAGGAAAATTACGGTAAGTATTTGGTAATAAATTCTCCGTTATATTTTCTGAGAGCAGACACCATAGAGAATAAAATAGTTGTCGTTCCAATTTTTTATGTCACATAATATTACCGCAAAGGTCTAGGAAATGCAAAATTTCAGTAAAAAAATACACTAAAGTGAATTCTAGGGCAAAGAAATGCAAGGAATTACCCAATTTTGGTAAAATATAAAAGCCAAGGTTTCACAGAACAAATAGATAACTAACACGTCACACCTTAAATTTTTATGTGCCCATAAAATGGCGACAAACTTCAGTACCCTATATTTTCTATAGGGGATGCTCAAAAGCCCCCTATAGGTCATCAGTTTAGTGTTATGGAGAAAATCTGATGCTAGAATTATCGCTCTCATTCCAGCGTGTGTTGTAATATGTAACATGTGAATCAAAATTAATGTTTTCAAGTGTAGGCTCCCCTGACGCTTGTGTTTACATTCATTTATGTGTGTATATATGGGGGGGCCTAAATTTTTTGGGGGGATTTTATGTGCTTGGGTGTAACTTTATTTTTTGTTTAATCACTTCACCCCTTCATGACCAGGCCATTTTTTTGCGATACAACACTGCGTTACTACAACTGACAATTGCGCGATCGTGCGACACTATACCCAAAATGATGTCCTTTTGTTCCCCACAAATAGTTTTCTTTTGGTGGGATTTGATCATCTCTGCGGTCTTTATTTTTTGCACTATAAACAAAAAACACAGACAATTTTGGAAAAAAATATATATTTCTTTACTTTATGCTATAAAACAACCAAAAAAAATCAATTTAGGCCAATTTGTATTCTGCTACATATTTTTGGTATTTTTTTTTTTTAAATAAGTGTATATTGATTGTTTGTTATAGCGTCTACAAACTATGGCATCGATTTATAGAATTTTAACTTTTTTTCGTACGTCACGGGACACAGATCCCTGTTAATTACTTAGTGGGTTTTATGTCACCATCAGGTGATTGGACACTGTCACACCCTAATTACAAGAGAAGTTCCCCTCTACATAACCCCTCTCATATGGAGAGTACCTTAGATTTTTCCACCAGTATCTAAGGTGTTGGTCACAGTTAAAGGGTCACTAAAGGAGAAAAAAAAATTGGCTGAAATGACTGTGTACAGGGTATAGAGACATAAAAGTTAACCGATTCCTTTTTAAAAATGATTGAAAATAGATTAAATTCAATCATATAATGTACCTGCAGTTTCACTTTCGTTTTTTAAACCGATTTCATGTTTATGTGAAGTAAAGAGACCCACAGAACAAAAACAAACAAATCCAGGGCAGTGTTTTGTTTTTAAAATGAATCTGATTGGTTCTGAGGAGTTTTAGACACACAGCTTGGACCACAGTGAAAAGCTGCCATGAGATTTTTCATAAGGAGCCAGACAAGCAGGAAGTGTGGAGATCACAGCAGAATTACAGCAACTTCAAAGCAAAAACGAACAATGAGGACATGAAACCAGTACTGCAGTAAGGTAAAGGAAGCTATTTAGCTAAAAAAAAATTCCTTTAAGAATGTGCTAAGAAGAAGCTCTGCTGAGGATCCCTGCCAGCCAACCGGACCCAACCAAGAAGGCCAGAAAAAAACGCCAAAATGGATGGTACCCAGGCCTCGTGGAAGAGCAAGGTTTTACCTGTAATGTCTCTTCTGTAGGACTGGACTCTGGGATCCAGCACTTTATGCCCCGTACACACCATCACTTTATGTCAGGGATCCTCAAACTACGACCCTCCAGCTGTTTTAGAACTACACATCCCATGAGGCAATGTAAAACTCTGACATTCACAGACATGACTAGGCATGATGGGAATTGTAGTTTCTGAACAGCTGGAGGGCCGTAGTTTGAAGACCCCTGCTTTATGTGATGAAAAAAAAATTACGTTTTTAAAAACGTCACTTTAATTGACCGTGTGTGGGGGAAAACGTCGTTTTATGTCTTCTAAAAAACGACCAAAAAAAATTGAAGCATGCTTCAATTTTATGTGTCGTTTTTCAAAACGTCAACTTTTACTTCACAGAAATTGACCGTGTGTAGCAAAAAACGTCATTTAAAACAACGTTTTTTCACCCGCGCATGCCCAGAAGCTACTTATGAAGCAAGCTTCAATGGAAAAAGTGGTGAGAACGTAACCTCGCTTTGCTAGAACATTGTGAGAAAAACGATGGTGTGTAGGCAACTTCGTCTTTGAAAATTGAAGTTTCAAAAACTTCATTTTTTACTTCACAGAAAATGTCGTTTTTTTTCATCACATAAAGTGATGGTGTGTATGCGGCATTAGGAACGTATTAAAAAATACCCAAAGGTTTCTGGCAGAGTGCTCTACAGGTCCAGGGAAGAGGCCTCCTTTAAGTAGGAACCCTGAAGGTTGGCAGAACACAACCTCTCGTGATGGGTGAAGGTTGGATCTGTCTGGTCTTCAGCAGTATCCTGCGGCGGGGGATAAGGTAAGCGAAGACAACCCTGAGAAATTCCTGGGATTCTCTTCTTTGGGGAGTTGCATGTCTTACCTGTTTTCTGCCACAAGGAGTAAAGAGACATACCTGGTGTTTTTTACTTACATGCCCTCCAGGATGAAAGCTCAGTGCAGCCGGTCCGTTGATCTGATCGCCTCTTCCACTTCAGGCTCTGCCACAAAAGTTGTAAGGGGGTGTCCCACATAGTCTAGGTTATCAGTGGTGCTCCCCCCAAGGTTTAGTGTTGGGACCCTTACTTTTTAATATCTTTATAAATGATATTGGGTCTGGGATCAAAAGTAACATTTCTGTCGTTGTAGTTGGCACAAAGGTACGCAGTGGAATAACGTCTACAGAATTAATACAGAGGTAATATACTTATTACACATATGAAAAATACTTTGCAATAAGATCTCAAAACCTCTCCAACTTTAATTCTTGCGGGAACACATGGGCCTTGTGTCACCCTGTTGATGAATAAAAGAACAACATAGAAACCCCTAATGGCTAAACATAACAGAACCACACTCTAACAATATGGTATGGGTCTTTTCCGAAAGTTAAATGTTTGGTACGGTCTCTCCTGTATTTCTGCTTCTAATATAACTATATTCTGAAGGTATGGAAATCTAATAATTGAAATGTTAAAAACTCGGAGGGGGTGCCCTTAACCCCGGGGCACAGTATGTTCCCAGTAGGGGTGTTCAGGTAGAGGGGTCACCCCTTCTGATGATAATATATAAAACTCATACCTTGTATTGTTAATATTGTTTCTGTCACATGGAAAATGTATCTTTGTTCATTTTTCTTTGTGAAAACCCAATAAAAATATTTGCAAAACAAGGCAAAATGCAGCGTTTTCCATGTTTAATCAATGGATGGTTTAAAGTGATTGTAAACCCTTCTATATACCCATTGTAGTGACTGACCTCAAGTGATAAACCAATTTTAAACAAATCCTCCTACATAAGTTGTACCTGTTTATCTGCAGCCCTCTCTTCTCTACATCTGTTCAAAGTCTAGAATCTATAAAGCTTGTCTGAGTGTTCAGAAACAAGAAACACCCCCTTCACACAGGAACAGAGATAAGGCTGTCAGTCAGCTGGAGGTCCCTCCCCTGTCACCTTCGTTCACTTGGTGACAGAAAAACCTGTCAGAAGTGACTCATGCAGAGGAAGCAGATAGAGATGACACTTAATGTTCTGGACTGAGACAAGTACACACTATAGAGGGATGTGCTTTGTTCATATTTCATGTCTGAGGTTTACAACCACTTTAATTAACGTATGTTCTTTACTATCTACTGTACTGATAAGTGTATGATCTCAGGTATTAATATGAAACCATGTCTGATGAAAGAAAAGAAAGGGTCTATTCATAAAAAAATATGTTGTATGACTGTGATCAGTCATTAGAAATTCTGGCCATCATTTAACACAGTGATTTCCTATGATGATCAGCTCCATCAACTGGACATAATTGTGTATTGTTCCTGAATTACCTCAATTGGTAAAAATAGCAAAATACTGCATTATGGTCACTAGATGGGGCCAAGGAAAACACTGAAATAAAAAATGACCAAAACTCGTTATAGCTGGATGAATGCTGATCACATTCATTCAAATATTTTTATTTAAATAGACCTCTAAGTATTTGTGAAATCTTCCACCACAAAATGTACTCAGCCAATGAAAGGTAATGACTCCATTTTTATATTGCTATCAATGGCCAACACGGTACAACACTTCATCCATGTCTTTGGTGATCTCTGATCTCCTTAGGAACTGTTTCTTACATGATGAAGATCAGCCATGGAGTATATCTGAGGTGTATATCAGGGTGTGCTTCTTCCCCACATGAGAGCTGTGATGTCCAGCAACATTCATATACAAGACATTTCCCGCACTCACTTATACACCTCAAGGGTTGTGTGGGATCCCTGATGTACAGGAAGACAGGACTTCAGAGAGGAACAATTCCCTCACTCAGGACAGGAAAGTGGTTTCTCCCCCGTGTGAGATCTCTGATGTCTGTAAAGATTGGACTTATCTGAAAAAGATTTCCCGCACTCAGGACAGGAATATGGCTTCTCCCCTGTGTGAGATCTCCGATGTATGTCAAGATGGGACTTCTGTGAAAAACATTTCCCACACTCAGGACAAGAATACGGCTTCTCCTTCATGTGAGACTTCTGATGCGTGTCAAGATTGGACTTCACTGAAAAAGATCTCCCGCACTCAGGACAGGAATATGGCTTTTCCCCCGTGTGAGATCTTTGATGTTTAGAAAGACTGGACTTTACTGAAAAAGATTTCCCACACTCAGGACAGGAATACGGCTTCTCCCCCGTGTGAGATCTCTGATGTATGACAAAATCAGATTTTTCTACAAAACATTTACCACACTCAGAACAGGAATACTGCTTCTCCCCTGTGTGCAATTTCTGATGTCTGTCAAGATGGGACTTCATAGAAAAACATTTTCCGCACTCGGTACAAGAATACGGCTTCTCCCCCGTGTGAGATCTTTTATGCACCTTAAGATTGGATTTAGAATGTAAACACTTCCCGCACTCAGTACAGGAAAACCTCTCATCTGATGGAAAGACGGCACCGTCCCTCACAGTCTGAGGTTCCTCAGGATAAGAGGAATACGATGGTTCGGCACCGTCCCTCACAGTCTGAGGTTCCTCAGGATAAGAGGAATACGATGGTCCATCTACACTGTGTGGTGCCGGATGGACATCTGAGGTAGTCGGGTTTTCTCCTGGACTATACTGTGTGATGTCCTCATCTTCTACTTTACAGTCTGGAGACAAAGTGAGACAATCCTCTGAGGTTTTCCTCATCTCCCGTCCATCTACTAAAATAGAAATAAAAAGATTATTACTAGACATGATTGGTTCCCCTAAACCAGGACTCCGCCCACATCAGGCAGCTTTGTCTCTGAGGATCTTACAATTCCCCCTCAAGGTAACTAGTAAATGGGTCTTCTGATCTCCTACCAGTTCATTTCTTTATTCATGGACCTTATTTAGAGAGTGAGGAAACAACGAGAACTGTCTTTTATAGAAGTGACAGTGATGAGGGGATTATTGGATGAGTGTCCCCACCCCCTCTATTACTCATTGCCATCTTCCCAACACAAGAAGTCCTGCACTTCCTTATTTATTCCATGATTTAGTCATGAATAACAGCGGGGCTGAGCCCCACCGGAGGTCAGAGAGTGAGGATGGGGGGTTTACAACCAAGATGAAGACTGAACTGATCCTTAAGACCTCCATCATTGGGTTATTGACTCCTCCCTCATTATCACTTTATGTTTAAGGTTCCAAAGTGTGAGGATATTATCACTTTATTATCAACATGTAAAAGTCTGTGCTCCAATCAAATCATCAGATATAAAATGTCCAGCTGGTAGGAAATGGGTGCAAAACAAGTCAGGGCTATGTAATGTACAACTTATTATACAGATTACAAAAGTTAGGCTTTTATAATATCAAAATTATGTAATGTACAATATAGAGTGTATAGTGCAGGGGTCAGGAGTATGTAATGTACAATATAAATGATATAGTGTAATGGTCAGGACTCATAATATTGGTATTTTAAGTAATCAGTGGAAGTTTAAATGTTTACATGAGACAAGTAGCAGAGATCCCACACCGCTGCCTCCCATCTCCTGAGACTGCACTCAGTGACTTGGGTCTGAGACTATACAGACATATCCCTCCACCCGGCACAGACAGCAGATAACAGAGCAAGTAACATCGGGAGAATTCTAATATCAGAGATCTTATATGTCCCAGGTGTCTAGGTCTAATAACATCTATGATAAAAATCAACATTTTGCTGCCAGATGATCCCCAGAATCTCCATAAATCCAGTCTAGATACATCAATTGTGTCTGCAGCACAGAGAAGGAAGATTATCTGAGAGAAATACAGGAATACAGGACGGGGAACACAACTCAGGAAAACCGGAGTTAGGCTTACCGGTAACTCTTTTTCCAGGAGTCTTCCAGGACAGCCATGAGATATAGCTCCTCCCTCCGGGACAGGAAACACATTCACCCCAATTATAAAAGGCGGTCCTCCAGGCCTCTTCCTCAATACTACCAAGAATTCCTGAAGGCTCTGAAAGACACAAACTACTAACACACCGTCAGTACATACATCCACTTCCAGTTAATAATAAAAACACCGGGTGGGAAGCCAGGCTGTCCTGGAAGACTCCTGGAAAAAGAGTTACCGGTAAGCCTAACTCCGGTTTTACCCTTTCGTCTTCCAGGACAGCCATGAGATGATTGGCAAGAAACGTACTTATCAGGGTGGGGCTACTGCTTGGAGGACCCTTCTGCCAAATGCCTGATCCTTCTCAGACATCAAGTCCAGGCGATAATGCTTGGCGAAAGTATTATAACTTGACCACGTTGCCGCCTTGCAAATCTCTTCTGGTGAGGCACCGGCCCTCTCTGCCCATGAACTCGAAACAGCTCTAGTTGAGTGTGCCTTAACAAACGGGGCCTGTCTGCCCTGTAACTCATAAGCCTTTCCTATTGCCATCCTGATCCATCTAGCAATGGAAGATTTAGACGCTTTTTGTCCCTTTTTACTTCCCGAAAAATTCACAAAAAGAGAATCAGACTTCCTAAAACCCTTGGAAGCTTCTAAATAAATTAAGAGGCATCTCCTAACATCTAATGAATTTGGGGATGCTACCTCAGAGCTTGAGGTGGAACAAAAAGAAGTTAGGACAATGTCCTGTGTCCTGTGAAATTTGGATACCACCTTTGGGAGAAAACTGGGATCTGTTTTCAAAATAATTCTATCCTCAAAAACTGAAATGGCTCCTTAATGGAAAGAGCCTGAAGCTCACTCACCTGTCTGGCTGAAGTGACTGCCACCAAAAGTACTGTCTTAAGCGTAACCCATTTAAGGATGGATTCCTCCAGAGGTTCAAATGGACTCTCTGACAGTGCCTTGAGCACCAAAGAAAGATCCCAAGAAGGACAGGCTGTTACTCTCGCTGGCCTCGATCTTGACAATGCTTTGAAGAAACTTTTAACGAATGGGTTCTGCTGTAGGGAAACCTGTAGAAAAATACTAAGAGCTGCCACCTGCACTTTTAAGGTGCTAGGAGAGAGCCCTAATTCCACCCCAACTTGCAAGAAGTCTAAGGCTGCATTCACATCTAGACGGACGAAATCGCGGCGTTTTGTCGCCGCAAATCGCGGTAAAAATAGCGGCGTTTTGTACCGCGATTTGCGGCGACAAAACGCGGGTATTGTCCGCCTAGATGTGTCCCAAGATGACCCCCTCTATGGAGATGATTGCCATCTCCTAGCCGAACGCTCGAAGACGCCTGAAAAAAAGGTCCGGGACCTTTTTTCACGCCGCAGGCGACAGGCGTTCGGCGTGGAGATGTGAACCATCTCCATAGAGGGACATGTATTTCCAGCCCTCTGGCGGCAGAGGCGTAGCGCTACAGGCGTAAAAACGCCTAGATGTGAATGGGGTCTAAGATAGCTGGAATCCCAGGTTGGTTCAAACCCTGTTCTTTCAACCACAAACAAAATCTCTTCCAGTATTTTGCATAAATTTCTCTTGTTACTGGCTTCCTGCACTGCAACAAGGTCTTTATGACCCTTTCAGAGAAACCCTGTGCTCTTAATAACTGTTCCTCAGAAACCACGCAGTTAGGCTTAGTCTGTCTACCTGTGGGTGCAGAATTGGACCCTGTGAAATCAAATCCTTCCGGATTGGAAGGTGAAATGGGGGGAGAATGCTCAGTTTCTTCAAAATTGCAAACCAGGGTCTCTTTGGCCAAAAAGGCGTGATTAAAATTAGGTCTGTTTCTTCCGTCCGAAATTTTTGAAGTACTGCTGCAATCATCCTCACTGGAGGGAAAGCGTAGCAGATGTTGAACCTCCAAGGACCGGAAAAGGCATCTATCCTTAAGGCCTGGTCTCTTGGGTGTATTGAAAAGAACTGGGTTACCTTCTTGTTCTGTTCGGAAGCAAAAAGATCTACCTCTGGAAGACCCCATCTCTGTGTTATCTGAGAGAACACCT
This sequence comes from Rana temporaria, assembly GCF_905171775.1. Taxonomy (NCBI): domain Eukaryota; kingdom Metazoa; phylum Chordata; class Amphibia; order Anura; family Ranidae; genus Rana; species Rana temporaria. Next base: position 3,541,400 of record NC_053492.1, on the reverse strand, counting down.
CCTCGTTCAGGGACCACTCGTCCTGCCTCAGTGGCTGGCGACTTAAGTAATCTGCCAGAAAATTCTGGGTGCCCTTTAGGTGGACAGCTGTTAGCGAAGACAAGTTGGCTTCCGCCCAGGAGAGGATCCTGCTGGATATCTCCTGAAGAGCAGGACTTCTTGTCCCTCCCTGCTTGTTCAAGTACGCGACAGCCGCTGCGTTGTCTGTGCGAACTTGCAGGTGCCGTCCTACTAAGCTTCTCTGAAACGACTCGATCGTCCTTAGAATCGCTAAGAGCTCCCTTTGGTTTGAAGAGCGACCTGCTTGTGACGGAGACCAAGCTTTCTGAGCTACTTCCTCTTCCAGGTGGGCTCCCCATCCCCAGGCACTGGCGTCTGTAGTTACTATTCTTTCCACCGGGAAGGTCCAATCTAGACCTTTGCTTAGATTGTGGTGTGTCCGCCACCACCACAGTGTCTTTTTTACTCTGCCCAAGATTAGGATCGGTACTTCTAAGTCCTGGCTTTGACCACTCCAGAGACGAAGCATAAGTTCCTGTAATGGACGTTGGTGAAACCTTGCCCAAGGAACTGCTGGGAAACAAGATGTCATGAATCCCAGCACCCTCATCACTTCCCTGACCGAAGTCGACTGATTGGACTGTAACAGGGCTACCGCTTGATTCACTTTGGCAATCTTCTCTTCTGGGAGATAAATCTTTCTCTCTACCGAAGAGATCCTGTACCCTAGGTACACGACCTCCTGGGATGGAATCAACTGTGACTTGTCCTGGTTGATAATCCATCCGAGTGAGGAGAGAAAATCCTGTGCTATCTGCAGATCTTTCTCTAGCTGTTGAACTGATCCTGCAACAAACAGTAGATCGTCCAGATATGGGATCACGGTGATCGCTTTGTCTCTTAGAGGGGCAAGGGCCTCTGCTAGAACCTTCGTAAAGATTCTCGGAGATGAGGATAGCCCAAAGGGGAGGGCTTGGAACTGGAAGTGTTGGATCCTCGCATCCACCCTTACTGCCACCCTGAGAAATCTTTGGTAATCTGGGTGTATGGGAATATGCAGGTAAGCATCCCTGAGATCCAGGGTTGCCATGTAACACCCTGGGAACAGACATCTTGTTACCGTAAAGATCGACTCCATTCTGAACATTTTGTACTTCACAAATTTGTTCAGAGGTCGGAGGTTCAGGATCATCCTGAATTTTCCCGATGGTTTTCTTACGATAAAGACATGGGAATATACCCCCTGTCCTTGTTCCTCCTGGGGAACCTGAATTAGGACTCTTTGATCCACTAATTCTCCCAGAGACAGGAACAAGGCTTCTGCCTTTGCCCTGTCCCTGGGCGGCTGAGTAACCATAAAGCTCAGGTGAGGCAGTGACGTTAACTCCAGCTTGTACCCGCACTTTATCAGATCTAATATGAACGGGCTTGAGGTTGCCTTGGTCCATTGCGGGAGGAACTGCCCCAACCTTCCTCCCACGGGGACACCGGCGTCACTGGGCCTTTGGGGTGGATTGAACAGGATTCCTCCTCTTCCACGACCCTTCTGCCCTGCCCAATGTTTTTTGGGCTGACCCTCTTTCTTTTGGTTCTGCCAAAAGCCTGATCCCTTGAAGCCTCGAAAAAAACCCTTTCCTTCTGTCTTTTTCTTCTTTTCAGGAAAGGCCTTTTTCCTGTCTTGAGTTCGCTTCAATGCCTCCTGGAGGCCGGCCCCGAACAAGTGGTCTCCTGAAAACGGTAATCCGCACAATTTCAATTTTGAGGCGGCATCGCCAGCCCAAGTTTTCAGCCATACAGATCTTCTGGCCGCATTAACCAGAGCTGCTGACCTGGCAGCTAATCTTACTGATTCTTCTGAGGCATCTGCTAGGAATCCTACTGCTTTAATTAAAAGCGGAAAGGATTTCAGAAGCTCCTGTCTGGAGGTACCAGCTAAAATGTGTGCTTGTAACTGAGCGAGCCAACACTCCAAATTCCTAGCTACACAAGTAGCCGCGAGAGCTGGCTTTAAACCTAAAGAGGAGGCATCCCACGCTCTCTTTAACAACAAATCTCCCCTCTTGTCCATTGGATCCCTCAGGGAACCCAGATCGTCAAAGGCCAGATCAGTCTTTCTTGACACCTTGGCCAAAGGGGCATCCAGTTTAGGAACCTTGTTCCAGGGATGTGATACATCCGCTTCAAACGGGAATCTCCTTTTAAGGCTACCAGAAAAGAACGGTCTTTTCTCAGGTTGTTCCCATTCACGCAGAATAGTATCAATTAAAGATTTATGAACCGGAAAAACCCTGGTTCTGTTAGCATTTCCTTGATACATAAGGTCATGCTTTGAGAGCTGAACCTGTTCTTCTGGGATTTCTAACGTATCATAAATAGCGTTTAGAAGATCCCCAACATCGTCCAATGATAACTTGTATCTAGACACCCTGGAGGAATCCTCTTCCCCTTCTGAATCAGATTCTGAGCCTGCCTGGGAGGAAGCAACTGATCTAGGAGTCCTCTCCCTACACTCTTCTTCCTCCTGAACTTGAGGTAAAGAAGAAGTACTAGAGGCTCTAGGTAGGGACAAGGAAGGACCCTGCATCTCGTCCATCAGACCTTTAAACGACTGAAAAGTAGATGCAATCTCATCCTTCACAGATGACAAAATCTGGTGACAAGTGGTTACTGCATTATTTTTAACCAAACTATTGACACACTCGGGACATAACGGCTTTTCCCAATTAGAACTTAGCTTTGTCCCACACACGGCACATTTCTTTCTAGGAGGCTGGTTCTGAGATTTGTCATGGGCCTTAACCTGTTAAACAAAGCAGACAAAAAGAGACCTCATTATAACCTGGCCAAAACCCTATTCACCACTGTGAAGGTTCCTAGAAAGTGCCTACCCTCCACCATTAGGTTCACCACCAAGGGGGGGTACTTGGGCCTAGTAAGACCCCCGCCCCCCAGAGTAAGCCATGTGCTGTCACCAAGCTTACCTGAGAGGCACCGGAGCCTATTGAACCTGGATCCAAATGAGCCACTGCTGCCTCCATGGTTCGTGGTGTCCTCGTTCAGCGCTCTGAACACATACACCAGCGCCGGGTTTCCTCACTGCACCTCCGCGCCCTTTTTTGAAACCGGAACGACGTTTCCGGGCGCCCCCTGATGACGCGCTTCCGCCGGGGAATACGACACTTCCCCTCCTTGGAAAGCAGGAGCCCCGCCTCCCGCTGGCGAATCCGGAAGGATCCTTCCACCGCACGCGGCCTGCTGGCGTCTCTCGCCTTACCGCTGCCAGGGGATGCTGCAGCCTGGGGGACAGAGCTCCTCCGTCACCCGGGGTCCAACTCTCGCCGAGTCCTGGCGGAGGTGAGTACAGCTACACTCTCTACCCCTAGGGCCAGAGGCGTGCTGTTGGGAAAAGAAAAAAAGGTAGGTTCAGCTCTAAAAAAAAAAAAAAAAAACGTTCCCAATGTGCTCCTTCCCATCCGGCAGGAAACACAAAAAACTGAGGAAGAGGCCTGGAGGACCGCCTTTTATAATTGGGGTGAATGTGTTTCCTGTCCCGGAGGGAGGAGCTATATCTCATGGCTGTCCTGGAAGACGAAAGGGTAAAGTGACCAGGGGATTACAGGCTGATATTACCCAGTCCCCGCCCTATTCTGGACCAATCAGTGAGCAGTATGGGTGGAGGAATGTATTTAGTGTTAATGACCCACCTGTGCTGATCTCTGTAGGAGTGTCCTCCTCTATAAATGTCCCCGTTATTCCATCCTCCTCCATAGACTGCTGATCATCCCTCACATACGTCTTTTCTTCTTCTTTAACCTCAACTTTTATATCTATCAGATCTTCACCCTAATCCAAGAAAATAAATAAAACTTTATTGGTAAAATATAAGCTCAGCACCCACACATCATCTTCACGAGTCCATGTTCTAGATGCTCTGTCCCACCAACCTTGTAACAGTGAGGGATGGTGTGACCTTCCTGTGTGGAATCCCGGGAATACAGAGGATGGGGACATCTCTCTGGTGGGTTCCTGGTATTAGGTGGCTCCATCATATCCTTGTGTCCTTCTGATAACTCCTCCATCACTCCATACTCCTCATCCTTCTCTTTATACTCTTCTTTAACATCAATATTATCATCCCCGAGGTCTCCACTCTGAAAGATATTTTTAAAGAAAATACATCAATGGTAACAATGCAGATAATGTACAGATCCTAATGATACTATCGGTCATTGTTCCTCATCTACCTGATGATGGTGGGGGATGGTGTGACCTTCCTGTGTGGAATCCCGGGAATACAGAGGACGGGGACATCTCTCTGGTGGGTTTCTGTAGCTGGATGACTCCACCATGGTGTCCTGGTACAGATCTTTGTGTTCTTTTAGAAACTCTGACTCCTCCATCACCCCATCCTCATCATCCTCCTCTTTTATCTCTTCTTTAATCTCAACTTTAGAATCTCTCAGGTTTCCACTCTGAATATAGAATAAAAATGAAATCAATGGTAACAATGCAGATAATGTACAGATCCTAATGATAATATCAGTGATTGTTCCTCATCTACCTGATGATGGTGAGGGATGGTGTGACCCTCCTGTGTGGAATCCCGGGAATACAGAGGACGGGGACATCTCTCTGGTGGGTTCCCATTACTGGATCCATCTGTAGGAAACACACACACTGATTGAATACATTGTTTCTGTGGCCCGGATTCACAGAGAGCGGGCGCACATTATTCCGCCGTAGCGCAAATAAGATACGCTACGCTGATGCAGCGCAGAGAGGCAAGCGCTGAATTCACAAAGCCAGTGCTCCCAAAATTGCGCTGGGTTTCTCAGGCGTAAGTGGAAGTGGGCGTGAGCCATGCAAATGAGGCGTGACCCCATGCAAATGATGGGCTGAGTGTCAGACAGATACTTATAATGAATGGAGCATGCGCCGTCCCGTGGACGCATCCCCGTGCGCATGCTCAGAATCACGTCGGAACAACTGCCTAATATACGTCGGATCACTGCCTACGGTGTGAACGTAACCAGCCATATTCACGTCCAACGTAAACTACGTAAAATACGCCAGCTTGTGTTCCCTGGTGCAGCCCTTTGCATGGATGCTGCTAAGTTACACCTCCTTTATGGGGCATAACTTTAAGCCGGACGTATGACTTTACGCGCACTGCGTCGGGCGCACGTACGTTCGTGAATCGCCGTATCTCCCTCATTTGCATATTTTAATAGAAAATCAATGGGAGCACCACATGCGTCCAGCGTAAATATGCACCCACTCTACGCCGGAGTAGGCAAGTTACGTCGGTGAGATGAAGCCTGTTTTTAGGCGTATCTTAGTTTGTGGGCCCAGCGCACAGATACGACGGTGCATATTTACACTTACGCAGCGTATCTGGAGATATGTCGGCGCAAGTGCTTTGTGAATCCGGGCCTATGTGTTTATCAGATGATGGGGGATCTAGGTGGAGCCTCCGTACTGCTCTCTCCTTTACAATAAAGTCTCCTCTTACCCAGTGATGTGAGGGACGGCTGATTCTCCATCATGACGTCCTTGTAGAGATCCTTGTGTCCTTCTAAATACTCCCCCTCCTCCATGGAGAAATAGACAGTGACATCCTGACACCTTATAGGAACCTGACACACACAATGATACAGTCACCATCCAGACACACCCCTTGTCTGTTACTGGATAATGTCCCAGAATTCCCGGCACCGCTCACCTCTCCTCCATCATCTCTCTGGTGACTTCTAGAATCTTCTTTGTATTTCTCTATTCTATCAGGGAGGGAGGTGGAGGCAATGTGATGGTCATATGATCTCCAGTAAATGTGTATATAGACTGCGCTGCCAAAATAATTAATAAAGATTATTAAACAGTTTGACACATGTAAGAAATAAAGAAACGAATGACACCAGAAAATACAACTAATGTCCAATATATCAAAAAGTCCCCTTCAAATATTAGTTGCTTGAAAAACAAGGAGGTAGGTGAACAGGTGCTGTGCCATTAGTAACAGATAAACACGTGACCACTTCCAGGTGACCCCACATGGATGACACTCACCACAATGGATGGACCTTCTATTACTAGATAGGTCTCACTGTACTATTTGGTTGGACCCGCTGTGTATCTTGTCACCAACTTGTCCATTCATATCTACCTGGATGTGATTTCTTCCAATGCCATACACTGCCACACCCCCCCCCCACACTAATAAAAGTGGTATATAGGGATGAGCCAAACATACCCGGGTTCGGTTCGCACCAGAACGTTCAAACAGACCGCGGGTTCGCGCGAACATTTAGAACCCCATTGAAGTCTATGGGACTCGAACATTCGAATTCAAAAACGCTCATTTTAAAGACCAATATTCAATTTAATGTTGGAAAACGTCTTTCAGAACCCGGGTCTTGCTCCAGGGAACATGTATCAATGGAATTTTTTTTTTTTAAACGGCCGTTTTCCCGGAGCAGCGATTTTAATGATGCTTAAAGTGAAAAAAAAAAAATGAAAAATTCCTTTAAATATCACACCTGCTGTGTGTCTATAGTAGTGGCACATGTTTAGAAATGTCCCTGCACAACATGAAATTATTATAAGAACAAAGTAATTTAATACTGCTTGCGCACGTGCTGTGTGACAACAATATCTCGATTATTTTAGGGGTGGTGGGGGCATTATTTTTTGGGAAAGCAAAATTGTAGAAAAAAGTGCACCCCTCAAACATGCTGTAATTGGAGCGCAACAAAGAGCCACGTGCAAAGTATTGCATCACAAATTGTTAGTAGGCGCCCCTGTTACACAGGGGCACAACAATTTTTCCGTAGGCACAACACAACACTGAAACCCCACCCAATATCTGTAATTGGAGCGCAACAAGGAGCCACGTGCAAAGTATTGCATCAAAAGTTGTTATCAGACGCCCGTTATACAGGGGCACACAAATTGTGCCTTAGGCCACGTGCAAAGTATTGCATCAAAAATTGTTAGTAGGCGCCCCTGTTACACAGGGGCACAACAATTTTTCCGTAGGCACAACACAACACTGAAACCCCACCCAATATCTGTAATTGGAGCGCAACAAGGAGCCACGTGCCAAGTATTGCATCAAAAGTTGTTATCAGACGCCCGTTATACAGGGGCACACAAATTGTGCCTTAGGCCACGTGCAAAGTATTGCATCAAAAATTGTTAGTAGGCGCCCCTGTTACACAGGGGCACAACAATTTTTCCGTATGCACAACACAACACTGAAACCCCACCCAATATCTGTAATTGGAGCGCAACAAGGAGCCACGTGCAAAGTATTGCATCAAAAGTTGTTATCAGACGCCCGTTATACAGGGGCACACAAATTGTGCCTTAGGCCACGTGCAAAGTATTGCATCAAAAATTGTTATAAGATGCCCCTGTTAAACAGGGGCATACAAATTAGGCCTTAGGCACAACACAACACTGCAACCCCTCACAGATACTGTAATTGGAGTGCAACAAGAAGCCACGTGCAAAGTATTGCATCAAAAATTGTTATTAGGCGCCCCGGTTAAACAGGGGCAGAAAAATTAGGCCTTAGGCACTGGTGGCGGAGCACAGAAAAACAAAATTTCTTACTAGCTATCAGCAAGAAAAGTGAGGAGGAGAAGGATATTCCATCAGCAGCATAACAGGACAGTCACTCAGCATCAGCAGTCTCAAAGGGATCTGACATTTCAACAAAAAATTATTATTCAGTAACATCAGCATCAGGTGCTTGGTAGCTGGTGTTGATCCAAGCCTGATTCATTTTGATGAAGGTCAGTCGATCAACAGAGTCGGTGGAGAGGCGCACCCTGTGATCGGTCACAAAGCCTCCAGCAGCACTGAATGTGCGTTCTGAAAGAACACTGGATGCAGGGCAAGCCAGTAGCTCAATTGCGTACTGTGCAAGCTCTGGCCAGTGATCCATCCTCAAGACCCAGTAAGCCAGAGGATTTTCGGTGGGGAAGGTGTCCAAGTCGGATCTTGCCGCTAGGTATTCACGGACCATGTAAACCAGACACTGGCGATGGTTGCTGGAACCGGTCAGACCTTGGGGCTGCGGACTAAAAAATTGTTTGAACGCATCGGTCAGACGGCCACCTTCTCTGACTCACCGAAGCCTCAGCAAGACGTTGTCCAGGGCCAGGTTTTGGTAATCTCCCCGGTTCTGGGAACGCATTGCACAGACTCTTCTGCAAGGCCTCCCGCAGAAGTTTCATCTTATGCTCCCTCTGCGATGGCAACATAAGGTCCGCTACCTTACTCTTGTAACGTGGATCAAGGAGAGTTGCCAGCCAGTAATAATCCCTCTCCTTGATAGCACATACACGAGGATCCTTACGCAGGCTTTGCAGGATCAGGGAGGCCGTGCAGCGTAGGTTTGCAGAGGCATTCGGGGCATAGTCCTCTGGGTCACTGAGGACGACAGGATCCGCAGCCACCTCATCCCAGCTACGTAAAAGTCCACGTGTTCCTTGGGACTGTAAATGATCCCTTGAAGACTGCTGCTGTTGATGCTGAGTGCTAGGCTCCACCTCTATGCTGCTGATACAATCCTCCTCCTCTTCCTGTGTTCTAGGTGGGCAAGCAGGAACAGTGTCTGGATAAAGGGGGCCTTGAGAGGTAAGGAAGTCCTCCTCTTCCTCCCTCTGTTCTGCCTCAAGGGCCCTGTCCATTATTCCACGTAGGGTGTGCTCCAACATGTGAATAAGCGGGACAGTCTCACTGATGCATGCACTGTCACCATCCTCGTGGCCTCCTCAAATGGTGACAGGACAGTGCATGCATCCCTGATCAAGGCCCACTGGCGTGGTGAAAAAAAAACAAGCTCCCCTGAGCCAGTTCTGCTGCCATATTGGCACAGGTACTCATTGATGGCCCTCTGCTGCGTGTGCAGCAGCATGGCCAACGTAGAGTTCCATCTGGTGGGCATGTCACAGATTAGGCGGTTCTTGGGCAGGTTGTATTCCCTCTGGAGGTCGGTCAGCCGAGCAGTGGCATTATATGACCTCCGGAAATGCACACAGACTTTCCTGGCCTGCTTCAGGACATCCTGTAAGCCCGGGTACCTGCCCAAGAACCGCTGCACCACCAAAATTGAGAACATGCGCAAAACAGGGAACATGGGTGTGTTTTCCCTGTCGCAGGGCAGAGAGGAGGTTGGTGCCATTATCGCTGACCACCATTCCAGGCTTCAGCTGGCGTGGCGTCAACCACCTCTGAGCCTGCCCCTGCAGAGCTGAAAGAACCTCTTCCCCAGTGTGGCTCCTGTCTCCCAAGCACACCAGCTCTAGCACCGCATGGCATCTCTTAGCCTGCATTCCTGCGTAGCCCCTCGTACGCCTACGGAGCACGGCTGGTTCTGAGCAAACATCACCACAGGAAGAGGCCACAGAGGAAGAAGAAGAGGAGGGGGTGGAGGAGAGAGTTGTGTCACAAGCAGTAGTAGTGTTTTGGAGGCGTGGTGGCGGAACAGCATCCAAAACTACTGTACCTTGCCCTGCGTCCTTCCCAGCTGCCAGCAGAGTCACCCAATGGGCCGTAAAAGACAGGTAACGTCCCTGTCCATGCCTGCTGGACCATGAGTCAGCGGTAAGATGCACCTTACCACTGACAGCCCTGTCCAGCGAGGCATGGACATTGCCTTCCACATGCCGGTAGAGAGCCGGAATTGCCTTCCGGGAGAAAAAGTGGCGTTTGGGTACATGCCACTGAGGTACTGCACATTCCACAAAGTCACGGAAGGGGGCAGAATCTACCAACTGAAAAGGTAGCAGTTGAAGTGCTAACAATTTTGCTAAGCTAGCATTCAACCACTGGGCATGTGGATGGCTGGGAGCGTACTTCTTTCGGCGCTGCAGCAGCTGGGGCAGGGAAATTTGTCTGTTACTATCATTAGATTGCCCGCATGTACTACCACTACTACATTGTGACACACCTATTTCTACACCTTCGGTGCAGGCTTCAGAGAGGACTGGGGGTCTAGTGGGGTTGGAGGTCACAGAAGGGCAAGGGGAGGTCCGCTTCGGTCTTTGGTGTGGGTCTTTCTGGTATGCTTGCCAACGAGCTGCATGGCAGCTCGACATATGTCTGGACAAACATGTGGTGCCCAAGCGGGTGATGTTTTGGCCACGCGTGATACGCTTGAGACATATTTTGCAAACAGCAAAGGTACGATCTGATGGACATGTTTCAAAAAAAGGCCCACACCAAAGAACTTTTGCTGTACCGTTGAGACACAGCAGTGCCACGTAATGCAGTTGGTGTGCTGCCCTTAAGCTGACCCCTGGAGGGCATCCTGGGCCTCGTCCTCCTCCTCTCTCCTATCAGGCACCCAGGTAGAGTCAATGACCTCATCATCCCCTCCCTCCTCATCATCACTGTCGAAAACCTGGCAGTATGCTTCAGCTGGGGGAACATCACTCCCAGATTGTTGTCCCTCTCGGCCACCCCCTCTCCCTGGGCTCACATCAATGCCTTCCTCTATCTGTGTTCGGTCATCGGAGTCTTCAAAACGCTGCGCATCTTCATGTAGCATGTACCCAACACTGTGTTGAAACAGTTCGGGGGACTCCTCAGGAGGACACGGTGGGACTAGGGAAGGATTGTGTGATGCCATTGTGCAGAGGGTAGAGGACGCCTTGGCAGCTGCTTTGCCAGACGAACTATGATCAGTCTGTGTGAGAGACGATGAGGAGGATGAGGACGGATTGGTCATCCACTCAACTAATTTCTCTGCATGTTGAGGCTCAACACGCCCAGCTCCCGAAAAGAAGGACGAGCGACCATGGCCACGTGCTGAAGAGGATGCACCACATCCACCACCAGCGTTACCTCTAGATGCAGAGCCTGTTTGCCCTCGTGACTCTCTGCCTCTCTTTGTCCTTCCAGCCATATTTTTTGCGTTCAGGTGCTATGTAACAAAACAGATGCAGTCACACCAACTGCGTTCAGGTGTTAGTAAACTCCACACAAGCAGTAAGAGCAACTGCGTTCAGGTGCTATGTAACAAAATAGTCGCAGTCACACCAACTGCGTTCAGGTGGTATTAAACAGCACCCGCACAGTAAGAGCAACTGTGTTCAGGTGCTATGTAACAAAATAGTCGCAGTCACACCAACTGCGTTCAGGTTGTATTAAACAGCACCCGCACAGTAAGAGCGGCTGCGCTCAAGTGCTATGTAACAGCACACACGCAGTGACACCAACTGCGTTTAGTTGCTATTAAACAGCACACACACAGTAAGAATGACTGCGTTTCTGTGCAATTCAATAGCCCAGTTGCATTAACAGCGACTGCGTTTCTGTGCAAATAAATTGCACACGTGCAGTAACAGGTAATGCGTGTATGTGCAATTAACTAGCACGCGTTGAATAACACAGACTAATATTTTAAAGCTAATCCCTAATGCAGGCAATATAACACGTTAGAGCACTGCATGTAGAACAATCTCCTGCCTGACAGATAATAATAGCAGATCTAGCTGAGCTATAAAGTTTATAAATATATTGACAACTCCTAGGGATGTGAATATATTCTCTACAAACTGTAGATTTAACTATACTGACTAGCCTTCCTGCTCTATCTATCTATCTGGTAGAAAAGACACTGTGGGCCAGATTCATGAAGCACTTACACCGTTTTTTTGGTAGATGTGCGGCGTCGTAAGTGCAGATTTGCACCGGCGGATCCCTGCACCGTACCCAGAGAACCAGATTACGCCTCCAAATACACTTCATCGCCTCGGTGTAACCTTTCCACGCCGGCGCGGCGTTGGCGCAGATTTACGCTGGTCGGATCTGGCGCGGCCATGGTTTTTGTGTTTTAAATATGCAAAATGAGGTTGTTGGGCCGATTCATCAACTTAAGCTTGACCGGCGCAGGCTACTCCCGGTGAGCGGAGCTGAAATTTCCGGCGCCAAGTTACACCTCATAAAAGCAGGGGTAACTTTGCACCAAACTTGCAGAGGTCAGCTGGAGAGCAGCTAAAGCAGCAGCGTTACAAACGAACTGAGCAACAACACTTGCTGGACAACACATCTGTGTGCCAACATGCCAGGGGCAGCCGTGGTCCTTGCACTATTGCATCGAAGGGCACGTAGGAGGGCACGGGAGAGGATCTTCCGCCCGCGCATTAACGTCTTTGACATGGGGGAAGTGGAGGTGTATCGCACCTACAGGTTCAGCCGTAAAGTCATCCTGGAATTAACCAGCATCCTGCAGGATGACCTCACCAGCCATAACTGCCCCACCACAATGCAAACGACCTAGCTTGGAAAAAAAAAAGCTTAAGTACATTTGCACCTGCAGGGCGGAAGTCTGGGCTGATTTATGGACTGGGCATTGGTAGTGGACCGGCGTAGCTCAGGGATCACGCCAGGGCACAGTTCTGAGCATGTGCAGATTGGGGCATTTACCCCTGGATGTCACTGAGCATGTGCGGTCTAAGATGTGCCCCGGCGTGACCCCTGCGCCACGGTCGGCACTTCATTATCATAGGGTGACTCCCAGTTGGCCTTACCCCGCCTTACGCCGTCTAAAATCCGCCCCGCTGGGGCATCGTAGACAAAAAAAGTTTCTTGAATCACCAAACTGCCTCTCCGCGCTGGACCGGTGTAGTCTAAAAATGATGCACCACGCCGGTGCAAATCTGCACCATTGTTCATGAATCTGGCCCTATATCTCTATCTATCTCAATCTATCTAACTGTCTGACTGCTCCTCTCTTTCACAAAGCGGGAACACACTACACAAGGCCGCCGTGCAGGCTGCCTTTTATAGTGTGGGGCGTGTACTAATCCCCCTGAGCCATAATTGGCCAAAGCCACCCTTTTTTGCGCGCTGTGATTGGCCAAGAATGCGGGACATACAGCATGCTTGGCCAATCATCAGCGCTCAACGCCACAGTGAATTATGGGACGTTTTGCATCACTCGAATTTGGCGCGAACGACCCGTTTTGTTCGAGTTTCGTTGAACGGTCAAACGACCGATGTTCGAGCCGAACATACGTTCGTATCGAACGCGAAGCTCATCCCTAGTGGTATACTCATTTAGTATAGATCAGCGGCCTCCAAAGTGTGGCCCGGGGGTTGAATTCGGCCCTTTGCTTGCCTTTATCTGGCCCTTGGGGCACTATTCCATCCACCGACAATAACAATGGGGTACTATTTATCCCACTGACACCAACAAAGGTGCATTATTCATCCCACTAACACCAACAATAGGGCACCATTCCTTCTATTGATATCAACAATGGGGCACTATTCACTGCATTCATATGAACAATGGGGCACAGTTCCTCCCACCGACATCAATGATGGGACACAGTTCCTCCTACTGAGACCAATGATGGGGCATTGTTTACTTCCTCTGGACATTTTCTACTCCCACTGGCCCCTCTAAAGTCTAAACTGGCCCTTTATTTAGAAAGTCTGGAGACCCCTGATATAGACTGATGAGGTGAGAAGGTGATTGGTTGGTCCAAAATGGAGAGTGTTCCGGCCCTGTAAGTGGGGAAATGTTCTGCCCCTGAAGGGTTTAATCTAGGTCTCCACACTATATATGTGTGTATCATCATCTGCTGGAGATAAAAGACGTCACAGTGACTATAGAGGAATAGGACGGACAAGACGGGGTTACTGGGTGTAAATAGAAGATAAGATCTTATTACCTCCTCTGCTGCCTCTTCCAGCAACGTCTCCTCTCTACTTCCTCCCGACTCACCTCTCACCTGAAACTTCCTTTTTGTACCTGACATCACTTCCTGTCTTCCATAGAGACTTCCTGGGTAAAAGTGAAATCACCATCTTGTGGAGATCAGAGGAACTGCAGCCCAGAAAAACATCTCGTAATGTGAAAACGCCCTGTGTATGTACTGTATATCCTTATAGATGGGTCATCTCCACTCCCACCAAGGAGGATAGAAATATATTACTGACTAGTCCAGCCTTTATCAGTCAGGGATCCTCCAAAGGATTCTAGGGGTTCCTTGTGAATTGATCAATTTCTGTCTTTCAATAACAACAATTTCATGATAATGTAAAAATGTCCTTCTTTCACTGATCACTGATATGAGGGGATCCTTCTCCCATCCGTCACCAATAAGGGACCAATAAACAGATCACTTGTTTGGTTTTGTTTTGTTTGGGTTTGGAGTGAATTTGCCCTGTTTGGGGTGAGATAACGGCTGCACTGATTGGGTATTCAGCCAAGATGAACCTTCAGTTGCAGTATGACTACCAATGCTAAATGTGGCAGCTTCCCACCTCAGTGAGTGCAGATTTTAGAATTTCCTTTTAATAAAAGGCGTTACACGATGTGGGATTCCCCTTTCTCTCCTCCCTGAGTGTGTATGAAGAGGCGGAGCCCTGAGTGTGTATGAAGAGGCGGAGCTCCTGAATGTGTATAAAGAGGCGGAGCTCCTGAGTGTGTATGAAGAGGCGGAGCTCTGAGTGTGTATGAAGAGGTGGAGCCCTGAGTGTGAATGAAGAGGCGGAGCTTTTGAGTGTATGAAGAGGCGGAGCTCCTGAGTGTGTATGAAGAAGCGGAGCTTCTAAGTGTATGAAGAGGCGGAGCCCTGAGTGTGTATGAAGAGGTGGAGCTCTTGAGTGTGTATGAAGAGGCGGAGCCCTGAGTATGTATGAAGAGGCGGAGCTCCTCAGAGTGTATGAAGAGGCGAAGCTCCTGAGTGTGTATGAAGAGGCGGAGCCCTGAGTGTGTATGAAGAGGCGGAGCCCTGAGTGTGTATGAAGAGGCGGAGCTCCTGAGTGTGTATGAAGAGGAGGAACTTCTGAGTGTGTATGAAGAGGTGGAGCTCTGAGTGTGTATGAAGAGGCGGAGCCCTGAGTGTGTATGAAGAGGTGGAGCTCCTGAGAGTGTATGAAGAGGCGGAGCTCCTGAGTGTGTATGAAGAGGCGGAGCCCTGAGTGTGTGTATAAAGAGGCGGAGCTCCTGAGTGTGTATGAAGAGGAGGAACTTCTGAGTGTGTATGAAGAGGTGGAGCTCTGAGTGTGTATGAAGAGGCGGAGCCCTGAGTGTGTATGAAGAGGCGGAGCCCTGAGTGTGTATGAAGAGGCGGAGCCCTGAGTGTGTATGAAGAGGCGGAGCTCCTGAGTGTGTATGAAGAGGCGGAGCACTGAGTGTGTATGAAGAGGCGAAGCTTCTGAGTGTATGAAGAGGTGGAGCTCCTGAGTGTATGAAGAGGCGGAGCCCTGAGTGTGTATGAAGAGGCGGAGCCCTGAGTGTGTATGAAGAGGCGGAGCCCTGAGTGTGTATAAAGAGGCGGAGCCCTGAGTGTGTATGAAGAGGCGGAACTCTGAGTGTGTATGAAGAGGCGGAGCTCCTGAGTGTGTATGAAGAGGCGGAGCTCCTGAGTGTGTATGAAGAGGCGGAGCTCTTGAGTGTGTATGAAGAGGCAGAGCCCTGAGTGTGTATGAAGAGACGGAGCTCCTGAGTGTGTATGAAGAGGCGGAGCCCTGAGTGTGTATGAAGAGGCGGAGCCCTGAGTGTGTATGAAGAGGCGGAGCCCTGAGTGTGTATGAAGAGGCGGAGCCCTGAGTGTGTATGAAGAGGCGGAGCCCCTGAGTGTGTATGAAGAGGCGGAGCTACTGAGTGTGTATGAAGAGGCGGAGCTTCTGAGTGTGTATGAAGAGGCGGAGCTCCTGAGTGTGTATGAAGATGCGGAGCTCCAGAGTGTGTATGAAGAGGAGGAACTTCTGAGTGTGTATGAAGAGGTGGAGCTCTGAGTGTGTATGAAGAGGCGGAGCCCTGAGTGTGTATGAAGAGGTGGAGCTCCGGAGAGTGTATGAAGAGGCGGAGCTCCTGAGTGTGTATGAAGAGGCGGAGCCCTGAGTGTGTGTATAAAGAGGCGGAGCTCCTGAGTGTGTATGAAGAGGAGGAACTTCTGAGTTTGTATGAAGAGGTGGAGCTCTGAGTGTGTATGAAGAGGCGGAGCCCTGAGTGTGTATGAAGAGGCGGAGCCCTGAGTGTGTATGAAGAGGTGGAGCCCTGAGTGTGTATGAACAGGCGAAGCTTCTGAGTGTATGAAGAGGCGGAGCCCTGAGTGTGTATGAAGAGGCGGAGCTCCTGAGTGTGTATGAAGAGGCGGAGCACTGAGTGTGTATGAAGAGGCGAAGCTTCTGAGTGTATGAAGAGGTGGAGCTCCTGAGTGTATGAAGAGGCGGAGCCCTGAGTGTGTATGAAGAGGCGGAGCCCTGAGTGTGTATGAAGAGGCGGAGCCCTGAGTGTGTATAAAGAGGCGGAGCCCTGAGTGTGTATGAAGAGGCGGAACTCTGAGTGTGTATGAAGAGGCGGAGCTCCTGAGTGTGTATGAAGAGGCGGAGCTCCTGAGTGTGTATGAAGAGGCGGAGCTCTTGAGTGTGTATGAAGAGGCAGAGCCCTGAGTGTGTATGAAGAGGCGGAGCTCCTGAGTGTGTATGAAGAGGCGGAGCCCTGAGTGTGTATGAAGAGGCGGAGCCCTGAGTGTGTATGAAGAGGCGGAGCCCTGAGTGTGTATGAAGAGGCGGAGCCCTGAGTGTGTATGAAGAGGCGGAGCCCCTGAGTGTGTATGAAGAGGCGGAGCTCTTGAGTGTGTATGAAGAGGCGGAGCTCCTGAGTGTGTATGAAGAGGCGGAGCTCTTGAGTGTGTATGAAGAGGCGGAGCCCTGAGTGTGTATGAAGAGGTGGAGCTCTGAGTGTGTATTAAGAGGCGGAGCTCCTGAGTGTATATGAAGAGGCGGAGCTCCTGAGTGTGTATGAAGAGGCGGAGCCCTGAGTGTGTATGAAGAGGCGGAGCTCCTGAGTGTGTATGAAGAGGCGGAGCCCTGAGTGTGTATGAAGAGGCGGAACTCTGAGTGTGTATGAAGAGGCGGAGCTCCTGAGTGTGTATGAAGAGGCGGAGCTCCTGAGTGTGTATGAAGAGGCGGAGCTCTTGAGTGTGTATGAAGAGGCAGAGCCCTGAGTGTGTATGAAGAGGCGGAGCTCCTGAGTGTGTATGAAGAGGCGGAGCCCTGAGTGTGTATGAAGAGGCGGAGCCCTGAGTGTGTATGAAGAGGCGGAGCCCTGAGTGTGTATGAAGAGGCGGAGCCCTGAGTGTGTATGAAGAGGCGGAGCCCCTGAGTGTGTATGAAGAGGCGGAGCTACTGAGTGTGTATGAAGAGGCGGAGCTTCTGAGTGTGTATGAAGAGGCGGAGCTCCTGAGTGTGTATGAAGAGGCGGAGCTCCTGCTGGAACAGCGGTCGGAGGAGGAAGCCGAGTCTAGGAGGGAGACTGACAGAAAGCGCAGCAGACTTGCAGGAGTGAGCGAGGAGGATCCATCGGAGGTGAGGAGAGTGGGAAGGATGTTGGTGACTCTGGTAGATGAAAAGCTGGGAGTCATATTGCTATGGTGAGTGGGGAAGCACTACTAAGGGGGCGCCCTCACCATCACGTGTGTAAGAGGAGGAAGAAGGCGTGGCTACACTACAGCTGGCACAGTTTGGAGAACCGAGAACTTTCACATCTTATCAACTTTTCATTGATTTGTGGATATTTTTAGAAAACTAAGCTTGTTGAAGTAGATGTAAAGTGGAAGCAGTGGACTTGCAGAGAACACTATATTGAGCACAAAATATTGTATGATTACATGACTTTGCACAGATTTATAGTTTATTTATTAAAGCAGCAAATATTATAAGATTAAAGAAGTAGGTGCAAAGTGGAAGCAGTAGATCTGCAGGGAACATCATCCTGAGTACAAAGCTCTTTATGTTGTATATGAATTTGCACATGGATCAGATTACTTCATTTATTGATAAACACCATAAGATGAATGAAGTAGGTGTAACGTGGAAGCAGTAGATCTGCAGAGAATATTATTGGAGCCCCTAGCACTTTATATATGAATGTCTCCACATATTTTAGTGTATGTGTGATAATTGATGGGCGGCACACACAATAGGACAGCGCTGTGACACATAATGCTCTTCTAGGTGATAAAGGGAAGACTTACCTTTGTTACAGCAGCAGTCCGGTAGAAGTTATTTCTGGAGGTATTTGAGTTGTTACACATAGCGCAGGTTTTTTTCTATTTATATTGGGGACATAATTGCCCAAATCTGGGGATCAGGAGCCATTTCCACCCTTTACTCTCGGCTGGGGTTCTTTGTATCCATATAACAGATGTTCTACATGACTAAATCTCACATCAATTTTACTGCAAAATCAAAGGGGCCAAAATGTCTCCCCTCCCCCGAGCAGTAATATATTTCTCTCCCCCTTTACGTAAGGCGCACGTCCGGCGTAAGTTCACCCCTCATAAAGGAGGGGTAAGTCATGTTAAGGTATGGGCGCGGGAACAGTGTTGTATTTTACATAGTTTGCGTAAGTTGTATGTGAAGGGGGCTGGGTGTAGGTTATGTTCACGTCACAGGCATTGAGCCATCATATCTTAGGGCGTATATGCGATGTGATTCTGAGCATGTGCGCTGTTCGTTCGGCCATGCATTTACATGGGGTCACGGTTAATTTAAATACAACACGCCCACTGCCTTGCTACTTTGAATTAGGCGGGCTTACGCCGGCCCATTTACGTTACAATTATTATGCCCACAAACATGAACCTTGAGACATCTATTCTTGAACTGTATATATACAACCTGAAAGAAAAAGCACATGCCGCAAAATAATAAAAACAAATATTCAGAGTACACATGAAAATTACTTACGTCTTCTGATGACTTTTCTAATCCTCTCCATCTGCTCCGGCTCTCTTAATTTAAGGTCAGACCACCTTTTACGCAACTGTTCCCTTGACCTCTGCACCCCAAATTTCTGATGGATAGTCCTCTGCACATTCTCCAGGATCTGGGGCTTCACTTTCTTTGGGTTGTTGTAAGGGCCATTTTTGCAATCATAGTCCTCCCTCCTTAGGCCCCGTACACACCATAGAATCCATCCGCAGATAAATCCCAGCAAATGGGTTTCAGCGGATAGATCCTATGATGTGTACACGCCAGCGGATCTGTTTCCGCGGATATATCTCCCCTGGGATGGATTCCAGCAGATCGAATATTCGCTGACATGCAGAACATATCCATCTGCTGGAGTCCATCCCAATGGATGGATCCGCTGGTCTGTATAGACTCACCGGATCCATCCGTCCGAAGGGATCCCCGCATGCGTCGTAATGATTCGACGCATGCGTGGAATTCCTTTTATGACAGCGTCGCGCACGTCGCCGCGTCATAATCGCGGCGACGGCGCGACACGTCATCGCCAGAGGATTTCGGCGCGGATTTCAATGCGATGGTGTGTACACTCCATCGCATTAAAATCTGCTGAAATCCTCGAGAGGATTTATGCGCGGAAACGGTCCGCTGGACCGTATCCGCGGATAAATCCTCCCGTGTGTATGGGGCCTTAGGATTGCCACCATCTCGACCATCTCATCAAAGGACATGTTGGTGGCCTTATACCTCCTCATCCTGGTGTGTGCTACCGCCTGGCCTCGCTCCTGCCTTGAGGTTGCAGCTTGCTGTGTGTCCTCCATGGTGTCTTCACCGTCTTGCATTGACCGACCGAAAAAGGGCGTGGCAATTACTAGAACGATCGTCAGGGGCGGGGAAACGTGCGGGGATAAAGGGATATAAAGGGATATTGCCTGAGTGAAAACGTTGTTCACAGTCGTTAGAAAAAGTTGGAAGAAACGATCGTGTAGTACGACGATACGTAACTTGATTTTGGACTTTATGATCAGTGGATGAGTTTGTAGGTTAGATATGGGGAGAAAGCTTAGTAGTAAAAGGCTTGACTGACATTAGCTTTTTTTGCTTAATTTTGACTTGCAGAAATAATGGAGGCCTTCAGAGGACAGGAGTTCTTCACAGAATTTGTTCAAAGGGGGCCCCGGATGGCAACCCCCCTTTTTTCTAGAATTTTTCTTTCCGGAAAAAATAATTTATTCAGCCAAGATATGGCATTGTAATGCCCCCCCACCCCTAAAATAATCGACATATTGTTGCCACACAGCACGTGTGCTTTGGGGGGCCAAACCTATATGGACAGGGTCACAGGCCACCACTGGAACCTCAATGGCCTCATCAGGCACAAGTGTCATGTAGTTTGTTGAGGGTCTCTTTAGGAAATTGTGCAATATGCAGCAGCAAATATGACATGGTTCAGATTCTACTTAACAACCCTACAGTCCTTGTCTTGTTTGCACCGCCTGTATACTGCTGTTTAAAATATATAGGGCCAAAGGGTCTTGTAATGACCTGGGGGGAGTGGTGGCGCGGAAACCCATACTATTTTTTTTAAATGATTTTTATCCATATTGCAGGGACCAAACATTACATTAAAGCCGCAAGTAGTATTATTATTTTTTTTTTCTTATAGTAATCTCATTTTGTGCAGGGACAGTTCTAAACACGTGCCATCTCACAGGCATACTATAGACACCCAGCAGGTACGATATTTAAAGGAATTTTGCATTTTTTTTCTCACTTTTAGCATTATTAAAATCGCTGCTCCAGAAAAAAATACAGTTTTTAAAACTTTTTTTCCATTGATACATGTTCCCTGGGGCAAGACCCGGGTTCTCAAAGACGTTTTCCAACAATAACTTGAATATTGGGCTTTAAAATTAGCAATTTTAAATTCGAACGTTCGAGTCCCATAGACGCGGGGGTGTTCGGCTCATCCCTAGTCACCACAGACAATTTTTATACGTCCCCAGAACTCTACGAGTTCCTTCTTCTGAACAAGACGGACGCATATGGGACCGTGAGGCCTAACCGGCGTGACATGCTGCCAACCTTTGCCAACAAAAAGCTTGGGGCAGGAGAAGTAACTGCCTGGCAGAAAGGGAAAATGATGGCACTGAGGTGGCGGGACAAAAAAGACGTGTGCCTTATGAGTACCATTCATAACACCTTGACCGTAATGGTACACACCAAAGGTGGAAAGGATGTGATGAAGCCACATGTTGTGATGGACTACAACCACACCATGGGAGGTGTGGACAAGGCTGACAAGGCCATGACCTTTTATCCAGCCAAAAATATTATAAAAAAATCTCCAGGCATCTTCTGGAACAGTGCCTGTGGAATGCCTTCATTCTGATGAAAAGAGTGACCGGCCTATGGTCCATGCAGACTTTGTGTGGAAGGTTGCCGAACTCATCTTTCTAAAGCACCAGACGCCAACTACTATAAACCGATCTGGACGTCGGGCTGCTGGTGTTGTGAACCCGGAACGACTGACTGGTCGTCACTTTATGGACCACATTCCACCCACTGAAAAGAAGACGGCACCCACAAGGATGTGTGTGGTTTGCTGCTCCAAGCATGACGACACCGGAGGGAAAATCCGAAAAGAAACTCATTTCTATTGTCAGGACTGTGACGTTGGACTTTGTGCTGTACCTTGTTTTACAATTTTACATACCCGAGACGTTTACTGAAGCAATACGACTACTAATATTGCACCCTTGTTTGACCAAAAAAAAATGTCAGTGTATTTTTATTATATTATTTACTAAAATGTATTGAATAAAATGTATTGTTATTATTAAATTATTATTTATTATATTATAATTTATGTTTCAAACTTTATCATACCCGAGACGTCTACTAGACTCTGGTTTGGACAGATTTAGGCGAGTTATTCCTCAGAATTACAGGCCTGCAATGTGAAACGCCAAATTTCCGTGCAAAATAACGGTACTGCATTCAGCGCCTAAAATCTGAAAGAATCAAACCGCCAGGGAGGTTACTGGCCCTTCCCCCACTCTCCATCCTGAAACATCCCCCTGTGTGTTTGCAGCAGCTGGCGGGAGGGGAAATGACAGCGCTTGGGGGGCACAAGCAGGAAGAATGAAATATCGGACATGAACATGTGATCTGTGTGGTGGGGAAGAGGGGGCAATTACAAGAACCAATCTCCTTGACTTCTCTCCCTGCAGTCACTGAAAGTCGTCAGGAGGGAGAGGAGGAGAATCAGCTTTCAGCAGCTGCAGGAAGATGCACAGGAGATCAGTTCTTATAATTATCCCCCTTCCCCCATCACACTGATCACATGCGCCTGTCCCCCATGATTCCTCCTGCTGTCCTCTCTTATCTGTGGGGACACACGGCTCTCCTCTCCTATGGAGTGCAGAGCGGCGCTGTCAGTTTCCTTCAGTTTAGGTGCGGAAAACTGCAGACATGCTGCATAACCCCACACAGCTCCGCCCCGCACATCACACACGGGTTTGGGTGTGAACCAGACATAGAAAACAATTGTTATCTATGTGTCTTGCACAGATGTGCATTTCCCTAGTGCAGAACAAGGCAGATCTCTGCAGATGGTGAGAATAATGACCCCGAACTCTAAACTGATGACCTGTAAAGACTTTTATAGTGTCACCGATGAGAAATGTTTCATATCACAGATTTTCATCATTACACCGACACACACTCTTTATTTTTCTTCATTCAATAAACTTTTTATTATAATGTTACTTATAACAAGATTGCAGTCATAAAATCAGGG
This sequence comes from Rana temporaria, assembly GCF_905171775.1. NCBI lineage: Eukaryota > Metazoa > Chordata > Amphibia > Anura > Ranidae > Rana > Rana temporaria. The sequence continues at coordinate 3,518,872 of NC_053492.1, read as the reverse complement.
AATAGTAAAGGAAGAAATCCGATTGGTCAGGAAAATGACGTGTCTGGAATTTGGAGGCGGAGTCATTATTAATTTGTGTACAATACAATACACAACGTGTTACATTATTATAACATTGTAGAAAAGATCACACCATAGAAAATGGGGGAAAGGAGAAAATAAACCCGGATATGAAGGTGACATTTGTGTACGAGGAACACCTTAACAATTACCACCATTTTATTCTCCAGGGCCTCTGCTTTCAGAAAATATATGTTTGGGGGTTTTATCAAATTTTCGTGCCCAAAATCTGCATTTTACGATGTGTGCAAAAAGAATGGAAAACCAGCTCTGGCAGTGAAAGGGTTAATGTGAGCTAGATGGGATCACTCTGCTGTGGTCACACTCTAATCATTAGAGCTCCCCCTAGCTGCAGCCTGGTAATAACATTGCTAGGAGGTCTATTCATTTATCTGCTACATACTTCCCATCTTTATATAAACGTCTCCTGACATTTAGGGGTCTAGTCATAAATAATTGTACAGCAATTTTCCGGGTGAAAATACATGTACATTCCTTCTGTGTGAATGAGGGGAAAATGGAGTTTAATTGGCTATTTGCTGGTCGAATAATTTCCATTGATTTAAAATAGAAAATACTACATTTGCCACTAGCTGGAGATAATTGCTATTATACTTAGCGCCATCTAAAGCCCAAACAAAGTATTTCTCATTTTAATTCAATGGTTAGTGTAATAGTGTTGTCTTATTGAAGTTCTATCCTTCAGTGGGTACTGTACTGATAAGTGTATGAGTATGATCTCAGGTATTAGTATGAAGACATGTCTGATGAAGGGAAATAAGACGTCTGTTTTTCAAAGAATTTATTGGACTAATGTGACAATCATTCATCCAGCTGTTACAATTTTTGGCTGTGATCTAACACAGTGATTTCCTATGATCATCAGCTCCATCTAGTGGCCATAATCGGGTATTTTTCCTGAAATACCTCAATTAGTGCAATACTGCATTATGGTCACTAGATGGAGTCAAGGAAATCAGAGTATGAAATAAAATCCGTCCAATATTCATCACAGCTGGGTGAATGCCGGTCATAACCGTTCAACTATTATTTTTTTAAACAGACCTCTAAGTATTTGTGAAATCTTACACCAAAAAATGAACTCAGTCAATGAGAGGTAATGACTCCATTTTTATTTTTATACTGCTATCAATGGCCAACACGGTACAACACTTCATCCATGTCTTTGGTCATCTCTGATCTCCTTATGAACTGTTTCTTACATGATGAAGATCAGCCATGGAGTATATCTGAGGTGTATATCAGGGTGTGCTTCTTCCCCACATGAGAGCTGTGATGTCCAGCAACATTCATATACAAGACATTTCCCGCACTCAAGGCACTAATACACCTCAAGGGTTGTGTGGGATCCCTGATGTACAGGAAGACAGGACTTCAGTGAAGAGCAATTCCCTCACTCAGGACAGGAAAATGGCTTCTCCCCCGTGTGAGATCTCTGATGTGTGGAAAGATCGGACTTCTGTGAAAAACATTTCCCGCACTCAGGACAGGAATACGGCTTCTCACGTGTGTGACATCTCCGATGTGTGTAAAGACTGGAAATCTGTGAATAACATTTCCCGCACTCAGGACAGGAATATGGCTTCTCACCTGTGTGAGATCTCTGATGTGTGGAAAGATCGGACTTCTGTGAAAAACATTTCCCGCACTCAGGACAGGAATACGGCTTCTCACGTGTGTGACATCTCCGATGTGTGTAAAGACTGGAAATCTGTGAAAAACATTTCCCGCACTCAGGACAGGAATATGGCTTCTCACCTGTGTGAGTTCTCTGATGTGTGTAAAGACTAGACTTCTGTGAAAAACATTTCCCACACTTAGGACAGGAATACGGCTTCTCCCCTGTGTGAGTTCTCTGATGTGTGGAAAGATCGAACTTCCGTGAAAAACATTTCCCGCACTCAGGACAGGAATACAGCTTCTCCCCCGTGTGAGTTTTCTGATGTGTGGAAAGATCGAACTTCTGTGAAAAACATTTCCCGCACTCAAGACAGGAATACGGCTTCTCACCTGTGTGAGTTCTCTGATGTGTGGAAAGACTGGACTTGTGTGAAAAACATTTCCCACACTCAGGACAGGAATACGGCTTCTCACCTGTGTGAGATCTCTGATGTATAGAAAGACTGGACGTCAATGAAAAACATTTCCCACACTCTGAACAGGAATGAGGCTTCTCCCCTGTGTGAGATCTCTGATGTGTGGAAAGACTGGACTTCCCTGAAAAACATTTCCCGCACTCAGGACAGGAATATGGCTTCTGCCCCGTGTGAGTTCTTTGATGTGTGGAAAGATCGAACCTCTGTGAAAAACATTTCCCGCACTCAGGACAGGAATACGGCTTCTCCCCTGTGTGTGATCTCTGATGTGTGTAAAGATGGGACTTCTGTGAAAAACATTTCCCGCACTCAGGACAGGAATACGGCTTCTGCCCCGTGTGAGTTCTCTGATGTGTGGAAAGATCGAACTTCTGTGAAAAACATTTCCCGCACTCAGGACAGGAATGAGGCTTCTCCCCTGTGTGAGTTCTCTGATGTGTGGAAAGACTGGACTTCCCTGAAAAACATTTCCCGCACTCAGGACAGGAATACGGCTTCTCCCCTGTGTGTGATCTCTGATGTGCGTAAAGATGGGACTTCTGTGAAAAACATTTCCCACACTCAGGACAGGAATGCGGCTTCTCCCCCGTGTGAGATCTTTGATGTGTGTAAAGACTGGATTTCCGTGAAAAACATTTCCCACACTCAGGACAGGCATACGGCTTCTCCCCCGTGTGAGATCTCTGATGTGTGTAAAGACCGGACTTCAGTGAAAAACATTTCCCACACTCGGGACAGGAATGCGGCTTCTCCCCTGTATGAGATTTCTGATGTGTGTAAAGATTGGACTTACATGAAAAACATTTCTCTTTTGGAAGGACGGCACCGTCCCGCACAGTCTGAGGTCCCTCAGGATAAGAGGAATACGATGGTCCGGCACCGTCCTGCACAGTCTGAGGTTTCTCAGGATAAGAGGAATACGATGGTCCGGCACCGTCCCGCACAGTCTGAGGTTCCTCAGGATAAGAGGAATACGATGGTCCGGCACCGTCCCGCACAGTCTGAGGTTCCTTAGGATAAGAGGAATATGATGGTCCGGCACCGTCCCGCACAGTCTGAGGTTCCTCAGGATAAGAGGAATACGATGGTCCGGCACCGTCCCGCACAGTCTGAGGTTCCTCAGGATAAGAGGAATACGATGGTCCGGCACCGTCCCGCACAGTCTGAGGTTCCTCAGGATAAGAGGAATACGATGGTCCATCTACACTGTGTGGTGCCGGATGGACATTTGAGGTAGTCGGGTTTTCTCCTGGACTATACTGTGTGATGTCCTCATCTTCTACTTTACAGTCTGGAGACAAAGTGAGACAATCCTCTGAGGTTTTCCTCATCTCCCGTCCATCTACTAAAATAGAAATACAAAGATTATTACTAGACATGAGCTGATTGGTTCCCCTAAACCAGGACTCCGCCCACATCAGGCAGCTTTGTCTCTGAGGATCTTACAATTCCCCCCTCAAGGTAACTAGTAAATGGGTCCTCTGATCTCCTACCAGATCATTTCTTTATTCATGGACCTTAGTCAGAGAGTGAGGAAACAACGAGAACTGTTTTTTATAGGAGTGACAGTGATGAGGAGATTATAGGACGAGTGTCCCCACCCCCTCTATCACTCATTGCCATCTTCCCAACACAAGAAGTCCTGCACTTCCTTATTTAGTCCGTGATTTAGTCATGAATAACAGAGGGGCTGAGGTCAGAGAGTGGAGGTGGGGGGAGAACAACCAAGATGAAGACTGGACTGTTCCTGAAGACCACCATCATTGGGTTATTGACTCCTCCCTCATTATCACTTTCTGTTTAAGGTTCCAAAGTTTGAGGATGTTATCACATTATTATCAACATGTAAAAGTCTGTGCTCCAATCACATCATCAGATATAAAATATCCAGCTGGTAGAAAATGGGTGTAACAAAAATATATAGCAGTGGGTAGAGGGGAGAGAGCAGAAGTCAGGACTATGTAATGTACAACATATTGTATAAGATACTACAGATAGGACTATATAGTATCAGAATGATGTAATGTACAACAGAGTATATAGTGCAGGGGTCAGGAGTATGTAATGTACAACATAGAGTATATAGTGCAGGGGTCAGGAGTATGTAATGTACAACATAGAGTATATAGTGCAGGAGTCAGGAGTATGCAATGTACAACATAGAGTATATAGTGCAGGGGTCAGGAGTATGTAATGTACAACATAGAGTATATAGTGCAGGGGTCAGGAGTATGTAATGTAGAAAATCATAGGTGTTATTAAAAAATGATCAATAAAACATTAACAGCGCTAGAGCCACCTGAAACGGCTCGTGAGCTATTTAACTCATAATCTGCAAATGAAAATATTGGTAAAAGTCAATCCCTATCCAATCATTTAAGTCACTCAGAGCCCCATTCAAAAGCTCAGTCCAATGTGACTCCTTGAATGACAGTTCACCCTTCACACATCTCAGGTAGAGTTTACAAGGTGCACAATCAAACCCTGCCAGGATATGCAAACTTCCCTCTGCTGTTCTCCCCTTATGGTGTTGTACTCACCAGATTGTAGATGTTACCAGCATTGAATAGATCCAGTCAGTACGATCAATCTCAGCTAATCTCCTCCAGGTGTGTGTTGGTGATATTCATTGGGTGTATGCGTGCAGCACAGCGGACATGCAGGGAAGCAAAGGAGACTGCATATGGTGTAAAACCCTTTATTATAAAATGCTACCCACATATGCTTACACAGTAAAAATTGAATAAAAGCTTGTCACTTAAAGAACTGCATCTGCTCACTCAGAAAAAGGCTTCAGATAACCAAATTGTCTGCTCCGTGAGTCCCGGGTAGATGCTGGCTTCAGTGCAAGAGTACCGTCGTGTAGCCACGTCCTGACGCGCTTTGTGATTGGCTCACGTCTTCAGAGGGCGTGGCTACACATTCCGACTGGTCTCTTAAATAGGGGGATTGGTCCGGGTATTCCCGCCCTCCCGCTGACATGATAGGCATATTGGGCAGCAGACTCGCAACCTATGTCAGCAGCTACATCAACCTAATACACATCGCTCGGCATGCTGTCCCGTGTGCTTCCGCACATGTCAGCAGCTGCGTCAGAAGGACATGCCTCATGCCGACGGCGCTTCCCTGTTTGTTCGCACATGAGCAATGTCCCGCTGCAGTGCTGCGGTTCAAGCCCAGTGTCAGGTGTGCTTTCCTCTGGCTACCACAATATAAATGTGTGGGAATAGGAATATGTCAATCTATATTTATTGGACACCATGGGCCAGATTCTCAAAGAATTACACCGGCGTATCAGCAGATACGCCGACGTAACTCCGAATCTAAGCCCGTTGTATGTTTAAGTGTATTCTCAAACTGAGATACACTTAAACATGCCTAAGATACGACAGCCTGCACCGTCGTATCTTAGGGTGCAATATTTACGCTGGTCGCTAGGTGGCGCTTCCATTGCGGTCGGCGTAGAATATGCAAATGAGTCGTTACGCGGATTCACGAACGTACGCTTGCCCGTCGCAGTAAATTTACGCTGTTTCCGTAAGTCACTCGTCACGTGACTTAGTCATGGGTCAGCGACGAGTGACGTAATGCGTGGGGGAGGAGCCTATGTGACGGGACAACGATCCGAGTGAGGAGACCATCACACTGAGCGGCAACTTGTCTTTGAGCCTGTGTCAATCGGCGGATCCGTGAGTGCACACACCGTCGGTGTAGTCCCTGTCCCCCCCTCCTTGTCATACATTGTTGCACTAGGAGGCTTGTCCTCTCTCTCTTGTTCTCTTCCCTACATATCGTGGAGCTTCTGGCTGAATCTGCATGAAGGTCGGTTCTATCTATCTGAAGCAGTGAGAAGGAAACGCCGGCTGATTGCCTGCAGGTCTTCATATGGGTCTATTCCATTAACCCATTATGGACTCACTGTCAGTTTTTGGATAGACGGTTTTCAAGAGTGTTGTTGTTTCTTATGTTTTATCATTCACTGTTGATTACCATAATAGCATTTATTGTACTCACCTTGCACTAGTTGATGTTAGCGCTATCTTCATTCATTTTATAAAATATAAACGCCCACATTAGAGTAATCCTTGATAACCTCTTTATAACTATTGCAGACACATTTCACCAAAGAATTATACATCATTATCATAAGTATCCATCTCTGACCCCCCCAAAACTAAATTGGGGGACCAGTTATTGGCCCAATAAAATAATGCATAAACCTGGCAAGGAAACTCAACCCTTGAATAATATTTTAATGAGGTATTAAAATCACCCAATCTAATAATTACTAATAAAGCAGTTTAAATCTACATCTATATTGAGGCTATTAGGACTTAGAGTATTGGTCAGCGGGAGGGCGGGAATACCCGGACCAATCCCCCTACTTAAGAGACCAGTCAGAACATGTAGCCACGCTCTCTGAAGACGTGAGCCAATCACGAAACGCGTCAGGACGTGGCTACACAATGGTACTCTTGCACTGAAGCCAGCATCTACCCGGGACTCACAGAGCAGACAATTTAATTATCTAAAGCCTTTTTCTGAGTGAGCAGATGCAGTTCTTTAAGTGACAAGCTTTTATTAAATTTTTACTGTGTAAGCATATGTGGGTAGTATTTCATAATAAAGGGTTTTACACCATATGCAGTCTCCTTTGCTTCCCTGTATGTCCGCTGTGCTGCACGCATACCCAATGAATATCACCAACACACACCTGGAGGAGATTAGCTGAGATTGATCGTACAGAGAGGCCCGGAGCAAAGACAGCCTGCAATAGGCGCAGGGCCTGCATGACAGGGTTAATAGAAACCCTTGCAGGCCAGGGGGGAGTTTTTAGGAGAGAGGGAAGTGGGGAGGTAGGAGAGGTGATAAATTACTCCCTCCCCTCTTCCCGGGCAACACAACGTGGGAGGAAGTTCAGCAGGTAGGAGCACAGTAGCTGGGGGATTTTTTGTAATGGCGGCGGTGGATGACATGCTGGCATGTTTGCGCGTGGAGATTGAGCGGCGCGGCGAGGGGTGGCTGCAGCAGATGCTGGGGCCGCTTCTCCCACAAGGGGGAGACGACGCACAGGACTTGGGCAGGGAGGCCACGCGAGCGCGGAGGTCGCGGCCTCCAGAGCGGTACTTCCCGGGACCCGTAACGCGGACACAGAGGCGAGATGGGAGTCCCAGGAGGGCCCCCCGCTAAGCGGACTGCTCCGGTGGTAGCGGGGGGCTCCGGGAGGAATCCCCGACGGGATCAGAGTTCCGGGGGCGGACGGTCGGGGGGCCCCAGTGCGGCGGCTAAGCCCGCCATGCGTGTTGATCAGATTACTGCGGGCTCCGCCCCCAGTTGTGCACCGGAGGGCCCCAAGCCTTGGGGTGGGATTTCTGTCGCCAAGGTGGCTAGCACGCCCCCATCCACGGCTAGCCACCTCCAATCCAGCCTGGGGGAGAGGACAGTGAGGGAGCGTGTGGGAGAGGATGACGGCAGTTATCGGAGCAGAGGCCCAGCACCCAGGAAGGCGACGGGGAAATCGGTGGGCGGGTCCAGAGTGCGCAGGGGTAGTCAATCGGAGCAATGCACACTGGGAAATTCCACAGACGGCACATGCGCCGTTCGGGAAAAACATCAATCACATTGGGTCACCAAAAATTAACATAAAACACGCCCCCTCATCCTCATTTGAATTACGCACGCTTACGCCGGCCCCATTTACGCTACGCCGCCGTAACTTAGGAGGCAAGTGCTTTGTGAATACAGCACTTGCCTCTCTGACTTATGGCGGCGTAGCGTAAATACTATACGCTGCGCCGCCATAACAATGCGCGCCCCTACCTGAATCCGGGCCAGTGTTTTTTAGTGGTGCCTGCAAAGTCCAGCACTAGTTATGGAGAGAACTGTTTACAGGAATATGTTGTTGATCATTTGTTATTTAATATTTAAAGTTAATTTAAAATAAAGGAGGCTGCTATGGCCAGTTTTTACTCCAATTAACAAATGTGGTGATCTCGTTATTTATTAAAGGTTTAAAGGGGGAGTATAAATGGTGGGTCTTAGCAGCAAAAAGGGGATATCTGTTATACCATAGTCAAGAGAGGCCCGGAGCAAAGACAGCCTGCAATAGGTGCAGGGGCGGCATGACCGGGTAATAGAAACCCTTGCAGGCCAGGGGGGAGTTTTCAGGAGAGAGGGAAGTGGGGAGGTAGGAGAGGGGATAAATTACTCCCTCCCCTCTTCCCGGGCAACACAATGTGGGAGGAAGTTCCCGCCCACCCTCCGTTGGTTTCTTTTACAGGTTATTGTGAAGGTTGGTTATGGTGTTTTGTGTGGTTTCTGGTGTTTTCCTTTTTTCTCCCTATGCAGGTACAAAGGTTTATGCTGTCGTGGCAGTGGCGGGTGTTGGACTTTGCAGGAGAAGGAACACCTCAAAGAGGATGCCAATACCTAGCGGTGGTATGGGTGTTGAAGGGGTGTTCTTGGCCAGTTTACCAGAGTGTAGCTGGAATGTTTGGTTAATGGGGGGCACTGCGGTCAGTTGGTCGTCTCTGAGCCAGCTTGTCGTCTTGGGGCCTATGACCAGAGGTTAGGTACCGCAGTGCCAAAATGTTATAAATGTTAAAGGTTACAAGACAGTGTTTTTTAGTGGTGCCTGCAAAGTCCAGCGCTAGTTATGGAGAGAACTGTTTACAGGAATATGTTGTTGTTCATTTGTTATTTAATATTTAAAGTTAATTTAAAATAAAGGAGGCTGCTATGGCCAGTTTTTACTCCAATTAACAAGTGGTGATCTCGTTATTTATTAAAGGTTTAAAGGGGGAGTATAAATGGTGGGTCTTAGCAGCAAAAAGGGGATATCTGTTATACCATAGTCAAGAGAGGCCCGGAGCAAAGACAGCCTGCAATAGGTGCAGGGGCGGCATGACCGGGTAATAGAAACCCTTGCAGGCCAGGGGGGAGTTTTCAGGAGAGAGGAAAGTGGGGAGGTAGGAGAGAGGATAAATTACTCCCTCCCCTCTTCCCGGGCAACACAATGTGGGAGGAAGTTCCCGTCCACCCTCCGTTGGTTTCTTTTACAGGTTATTGTGAAGGTTGGTTATGGTGTTTTGTGTGGTTTCTGGTGTTTTCCTTTTTTCTCCCTATGCAGGTACAAAGGTTTATGCTGTCGTGGCAGTGGCGGGTGTTGGACTTTGCAGGAGAAGGAACACCTCAAAGAGGATGCCAATACCTAGCGGTGGTATGGGTGTTGAAGGGGTGTTCTTGGCCAGTTTACCAGAGTGTAGCTGGAATGTTTGGTTAATGGGGGGCACTGCGGTCAGTTGGTCGTCTCTGAGCCAGCTTGTCGTCTTGGGGCCTATGACCAGAGGTTAGGTACCGCAGTGCCAAAATGTTATAAATGTTAAAGGTTACAAGACAGTGTTTTTTAGTGGTGCCTGCAAAGTCCAGCGCTAGTTATGGAGAGAACTGTTTACAGGAATATGTTGTTGTTCATTTGTTATTTAATATTTAAAGTTAATTTAAAATAAAGGAGGCTGCTATGGCCAGTTTTTACTCCAATTAACAAATGTGGTCTCGTTATTTATTAAAGGTTTAAAGGGGGAGTATAAATGGTGGGTCTTAGCAGCAAAAAGGGGATATCTGTTATACCATAGTCATGACTGGATCTATTCAATGCTGGTAACATCTACAATCTGGTGAGTACAACACCATAAGGGGAGCACAGCAGAGTGAAGTTTGCATATCCTGGCAGGATTTGATTGTGCACCTTGTAAACTCTACCTGAGATGTGTGAAGGGTGAACTGTCATTCAAGGAGTCACATTGGACTGAGCTTTTGAATGGGACTCTGAGTGACTGAAATGATTGGATAGAGATTACCTACAGGGATTGACTTTCACCAATATTTTCATTTGCAGATTATGAGTTAAATAGCTCACGAGCCGTTTCAAGTGGCTCTAGCGCTGTTAATGTTTTATTGATCATTTTTTAATAACACATATGATTTTCTGTATTCTGTTTTGTTATAATAGCTGCTTTTTACTGCTTTAAAGTTTTTATAAATATACCATTTTGCGCTTGGATCAGAGTAATCTGCCGATCACTTCTGATATTTTTTAGTATGTAATGTACAATATAAATTATACAGTGTAAGGGTCAGGACTCATAATATTGGTATTCAGTAATCAGTGGAAGATTAAGGGGCAGATCCACAAAAGAATTACGCCGCCGTATCTATTGATACGCCGCGTAATTTTAAAGTTCCTGCGTCGTATCTTTGTTTTGTATCTACAAAACAAGATACGACTGCATCTGGGATCGATCCGACAGGCGTACGTCTTAGTACGCCGTCGGATCTTAGGTGCATTTTTCCGCTGGCCGCTAGGTGGCGTTTCCGTCGAATTCCGCGTCGAGTATGCTTTAACGGTCACCACCGTTTACGACCTTCCATCCCACCCAAGACAGCTTATCGACACTCCAACCAACAGGACCCGATCCCATTTCATTTGCCCAGAATCAAGACAAGACACAGCTCTGTGCTTATTCCAAATGTAATGATACTTTAATGGTTTCTTCTCAGCTTTTTATACAGTACCAGGCATTAAAGCAACAATGAGATCTCCACCCCCCTAATCACACACTAAGGCTAATTACTAACCATTCCTTAATTAACAAACAAAACCCCATCACACACTTAGTTCCCTAGGCAGACGTTTCGTCTCCGCATACAGCTTGACACCTATTCGCACCTCTGAGCATCAATAGGTTTTAGACAGTGTTATCACACAATTAAAGGCCTTTCAAAAGCTAGCCTTATTTAACATATTAACAGTCTTCACAGAGAGATGAGTCACTATTGACTGGTTGGGGTCACAATTAACCAACATCTTGCAGTGTCTCAAAATCCTGCAATACGAACTATCAGTGATGTCCCATCTCATGTAATACATGAATTATGATTCACTTGCCACTCCATGCCCAAAGGGCACAGAGTGGACTCAGACCCAAGAGTTATCAGTGACGCTGACACAGGAGTATCCTCCATCCTCACAAAGTCTTTGGGTGTCACGGGTCATTCCATTACATATGCAAATTAGCTAGTTACGGCGATCCACGAACGTACGTCCGGCCGGCGCATTTTTTTATGTCGTTTGCTTTCGGCTTTTTCCGGCGTGTAGTTACCCCTGCTATTATGAGGCGTACTCAATGTTAAGTATGGCCGTCGTTCCCGCGTCGAATTTTGAATTTGTTACGTCGTTTGCGAATAGGGATTTGCGTAGAATGACGTCACCGTTGTAAACATTGGCTTGTTCCGGTTTAATTTCGAGCATGCGCACTGGGATACCCCCACGGACGGCGCATGCGCCGTTCAAAAAAAAAACGTTGTTTACGTCGGGACACGACGTATTTACATAAAACACGCCTCCATCACATCCATTTGAATTGCGCGCCCTTACGCCGTCAAAGATACACTACGCCACCGTAACTTACGGCGCAAATTTTTTGAGGATTCCAAAAAAAAAGTAACTTACGGCGGCGTAGTGTATCTTAGATATGATACGCCCGACGCAAAAATGCGCCGATGTACGTGGATCTGCCCCATAATGTTTACATGAGACAAGTTGCAGTGATCCCACACCGCTGCCTCCCATCTCCTGAGACTGCACTCAGTGACTTGGGACTATACAGTCATATCCCTCTACCCGACAGAGACAGCAGAGCAAGTAATCCTGGGAGAATTGTCCTGTCAGAGATCATGCTAGACCCGGGTATGGGGCAGAAGACCCAAAACACATACCCCAGGTGCCTAGGTAGAGCAACATCTATGGTGAAAATCAACCTTTTGCTGAACCCCAGAATCTCCATAAATCCAGTCTAGAGACATAAATTGTGTCTGCAGCACAGAGAAGGAAGATTATCACCCAGTCCCCACCCTACTCTGGACCAATCAGTGAGCAGTATGGGTGGAGGAACGTATTTAGTGTATCCACTTAACGACCGGCCCATAGCCAAATGATGGCTACAGGGCGGTTCGCTAATCCTGGGAGGGCGTACATTGACGTCCTCCCAGAATCGCGACCCCTGCGGAGCGCACACGGGAGTGACATGACCGCCAGGTTCAGAGGACACGGCACGATCACTTGTAAACAAACCGGTGTCTTGTCATGACGCTGGTTCCTCTCTCCCATCTGTGTATCGATCGGTACAGTGTAAGAGGAGAGGGGGAGAGATCGGTGGCAGCAGCGCTGTGGTGACAACTGCAGTCACATCCAGCCATCCCTCCATGCTCTGCCATACCCTGCAATACCCGGCCATACCCAGCCATACTCTTCGATACTCATCCATGCTCTGCTGTACTCGGCCTCTGTATGTGGCCAGGCTGTGGAAGTCTCACACATGTGGTATCGCCGTACTCAGGAGGAGGAGCATCTATTTTGGGGTGTCATTTTTGGTATGTACATGCTATGTGTTAGAAATATTGTATAAATGGACAACTTTTTGTTAAAAAAGAAATGCGTTTTAACCACTTCCCGCCCGGCGGCCATCATATGACGTCTTTGACTTTGTATGGGGATATCTGAATGATGGGTGCGGCTACAGGCAACAATCAGATATCAGCTTTTTCAGCCGGTGATTTCCTACACCGTGTAAGGGGTTAGCTAGGTAGCGGGGTGTGTGACCCCCTGGATGGGTTCACTACACACTGAATTTATACAGACAGGCAGTCAAAGACGGTTGAAAACAAAGATTTTGGTTTATTCTTCCATCTTGCTGGAAACAAGTGCAAGCATCCAAACAGCATAAACAAAATCAAACATAAAATAAACCCTGGCCACTTGGGGCGTCTACCTTCACCACACAGGAACCTATCTATGGAGTCTGGCACAGCCTAGTGCTGGGCAGACACGGCTGGTCATACAGCAGAAAAACAATAGTCTCTTTTTGATTTTTATCACACAGAAAAATCAATCACCTTCTCGCCTCCTCAGAAGACTTTCAGCTACTGCTCTTCTTACTCACAAAGCCTCAGGATGCAGCAAATCAGTGGTAATCCTCTGGATTACTTATAGAGGCCTTAATTGCCTCATTCTGAACAGCTGAAGTTTTCCAACGCCCTTAGACCTTTTCTGGCTACTTTTGCAGCCGATGCCTAATAACAATTGGTGTATTGTCTAAACAAGGCAGAAATGCATGTCCCGTCTGTGACAACACCCACAGATTTACCTGACTTCCTGTCACAACCGTAAGAATGATCCTAGCGGCTGTTCTGCCACTTTATCCTTCTTATGGGAGGCGAGAGGGGACGTTCCCCCTCCCGCCACCCTCCGGTGGTTCTGCCACTCACCGCTACGATCGAAGCCAGGGTCTTTTTTTTGGGGGGGGGGGGGGATTTCAGGCTTCCCAGCCTAGAGGTGAGATGTGGAGTCTTATTGACCGCCCCATATCTCACTGTAAAGAGGACCTGTCGTGCTATATTCCTAGTACAAGAGATATTTACATTCCTTGTAATAGGAATAAAAGTGATAAAAAAAATTTTTTTTTTTGGGAATAAAGTGTCAATCTAAAATAAATAAAGTAAGATATAATACAATTGTAAGATCGTATGCAGAATCGAACACATATGTAAGTCCCGCCCACATATGAAAACGGTGTTCAAACCACACATGTGAGGAATCGCTGCGAACGTTAGAGCGAGAGTAATAATTTTGGCTCTAGACCTCCTGTAACTCAAAACATGTAACCAGTAAAAAAAATTAAGCGTTAATCTATGGGGATTTTTAAGTAGCGAAGTTTGGCGCCATTCCTCGAGCGTGTGACATGTTGGGTATCTATTTACTCGGCGTAACTTCATCTTTCACATTATGCAAAAACATTGGGATAACTTTACTGTTTTTTTTTTAAAGCACAATACTTTTTTTTCCAAAAAAACGTGTTAGAAAAACTGCTGCGCAAATACCGTGCGAGATAAAAAGTTGCAACGACCGCCATTGTATTCTCCAGGGTCTTTGCTAAAAAAAAAACATGCATAATGTTTTGGGGTTCTTAGTCATTTTCTAGCAAATAAATGATGATTTTTACATGTAGGAGAGAATTGTCAGAATTGGCCTGGGTGCTCCAGGACACCTGAAGGTGCTCCCTGCATGTTGGGCCTCTGTATGTGGCCACGCTGTGTAAAAGTCTCACACATGTGAAGGTGCTCCCTGAATGTTGGGCCTCTGTATGTGGCCACGCTGTGTAAAAGTCTCACACATGTGGTATCGCCATACTCGAGAGGAATAGCAGAATGTGTTTTGGGGTGTAATTTGTGGTATGCATATGCTGTGTGTGAGAAATAACCTGATAATATGACAATTTTGGGGGGAAAAAAAGAAATACCTTGGAATGTCTTCTTTCAAAAAGGGGTCATTTGGGGGGTATTTGTACTTTTCTGGCATGTTAGGGTCTCAAGAAATGAGAGAGGCCGTCAGTACTTCAGGTGTGATCAATTTTCAGAGATTGGCACCATAGTTTGTGGACTCTATAACTTTCAAAAAGACCAAATAATATCCACCGATTTATAATTATTTTTTACCAAAGATATGTAGCAGTATAAATTTTGGCCAAAATTTATGAAGAAAATTTACAAATTTGCTAAATTTTATAAAAGAAATGAAGAAAAATTATTATTTTTACTGAATTTTCATTCTTTTTTTCTTTTATAGTACAAAAAATAAAAAACCCAGTGGTGATTAAATATCACCAAAGGAAAGCTCTATTTGTGTGGGAAAAAAAGGACAAAAAAAGCTGAAAATTGGTCTGGTTAGGAAGGGGGTTTAAGTGCCCGGTGGTCATGTGGTTAACCTGCTTAGCGGTATCCCCGAGCGTGACTCGGGGTGTTTTTTTCATGATACTATCGGTATCCCCGAGTCACGCTCGGGGTAGATGTGCAGAGCGTGCAGCCACGCGGCTTACCTTTCGCAGCATCCACAGACAAAGTTACTTACCTTGTCCCTGGATCCTGCGATGCATCCCTGCTGTGTGAGCGAGCGGGTCCTCGCTCGATTCAGTGTCCCTGTGTGCCGCCGATCTCCGTTCCCTGCGACGTTACGACGCACGGGGGCGGAGAACGGCGCCAAATTCAAAAAAGTAAACAAAACACATTACATACAGTATACTATAATCTTATAGATTACTGTATGTAAAAAATACACCCCCCCTTGTCCCTAGTGGTCTGCCCAGTGCCCTACATGTTCATTTATATAATAAAAACTGTTCTTTCTCCCTGCAAACTGTAGATTGTCCATAGCAACCAAAAGTGTCCCTTTATGTCAAAAATGGGTTTAGTCATAAAAAAATAAAAGTAATGACAGCGACAATTCTGCAACTGAGCAAATTTCAGTGATTTTGAGTTGATTACATTATTGAATAATTTTTATTATAATTATATTATTATTTGTTATAATTATTTATAATTATTTATTATATTATAATTTTTTTTTTTTTTTTAAATCATACCCGGGATGCCTATTAGACTCTTGTTTGGTCAGATTTAAATGAGTTATTCCTAAGAATTACAGGCCTACAGTATAAAACGCCAAATTTCCTTGCAAAATAATTGTACCGCTTTTGGTACGTAATTCCAGACAGAATCATACCGCCAGGGAGGTTAATGACCCACCTGTGCTGATCTCTGTAGGAGTGTCCTCCTCTATAAATGTCCCCGTTATTCCATCCTCCTCCATAGACTGCTGATCATCCCTCACATACGTCTCTTCTTCTGATTTTACCTCAAATTCTATATCGATTGGATCTCCACTCTAAACCAAGAGAATGAGAGAGAATATCACCTGTAAGATATAATCTTTATTATTGTGACATCACATCTATAAAATCCACACATCCCTCCACAAGACCATGTCTAGATGTTCCATCCCACCAACCTTTAAATAAGGAGGGATGGTGTGACCTTCCTGTGTGGAATCCCGGGAATACAGAGGACGGGGACATCTCTCTGGGGGGTTCCTGGTATTAGGTGGCTCCATCATATCCTTGTGTCCTTCTGAAAACTCCCCCATCACTCCATACTCCTCATCCTCCTCTTTATACTCTTCTTTAATATCAATAATATCATCCCCGAGGTTTCCACTCTGAATATATAAAAAACATTCATTGTAACAAACATGCTGTGTATAAATCAGAACTACCAATAATTGTCAATCATCTACCTGATGATGGTGAGGAATGGTGGGATCTTCCTGTGTGGAATCTCGGGAATACAGAGGACGGGGACATCTCTCTGGTGGGTTTCTGTAGCTGGATGACTCCACCATGGTGTCCTGGTACAGATCTTTGTGTTCTTTTAGAGACTCTGACTCCTCCATCACCCCACCCTCATCATCCTCCTCTTTTATCTCTTCTTTAACTTCAACTTTAGAATCTCTCAGGTTTCCACTCTGAATATAGAATAAAAATGACATCAATGGTAACAATGCAGATAATGTACAGATCCTAATGATACTATCAGTGATTGTTCCTCATCTACCTGATGATGGTGGGGGATGGTGTGACCTTCCTGTGTGGAATCCCGGGAATACAGAGGACGGGGACATCTCTCTGGTGGGTTCCCATTACTGAATCCATCTGTAGGAAACACACACACTGACTGAATACATTGTTTCTATGTGTTTATCAGATGATGGGGGATCTAGGTGGAGCCTCCGTACTGCTCTCTCCTTTACAATAAAGTCTCCTCTTACCCGGTGATGTGAGGGGCGGCTGATTGTCCATCATGACGTCCTTCCCAGCACCGCTCACCTCTCCTCCATCATCTCTCTGGTGACTTCTAGAATCTTCTTTGTATTTCTCTATTCTATCAGGGAGGGAGGTGGAGGCAATGTGATGGTCATATGATCTCCAGACTTCACAGGAGGAAAACTTTAGATCTAAACATAAATAGCAAAATCAATCAATGTTCCCAGAATCCTCCTCACCTCACCATTCAGGTTTCCATTTTATTAAAGCCCCACTTCAGACTGAGATATAATTTACCCACATGCTAAGAACATCAGAAGAAAAGCCAGATAGATGACATTAGGAGGAGGAGGAGCTATGAGGCCAGTGTGATGTCATAGGATTCTCTGACTCTGGATGGAGGGACATTTGTATGGGGTGATTTGAGGGGCCCTCTATATGAGGCTCCTGTGCAAACCAAATCATTGTCCCTGTGTGCGTCCTACCTCTCCTAAACTGAAGAGTGGACTTTGACCTTTGCCATACAGAAATCTATCAGGAATCTGTGAATGTAAGCCCTTGTGTGATCAGGTGACGTGCGGAGAAACCGAGTGTACACACCAGACAATTTTTTCCAGAGCTCCTAATGGTGGGGATGGATTTTGCCGAGTGCCGGTGCCAAGTTTCCAACCCCCAGAATCACTGCAGGTGTGGAGAAAAGCTGTGTAAGAGGATATGGATATGGAGGAGAGATGAGGAGGAGATAGAGGAATCAGGATAAAGGTCAGGACAAGCAACAGACGAGCGCATCCAAGAGATGAAGCCGGGGTCACTACACAGAAAATCAATCCAAGGAAACAACAGGCAGGACGAGGAATAGCAAGAAGGAGCTCAGAGACAAATGAGAATATTGCTCAGTCAATGGGAGATTATCTCAGCATGACTTACATAATGAGCGGGAGGGGAGGAAGTCACTTAAGGCGGGGCTTGACAAATTTGCTTTAAATTTAGCAGCCAGCTGAAAAAGTTAGAGTTTTTAAGGGAAGTGTGGGTTATCGGGGACAGGGCAAGTAATTTGCGAGGTACATGGGGTGCAGGGTACCAGAGAAGGGTGTAGGTCACCACAGGACATGGGGTGCAGGAGAAGGGTACAGTGTGCAGGACATAGTTACATAGTAGGTAAGGTTGAATAAAGACAATAGTCCATCCAGTCTGACCTGTGTAGGTGCATGTGTGTCAGTGTTAATAATCATTTCCCATATCCCTGCATATTGTGTTCTGTAAGATGCAAATCCAAGAGTCTCTTCAAAATATCAATTCTCCCCGCAGCCACCACCACTTGTGGAAGAGAGTTCCACATTCTTACCGCCCTGACAGTGAAAAAAACTCTACGCAGCTTAAACGATTCCAATCTCATTGTGTGGCCCCGTGTCCTCTCACACCCCCTGAGATTGAATAGTTTTTTTCCTATGCTGGGATCACCACTGAGATATTTGTAAATGGCTTTCATATCTCCTCTCAAGTGTCTTTTCTCCAGCGAGAATAAAATTTAGCACTTGTAGTTGCTCCTCGTATTTGAGGTCCTCCAGCCCCCTAATTAATTTAGTTGCCCTTCTTTGGACTTTCTCCAGCTCATGCCTTCTGAGGACTGGTAACCAAAACTGTACGGAATACTCCAGATGTGGCCTGACCAGAGTTTTATAAAGTGGTAGAATAAGGCCTTGTACACACGGTCGGCCCAAACCGATGAGAATGGTCCGACGGACCGTTTTCATCGGTTCACCGCTGAAGTGGCCTGATGGTCTGATGTGTGTACACACCATCGTTCCAAAAACCGATCCGGTCAGAACGCGGTGACGTCAAACACACGACGTGCTGAATAAAACGAAGCATGCGTCGACTTGATTCTGAGCATGCGCGGGTTTTGAACCAATGCTTTCTGTACTAACCATCGGTTTGGACCGATCGGGCAGCGGTCCATCGGTTCGGTTTTGAAGCATGTTTTAAAATTTTGGACCGAAGGAAAACAGACCGATGGGCTAAACACACAGTCGGTCTGTGTGTCGGTCGGTCACACAGGGGATCCTGCCGGTGGATAATCCTGTCTTCAAATAATAAGAAAAAGGGCTGTTTTACAGACACAGCCTGGAGATCACCTATCCTTCTGGCCATTGTAATGGCCTGCGGAAAGGTTGTCTTAAAGGCAAGTAATTTAAGCGGCATATAAGGCAAGGGCTCGAATGGTGCCTTGGTCAGGTCTCCGAGGACTAGGGTAAGAGTCCATGGTGGAAATTGGTTCATTTGCACCAGGGACATCCTCTCCCTAGCTGACAAAAATCTCTTGTTCAGTGGGTTTAGTGCCAGTCTCCTGTCCACCAAACTAGACAAGGCTGCCACCTGCACCCTGAGCGTCTTAGTAGCTAGACCCTGATCCACGCCGTCCTGGAGGAATTCCAGGATTGCAGGGATCTCCTGCTGGGAAGTCCCCCTCATCTGGCACCAATGGGAGAAGACGCCCTAAAATTTGGCGTAAATACGCCTGGTAACTCGGCTTCCTACTCTGTGCTGCAGGCTCTCCCTTTCAAGAGCCAAGCCGCTAGCTTGAATAAACCAGGGTTTGGGTGGCAGACTGGACCCTGTAGGAGAAGGTCCCACCACTCTGGAAAATGCTGTGGAGGGGACACAAACCAATTTCCCATGGTAGGGAACCAGGTGCTCTTGGGCCACCAGGGCGCAATTAAAATCAGTCTGTCCTCGGACTGACTCAGGATTCTGCACTATTTTTGGGATCAGAGCCAAGGGTGAAAGGCATAGGTATAGGCCAAGGGGAAGTCCCAGTCTTGGGCCAACACATCCACTCCCTCTGATCCTTTCTCCCTGGACAGTGAAAAGAACCTCTTCCCCTTCCTGTTTCCTCTGCGCATGAAGAGATCTATCTCCAGTCTGCCGAAGCGTCGACACACGAGGGAGTACACTTCGGGGTTCAATTCCCACTCTCCCTGGTAAATCGGCTGTTGACTGAGGTAGTCCGCTTCGACATATTCACTGCTGAAATTGAGGGGATCCTCTGTCCTGCCCACTCCAGGAGTTCCTGAGTCAGACCCAAAATAGAGCAGGACCTGGTGCCCCCCTGGAGATTTAGGAATTGTCAGAAAGAATCCGGGGGGAAGAGGTTCAGATCCTTTCTTTGAAAGCCTTTAAAGTGATTATAAAAGGTTCGATTTTTTTTTTTAAATAACAAACATGTCATACTTACCTCCGCTGTACAGCTCATTTGTACAGGGTTGCCCCGAACCTCGTCTTCTGGGGTCCCTTGTGGCTGTCTCGGCTCCTCCCCACATCAGATAACCCCCAAACATAGTGTATCGCGACACTTTGCAAAGGTACATAACCAAGACCCCACGCAATTACAATTCTGGGGTATAGGGAAATTTAAGGGGTCATGGAGGGGAAGTCATAAAATCAGAGATATCACTCAGAAAGAATCACGCTGGATACACACCCTTAGGACACTAACACCAGGTGGATTGAACGTGGACTTCGACTTGAACTGTTTTCTTAGTAATTTCTAATATTATTCTTTTACCCTTATAGATTATAGGTCAACTGTGGAAACTATAGGTCAATTGTGGATTCTATACCTTTACCCACAGGCCCTATACCTAGTCATATAACCTTTATGCCCTGTTCCAAGGTCTACAATATATGTGTATTGAGTGTTTGTCACCTTAGAATTTATTTTGTACATGTATATTGGTACGCCTTATCAGATGGCTTTGGGTTTGCGACAGTCTAGGGCGTTTGAATAATTCATTAGTTTGTGGTTGGAATACTATACTTTATGATAGCTTTCTCCCTATCATTTGAATAGTTTTTCTATTATTATTTTAACAATATATATATTTAATTATATATATTTTTTTAATATACATTTTTGCATATATTTTTATACAATGTATATGCTGGAATTCATTTATAGCCTTTGGACCATATACGTAATGCCCCTCACCATCGATTTAGGCATAGGGATCTTCAGTAATACATGTTAACTCCATATTTGCATTTCATCTAGATGTAATATATGGGATTACATAGATATGGTTATCTTGCACCCCAATGTTTTCATTTCAATTTGGAATTTTATCTAACTACTGGTTAATTATTATTATTATTTTCGCTAGTTGTCACATCCTGGAGGTTTCCGCACCACCCAGTATGTCATCATAGATTTAGAGCATGAGGGGTAGATTCAGGTAGAATGGCTTATTTTTGTGCGGGCGTAGCGTATCTCAGATACGCTACGCCGCCGTAACTTAGTGAGGCAGGTTCTGTATTCACCAAGAACCTGCGCCCTAAGTTACAGCGGCGTAGTGTAAATCTGCCGGCGTAATCGCGCCTAATTCAAATTGTGAAGAGGTGGGCGTGTTTTATGTAAATAAAACATGACCCCACGTAAATGACGTTTTTGACTAACGGCGCATGCGCCGTCCGTGAATGTAACCCAGTGCGCATGCTCCAAATTAACCCGCAAAAAGCCAATGCTTTCGACGTGAACGTAAATTACACAAATCCCTATTCGTGAACGACTTACGCAAACGACATAAAATTTTCAAAATTCAACGGGGGAACGACATTCATACTTAACATAGGATACGCCTCATATAGCAGGGGTAACTTTACGCCGGAAAAAGCCTAACGTAAACGACTTGCCGGCCAAACATACGTTTCTGATCGGCGTATATCTACCTAATTTGCATATTCGGCACGTAAATATACGGAAGCGCCACCTAGCGGCCAGCCTAAAATTGCAACTAAAATACGACGACGTAAGAGACTTACGCCGGTCGGATCTTAGTTAAAGCGGGGGTTCACCCTATAAAATAAAAAAAATAAAAAAAATTTCTTCTAGCCTAAAATTCGGCATAGTAGCGCGAGCTACAGTATGCCTGTCTTAATTTTTTTATCGCCGTACTCACAGTGTAATCGTACATAGTAGATTCCGACTGCCCACGGGGAATGGGCGTTCCAATCCAGACGGAAGGTGATTGACGGCCGGCTCTGGCGCGTCACGCTTCTCCGGAAATAGCCGAAATAGGCTTGGCTCTTCACGGCGCCTGCGCATAGTCTGTGCGCAGGCGCCGTGAAGAGCCGAGACCTACTCCGGCTGTCTTCGGGGAGCGTGACGTGCCAGAGCCGGCCGTCAATCACCCTCCCTCTTGAAAGGAACGCCCATTCCCCGCGGGCAGTCAGAATCTACTATGTACGATTACACTGTGAGTACGGGATAAAAAAATTAAGACCGGCATACTGTAGCTCGCGCTACTATGCTGAATTGTATGCAAAAATGTTGTTCTGCAGGGTGAACCACCGCTTTAAATCTATGCGTAACTGATTCTATGAATCAGGCGCATAGATACGACGCCGCACACTCAGAGATACGCCGTCGTATCTGGAGATACGCCGTCGTATCTCTTACCTGAATCTACCCCTGAGTGTATTAAGCGTGGATCGCTACACACTGCTACTCAATGCACCATGTTCTGCTGAGTTGGTGTAGAAATTAATAACACTCCCTCCAGGATTTATGCATTCGTTCTCCAAGAAAATGGTGGACTAACCTATGGTTACTCCACCAAAACAATGGCCGCGCCGTTAGTCTGTCATGGACTACAAGAAAATGGCGGAGTACTAACTTCCGGTTTTTACTATACATATACGGTGACTCGATAACCAATCAGGTTCCCCTGATGAAGTCACAAGGTACGTGACGTAACGATCGTGATCACGCGAGACTGTCGCAAGCCGGAGGCTATCGGAGGAGACGTAAGATGGCGGGGTGGACGCCGAGTCTTGTATTATTTTATGCACATTCTTTTTTATACTTATGTAAGAGTCCATTCCTAGCCAGTTAATAAAGATCACCCTATTTTACAATACTTCACCATTGGAGGCATCCTTCTCTTCTCTTCCTTCCCTGCATACATGGTGCGCTGAGCACCTACTAGGTATATTACCCTGTGGGATCAGTAACATCACTAGGTGCAAGAGGCAGTTATACAAGAGAGGACCTGGAAAGGATCGAGCCACTTATTCCTGGACACGCTAACACTCATGCTACATGCACTAGCCAGCAGCAGTATGGTGAGAGTTTTGGGAGACCGGGCACGGATTTTCACTGCACTAGACAGATTCACATTTAATCAGGATCTTCAGGGAAGATTGGGATAATACTTGAACATTGTACATCATTCCCCTTCTTCAAGGACACTGGGCTAGATTCAGGTACATTTGCGCTTTTTTTAACGGAGGCGCAGGGCAATGTTTTTGCCCTGCGCCCCCGCAAATTTTCTGCGCTGCCCTCGATTCACGGAGCAGTAGCTCCGTAAATTGCGTGCGCTCTCCGGCAAAATGCCCGGCGTAAGCGTGCGCAATTTAAATGATCCCGTAGGGGGCGGGAATCATTTAAATTAGGCGCGTTCCCGCGCCGAGCGTAGAGCGCATGCTCCGTCGGGAAACTTTCCCAACGTGCATTGAGGCAAATGACGTTGCAAGGACGTCATTTGCTTCAAAGTGAACGTGAATGGCGTCCAGCGCCATTCACGAATCACTTACGCAAACTACTTAAATTTCAAATGTCGCGACGCGGGAACGACGGGTATACGTAACATTGGCTGCCCCTGCTAATAGCAGGGGCAGCCTTACGTGAAAACCGCTGTACGGAAACGACGTAAACTGCGTACGCAGGGCTCGCGTAACGTTGTGAATCGGCATTAGTATGCAATTTGCATACTATACGCTGAGCACAATGGGAACGCCACCTAGCGGCCATCGCAAGAATGCAGCCTAAGATATGCGGGCATAAGAGCCTTATGCCACGCATATCTTAGGCTGCAGTCGGCGTAACGAGGTTTCTGAATACAGAACACTCGTTACGCCCGGGCAAGTAAGCAATTGCGCTGCGTAACTATGGTTACGCAGGCGCAATTGCTGTCTGAATCCGGGCCACTATCTTTATTGATTTTTTCATTTTTTCCTTGAACATTCACTTGTTATTCTTTGACAGATTAATTTTTGTCACATACTGTTTCCCTGGATACCTACCTCAGTCGTTTTTTAACTACGGTTTGGAGCGCGTATCACTTTTTTATTGCATTTATATTTTGTGTATTGTGCACACTATTAGATACTGCTGCTTTGAACGTCACTATTTATTTATTTAACACTGATATACTCACAGTAGCGCAGAAGTTTTCACCTATATCACCCCATTGTACCCAGGGTCCTTCAGCACTCAGGGGGGCTCTTCCAAGTTCTGCTGCCCCCTGAGGAAGATGGGCAAGCCCTACCAGGCCCAAAGCCTTCACAAGCCTGTGCTCCGGCTCCCAGGGGCCTCGGCTTCGGGTCTATTAGAAAATAACAAAACGTTTTGCTGTGGGGAAACACAATCAAAAAACTGAGGAGCACAGGGAGGGGCGGGGGCTTTTGACCTCTTATTTAATTGTATTTTCTGTCAGGTGGGACCAGTCATCTCTCAGGGTGCCGTCCTAAAAGACGACTTGAGAAAATTCCCTTTTTATGGATTCTAATATTCTGCCAGCCTTGGTAGCTGCAGTTTGACATTGTATGCTATTGCTCAGTCTGTCTTCTACTAGGACCCCCGGATCTTTCTCCATTATTGACTCCCCCAGTGATTCTCCCCCCATGGGATGCAGGGTACCAGAGAAAAGTCTAGGTCACTGGAGCACATGGGATGCAGGAGAAGGGTGTAGAATGCAGAACATGGGGTGCAGGGGAAGGGTACATTGTGCAGAATGCAGGACATGGGGCGCAGAAGGGTGCAGGACATGTGGTTCAGGGTACCAGAGAAAAGTCTAGGTCACCACAGCACATGGGATGCAGGAGAAGGGTGTAGAATGCAGGACATGGGGTGCAGAAGGGTGCAGGACAGGGTGTGCAGGGTACCAGAGAAAAGTCTAGGTCACCACAGCACATGGGATGCAGGAGAAGGGTGCAGAATGCAGGACATGGGGTGCAGAAGGGTGCAGGACATGTGGTTCAGGGTACCAGAGAATGGTGTAGGTCACCACAGCACATGGGATGCAGGAGAAGGGCGCAAAATGCAGGACATGGGGTGCAGAGGAAGGGTACATTGTGCAGAATGCAGGATATGTGGTACAGGGGAAAGGTACAGTGTGCAGAATGCAGGAAAAGGTTGCAGATTGCAGGACATAGGGTGCTGGGGAAGAGTACAGTGTGCAGAATGCAGGACATGGGGAGCAGGGTGCAGAAGAAGGGTGAAGGAAATGTGGTGCAGAATGCAGGACATGGGGTGCTGGGGAAGAGTACAGTGTGCAGAATGCATTACATGGGGTGCTGGGGAAGAGTACAGTGTGCAGAATGCATTACATGGGGTGCTGGGGAAGAGTACAGTGTGCAGAATGCAGGACATGGGGTGCTGGGGAAGAGTACAGTGTGCAGAATGCAGGACATGGGGAGCAGGGTGCAGAAGAAGGGTGAAGGAAATGCGGTGCACAACACAGGACGTGGGGTACAGGGTACCAGGAATGGGTGCAGGTCATTACAAAATGAAGGACATGTGGTACAGTATACTGGAGAAGGTCACTGCAGGACATGGGATGCAGGAGAAGGGTGGAGGGTGCAGAATGGAGTACATGAGGTACAGTTGACCTCAGGACCTTCAGGATGCAGGGCAAGGATGCAGAACATGGGGTGCAGAACACAGAAAATGGGGTGCAGGACATGGGGCGCAGAACACATGAAATGGGGTGCAGAGTACAGGACATGGGGTGCAGAATGCAGGACAGTAATACAATACAGAGTGGATGGAGAGGACGTCTTGTGTACATAAAGCAGCATGCCCCTCCCTGGCTGGTCTCTTAGCTGGCTGCTTTTCAGGCTTGTCCTGGTTACTACTGTAAGGACTCTGTAGTCCTGTTTCTCAGCACCTTGTGGGGATCTTTGTGGCAGTGCCGAAGTGGCGCCATGTTGGAGATTCGGTCCCGCTCCTTCCTCTCTGTTCTGCCGGAGGGCTCTGCAGGGACACAGGCAGCTGTGGGGGGAATCAGGAGCCGATGGTGACAGTAATGCGGCCGCGGAAAGGAGAAAGATCGGCAGCGGGAGATCAGTGAGATGAGTCCTCTCATGCCGCTGTCCTGCCCAGTCCACCCCTGACTTCACAGGTCGGGTGCCTCCTCCTCCCTCCTCATTCTGCCGCCTGACCCCGCTCCGAGCCACATTCCTGTCTGAATAATGTGTCCGGGTTTCAGGCAGAAACATTATTCAAACCAACAGTGAGAATGGGCTGACAAGAGCCCAGGGGCCAGGACGCCATTTCTAGTCACCATGGTGACCCCCCATTGTCAGATTACAATAGTGCAGCGGGGAGGATTTCCCTATCCCCCCCCCCTCCAATGTGTGGATGGGGGAATTGCTTCAGTTTTTTTGCTCAGCCTTCTGGATGAACGATAAAACTGATCCATGTATGGCCAGCTTTGGAAGCAAGATATATTAAAGCAGAGGTTCACATTACACATTTTCCCCATAGCTGGATGCTCGTTTTCTCTAGGGGAATCGGCTAGTTGTTTTAAAATATGATCCGTACTTACCGTTTACGAGATGCATCTTCTCCGCCGCTTTCGGGTATGGGCTGCGGGAATGGGCGTTCTTATGTTGATTGACAGTCTTCCGAGAGGCTTCCGACGGTCGCATCCATCGCGTCACGATTTTCCGAAAGAAGCCGAACGTCGGTGCGCAGGCGCAGTATAGAGCCGCACCGACGTTCGGCTTCTTTCGGCTACTAGTGACGCGATGGATGCGACCGTCGGAAGCCTCTCGGAAGACTGTCAATCAAGAAGGAACGCCCGCTCCCGAAGACCCAGACCCGGAAGCGACGGAAGAAGATGCATCTCGAAAACGGTAAGTACGCCTCATATTTTAAAACAACTGGCCGATTCCCCTAGACCAAACGAGCAGGAATCTAAGGGGAAAAGAGAAAAAAATAAATAAATGGGTGAACTCCCGCTTTAATCATCAACTGATCCCCCTGAAGGGGTTAATCTACATATTACCTCCTCTGCCGCCAGATCCAGCAACTTCTCTCCGTCCTTCTAAATGGAACGCCCCGTCTTTACCTGACATCACTTCCTGTCTGTATTCCATAGAGACTTTTTTACTGGGTAGAGGTGAGATCGCCACCTTGTGGAGCTCAGAGGAACTGCAGCTCAAGAAACATCTTGTCGTGTGAACACGGCTGTTTCAAGTATTATTATTATACATGATTTCTACAGGATTTAGCAGAAATAGAATTAATGAGTATAGAAATTAACATTTTAAATGCGGGATTAAAATGTGCAGTCAAAAAAAATATAAATAAATGTAATGTGTATATCGATGTGCACAAATATATAAGAAAGGTAAACATGAAAAAAAAATACTTTTTAGGGATTAAACCTGGTCAAATTAAAAATGACACAACAACAATAGGCATTGACAGTGGATTGAAGAGAAAAACCTTAATGAATCCCCCACAACCCTCTAACCACCATGTTGAAGTGTTGAAGCAGATTCCCAACAATATACACTCTCCATAAAAATGCAATAAACCCTCCGGCTAGACCAATTGTTAATAGTATAGGCTCCGTCACCTCAAGAAAAGGACAATATTTGGATAATTTTTTACAGACTAAGACATATTTAAAAGACATTGGGCTAGATTCAGAGAGAATTTCAAATCTGCGCCGGCGTATCTTTTTTCTGTATTCAGAAAGCAAGATACGCCGACATTAGTCTAAGATCCAACTGGCGTAAGTCTCTTACGTCGTCGTATCTTAGGGTGCATTCTCACGCTGGCCGCTAGGTGGCGCTTCCGTCGTTTTCGGCGTAGAGTATGCAAATTACCTAGATACGCCGATTCACAAACGTATGTGCGCCCGGCGGTAGTTATTTACGTAGTTTGCGTAAGGCTTTTTCCGGCGTAACGTTGCTCCTGCTTCTATGAGGCGCACGCAATGTTAAGTATGGACGACATTCCCGCTTCGATTTTTGAATTTTTTACGCTGTTTGCGTAAGTCGTTCGCGAATAGGGCTGGACGTAATTTACGTTCACGTTGAAACCAATACGTCGTTTCGGCGTACTTGGGAGCAATGCACACTGGGATATGTACACGGACGGCGCATGCGCCGTTCGTAAAAAACGTCAATCACGTCAGGTCATCACACATTGACATAAAACACGCCCCCCCTTCCACATTTGAATTACGCGGGCTTACGCCGGCCCCATTTACGCTACGCCGCCGCAACTTACGGAGCAAGTGCTTGGTGAATACTGCATTTGTTCCTGTAAGTTGCGGCGGCGTAGCGTAAATACGATACGCTGCGCCGCCGTAAGATCAAGCGCAAGTACCTGAATCTAGCCCACTAAGAATTGTTTACAACTTTTAAGAGAAGTGAATATCCCTCAACATACGGACGTCTTTTTAGTTACTGCGGATGTTGCTTCGCTATATACGGTGATACAACATGAAGATGCGCTTTTAGGCCTTAATTGGGCCCTTGGCCAAAGAGGAGACTTACCACATATACAAAAAAAAATCTTGGGGATGACTCTGGATTTCTGTTTATCCCATAATTATTTTTGGTACTCTGGATGCTTTTATATACAACAGAAGAGAGTTGCGATGGGCGCGAAATTCGCTCCGGACATCGCAAACCTTTTTATGAGCCAATGGAAGGGCAAATATGTGTATAGTAAGCAAAGACAAGAACTTCTGTTCTATAAAGGATTTATTAATGACCTATTCCTTATTTGGGGGGGGGGGGGGCAGGGAGTCATCATTGGTTGAATTTAGTGAAGAAGTAAATCGAAACAATAATAATATTAAATTGGATTTCCGGTGGAGCAGAGAACAAGTAGACTATTTAGATCAGTGTTGCTAATCGTCCGTATTTTTATGGACAGTCCTTAAAAACGGGCACTTTTTTCCCCCATTCGTAAATGTCCGTGGTTGCAGGAATGTGCCAGTAAAAATAGCCGAGATCGGGTCGGCTTGGAACTGCGCATGGAGATTGGAGGCAGGGGGTGATTGGAGGCAGGGGGTGATTGGAGGCACCGCAGAGGGGGATGGAGGCAGGGGACAATGGAGGCAGGCGGAGATTTTAAGGCAGGGGGTGATAAAAGGCAGGGGGTGATTGGAGGCACCGCAGAGGGGGATGGAGGCAGGGGACAATGGAGGCAGGTGGAGATTGGAGGCAGGGGGAGATTGGAGGCGGAGGGTGTTAGTGGCAGGGGTGTTAGTGGCAGGGGGTGATTGGAGGCACCGCAGAGGGGGATGGAGGCAGGGGACAATAGAGGCAGGTGGAGATTGGAGGCAGAGGGTGTTAGTGGCAGGGGTGTTAGTGGCAGGGGGTGATTGGAGGCACCGCAGAGGGGGATGTTGGCACTGCAGAGGGTGGGGGATGGAGACAGGGGTTGTTGGTGGCACCGCAGAGGGGGATGGAGGCAGGGGACGATGGAAGCAGGGGGTGATTGGAGGCAGGGGGAGATTGGAGGCAGGGGTGTTAGTGGCAGGGGGTGATTGGAGTCACCGCAGAGGGTGGGGATGGAGACAGGGGTTGTTGGTGGCACCTCAGAGCGGGTGGAGGCAGGGGGAGATTGGAGGCAGGGGGTGTTAGCGCCAGGGGGTAATTGGAGGCATCGCAGAGGTTGGGGATGAAGACAGGGGTTGTTGGTGGCACCGCAGAGGGGGATTGTGGCATTGAAGAGGGTGGGGATGGAGACAGGGGTTGTTGGTGGCACCGCAGAGGGGGGTGGAGGCAGGGGATGATGGAGACAAGGGGTGATTGGAGGCAGGGGGAGATTATGGCACTGCAGAGGGGGGGGGGGGTGAAGGCAGGCGTGTTGGTGGCAGAGGGGGATGGAGGCAGGGGGTGATGTGACTAAATAATTTGCCCTTATTATATCGAAAATAATAAAAATATGTTTTTTTACCTTAATATCTACCTTAAATCACATTTCTATTTGCCTAGCGTACTTGTTTGTAGCCTAAATACTGAAATTTGCACCTAAAAATGTAATTTAGTAACTTTTGTGAAATGCCAGTAAAAACGGGGTTGCGCCAGTAAATTTCGTGTGTCGTGCCAGTACATTTCTATCTGGTAGGTTGGCAACACTGATTTAGATGTGAGTGTGAATTAAACACTAAAGTCTATTTTAAAACGACAGATCGCAATAGTTATTTGCCCATTCACAGCGGGCACCACCCAACAAGGCTCATGAACATTCCAAAGGGACAGTTCATGAGAGTCAAAAGGAACTGCTCTCGGGACTCAGACTTCTTCCCGCAAACAAAAATTATTAAAAAACGTTTTATTGAAAAAAATATATAAACCAGCATTTTTAGATAATGTTCTACAAGATTTTAATTAAATAACACAAGAAATGTGTCTGATAGATAAAGAAAAACTAAACGATAATAAACATAAGCAGGGTTTTATAAGTAATTTTCATAACCAATATAAGGAAGTAGAATCCATATTCAAGAAATATTGGGCAATATTAAAGCGGATGTGCCATTAAAAAAAAATATTAAAAGCCAGCAGCTACAAATACTGCAGCTGCTGACTTTTAATATTAGGACACTTACCTGTCCTGGAGTCCAGCGCCGTCCGCAGCAGAGGATGAGTGATCGCTCGTCTCTCTGCTGCTCCCCCCAACCCCGCTATCCTCAGTGAGGGAACCAGGAAGTGAAGCGCTCCGGCTTCACTACCCGGTTCCCTACAGCGAATGCGCGAGTCGCGCTGCGCCCGCCGATTGGCTCACACGCTGTGTGCTGGGAGCCAAGTGTTCCCAGCACACAACGGGCGACAGACGGGAAGTCGGGAAAAACCTGTCTTTTGCCCGAGACGTGTGGCCGGAAGTGGGTGCAAATACCTGTCTTTAGAAAGGTGAAAGGTGTCAAATGTGACACCGGAGGGGGGCCGGTTTCCGATCAGTGCGAGTTCCACTTTAGGGTGGAGCTCCGCTTTAAACATGGACAAAGTATTGTGCAAAGTATTGCCGAAAAATACTGTATTTATTTACAGAAAAGGGACAGCGTTTGGAGATAACGAGGTGAAAAAAATATTGGACCGTCCAATCAGGCCGGTTATGTTTTGGGATAAATCTGGATTTTTTGCTTGCCGCAATTGCCTGTCATGCAGGCTGTTACACACTCATATAAGGGGACTGACAGAATTTAGTTCCAACGGAAGGTCTTTCAAGATAAAGGGTTTTATCTCATGCAATTTAACTCACGTTGTATATGCCCTTCAATGCCCATGTAATGCTTATGTAATCTCATGTGATATAAAAAGTGCAGCGCAAAAAAATACTTAATAATACAAAAATATAAAAATATATAAATAAAGTCCATAAGTGAAATAAGTGCAAGAAAAAAATCCAATAATTTCATATACAGGTGTGAATCCAAAAACATGACTAGAGTACAGATCCTCCACCAGAAAGTACGGATGGCCCCTCACCTCCTTACTTCGACCTCCAAGAGGTCACAAAGCGTGGTAAGCTGATATCAAAGATCCTGGTATCAAGGGTCAGCAGATGTCTAGTAACTCCGTATCCAAAACAAACAGCCCAAGGTTTGGCAGCAATAGGACATGTAGAACAAAGAGGAAAGAAATGTAGTGCTCTCTGTAGCTAAACCAGCATTTATTCAGGTAAAAATTGATAAAATACACTCACATTGTATGGCACTCTCTGCCGAGTGCTAAGCTCGAAGCGGTACACTCAAACAGCTCCTCCCCTCGTACGCGTTACGTCCCAGTAGGCGGGACTTCTTCAGCGTAGGGTCGGGAAATAGCGTGGACGTCCCGCTTTTTAAAGGAATATATAGCCAAGGCAATTTAAAGCTGTCATGGTAACCACCACAACAGCCACCCAGCACAGCCTGATGCAACCACTATAAGGGATGCAAAAAAGATATATAGAGACAGCCGCTCAATATAATTGAGAAAACACCCGATCTAGTCACTTATCGGATGACAGCCAGCAATAAAAAACGCAGGCTGAGTAAATCACCAATTGACAGGCAAAAACAATCATATCAAAAACCGTAAGAAAACGGCCTTCATAAACTTTACATGACGTCATCCGTGATCACCTCCCCAGTACATTAAAATGCATAATATTACATAAAATAAGCCAAAATGGCTAGATATAAAAATGGCTAGATATGTACATAGGTCGTACGTAGAAAACATTGGGAAAAAGAGTATCCAAGCTTATTAACAACATCAAAATAGGATATAAGGATCATAGCGTATCTATGCACTTTAGACGCAAACATAATAGGCATCCTACACATCTCAAATTTTGGGGTATAGGAAAAACCCTTCCAGTATGGAGGGGGCCAACAGAGTGAGAGACCTGTCTAAGTGTGAAGCCAAATGGATCTTTTTAACCGATACGTTACATCCTAAGGGAATGAACGTTGAATTAAGTCCTGTACACACGATCAGTTCGTCTGATGAAAACAGACTGATGGACCATTTTCATCGGACAAACCGATCATGTGTGGGCCCCATCGGTTTGTTTTCCATCGGTGAAAAAAAATAGAACATGTTTTAAAATTTTCCTATGGATAAAAAAACGATAGAAAAAAAACAATTGTCTGTGTGGAAGTCCATCGGTCAAAAATCCATGCATGCTCAGAATCAAGTCGACGCATGCTTGGAAGCATTGAACTTCATTTTTCCCAGCAAGTCGTTGTGTTTTACGTCACCGCGTTCGGACACGGTTGGAAATTTGACCAATGGTGTGTAGGCAAGACTGATGAAAGTCAGCTTCATCAGATATCCGACGAAAAAATCCATCGGATTAGATTCCATCAGATATCCGATCGTGTGTACAGGGCATAAGACTTAGGCCCCATACTCACGAGCAAACATGTCTGCTGAAACTGGCCCGCAGGCCAGTTTCAGCAGACATGTTTGGTCGTGTGTGGGCGCGAGCGGGCCGAATTCCAGCAAACATTTGCCCGCCGGGCCTTTTCCCAGCAGACAAATATTCCTGGACTTGTTTTAAAACAGCCCGCTGGAATTCAGCCCGCTCGGACATGTACGGTCGTCAGTACAGACCTACCGTACATGTCCAGGCGCCCGCCGTCCCTCGCATGCGTCGAATGACTTCGACGCATGCGTGGAAGCATTTTAAAGGCGGGCCGCGCACGTCGCCGCGTCATTGTCGCGGCGACACCGCGTCATCGACGCGGCGACACCGCGGACACGCCCCGCGTATTGTTTACGCGCGGACTTCTGTACGATGGTGTGTACAACCATCGTACAGAAGCCCTCTGGCAGACATGTATGGTGAAAACGGTCCGACGGACCGCTTTCACCATACATGTTTGTCCGTGTGTACCCGGCCTCACTGTAAATTGTTTTATTAGTGTTTATTGCTAGGCTTTGACTTCTTTTTATTAACAAACAATAATGTATAATTTTATTACAATAATTTTATCATTATTGTTAGGGTTTTTATATATTGATATTTTTTTGAAGTAATCTTTAAATAATTAGGGTTTTAATACATTTATAATATAATTGGGTGTTTTAATGCAACATTCATTATTGGATGATTATAAATCGCACCTGAGTGGGAATGAAATCGCACAGGACTCCTTTTCAAATTGCACTGCAGCCTGCCCACATATATGAGAACAGTCTATAAAAAAATAGGTCAGATCTAGTAATGCCGATTCGGATCGGCTCTGGTGCAATTATGTGTCATGTCGATGAAGGAGATTTCTGTCCATACATTGTCAGATCTAGCAATACTGGTTTGTACCGACTTCAGCGTAATTATGTGCCAACATAATGTTACAATGTTAAAGCTAGTAAAGTAAGATATATAACAGTGGGGCTGATTTACGAACAGCTTGCGCCTTGAGATGTGGCGCACACAGAGGCGCAACGGCCGTTTTGGTATTTACAAAACGTTTGCGCCGGTAACGCATCACTATTCCCCATTTACTAAAGTGATCTTGGCGCACGGGAGGAGGCGCTCAATGCACCATTATGGACCTGGCGCACAGCATCTTCAAATCATAATTAAAAGAAGCTGGAAGTACCAGTATTATGGGGTGATGTGAGGAAGTTTAGTAACAACTGCCCAAGTAACAAATATGCCCAAAATAGAATGAGAAAGTAACTTTTTCAGAAACAGCCTGCCGTGCCTGCAAGTACGTTTAGAACTGCGTGAGGTCTTTTTGTGCACTGCGCATGCGCGTGCGTCGTTTATGTGAGCTGGTCCCTGCGCCATCAAAATCTTGGTAAATGTCAAGTAACATAAATGCATTTGCATAAGTTGAACAGGCGCACCTCTAAACTATACGTTTTTTTTATTTTAACGCTGGTTCACTTCTTTTTTTTTATATAATATTTGCACACAGGTCATGTTAGCGTGTTACGTTGTAATCATGTTACATGTACCTTGTTATAATTATGTAAGAAAACTCTCGCTGCTCTAGCTCCTCATAAAAGGGCATTTATCCTCCCCCCCCTTTAATGCATATGTTTACTTTGGGGTTAGCTTGTGCTTTTTAAGGGGAACTCCACACTTGAATGCTCGTGTCTCCCCCTTCTTTAATCCACTTTATTTTTATTTTGTTTTTTTTATTTCATACATAAATATGCCTTTTCGGCATCCATTGCAATTCAGTTGACATACATTATACAACATTTTTGCATCCCTATAGAATTCCAATGTACGTCTCTATATTTTTATATCCCATCCCCTCCCCTCCACCCCCACCCCCCTATTCTCTGCACTCTACATAGAAAATCTATCCATCACCAGTTTTGGTGGTGCGATACTCGCATCTCTCAACCAGGAATACCAAATCTCCTCAAATTTACCCTCTGCTTTTCTTTCGTTTGTAGGCCAGATGTTCTCTACCCAACAGGGAGTTGACATATGCAATCCATTGCTTCCCTGTGGGGACCCCGGGGGCCATCCAATAACGTGCAATGAGTTTTCTTGCCAAGTACAGCAGTCTTGTTACCATACAATACTTTCCCCTTGTATACTCTCCAGGGTGTCTCCCCCTTCTAATGCATCTAATCTTTGGGGCTAGTTTTTGCTTTTAAAGGGGAACTCTACACTCCACTCCATTCTCCAAAGCTTGCTGTGTTTGGCTAGGGGTTTGTTAGTATGTGGGAGGGGGTGTTTTTTTTACGTGGGGGTTCTCATTTTACACCTTTCAGACCCAAATGACCTTGTGTGTATTGGGGGGCAGGCTTTTTTTTTTTTTTTTTGAGTTAAAATCTTGCAGCTGCAATGCCGATTTGTACGTTTTCTCTAAAGCCGTACATCTTTGAAGCAGCATTTTGGATACATGCTACAGATGCACCACTTTACAGGCAGAGTACCCCCCCCCCCTCTAAGTTAATAGCTTTAGGGCAAGTTCACTCTATAGAAATGCAGTCCAGATGCTTTTCTGCATGTGCGTTTTTGATGCATTCCTGTGTGTTTATGATGTGTTTTTTGGCATTTTACAGCATCCAGTGCAGGAAACATGCAGCATTTTCTACTCTATTTTATGGAACTGGAACTGCAAGCAATGGTGTGAACTATGCCATTGAGAAACATATAACCGACTTTTCATGCATTTTAGAGGCATAAAAAAAAACACTGGACTGCATGAGGTGTGCATAGACAATTGATAATGTATATGTCCCTTAGGGTGGGACCTGGGCCCCCATACCCATTTTAAGGCCAATAACTAGAAGATAAGGCAGCCAAGTGGGGACTAGCAAAATTACCAAATCCGTTCCTATAGACTGCAATGGTATTTGTTTTATAACTTTTGACCATGTTAGGCTCTTTGTTTGCCCCCCTGGACCGGGGGGGGGGGGGGGGGTGTTTGTCCCATCTCTAATTTTGTAGCATGCTGGCTTATGTGCTTAATTTTGGACAGGGGTGTGGCTTATTTTGTGCTAGCTGTATTTGGGCTGGGCACATGGGCGTAGGAACCGGGGGGGACGCATCCCCCCCAGGAAATAATGCTGGGGGGACAGGTATGGTAAAATCCCCCCCCAGGTTAGGAGGACTTGGAGCAGAGGCGTAGCGTGGGGGGGGGGGGGCGTCACACCGGGCGCAATATTGGGGGGGGTGCAAAATCATGCACCGCTTGTGTCACTTTTCTAAGCTCCGTTATCGTTATTGTGTCACCGGCCGGCCGCCATGTTGCGGCAGATGGCGCCCTGGGATTGGGCGAATGTGATCAGGTGCTCCGGAGGGCCTGGCCAGTCCTTGAACGCGGGCGGCGCATGCGTGAAGGCCCGCCCACGCATCTGTAAGCCGCCGCCGTCTTCTCCTCCACCCTTCCTCCCTGACCGGACCTGGAAATGCTCAGAGCCTTCATCTGGGACCGGGATATGGAACAACTCGGCAGTGTCAGTGTGGCATACCCAGGGGCGGACTGACCATTGAGGAACTCGGGCACTGCCCGAGGGCCCCATGCCACTAGGGGGCCCCATCAGGGTTGCCAGGCTCAGTAAAACCAGGGACAGTATGTAAAAATCTGTGTTTTTTTTTACATATGTCCCTGATATGTCCAAAACCGACATGCTTTTGATGTGAAAATCCTGAGATTTTAGCTGCCCCGCCTCTGTAATGCCTCCTGGCGTGGTGGCCATCTGTAAGCCCGGGGGCCCCATAATCTTCTATTGCCCGGGGGCCCCATGAGTTGTCAGTCCGCCCCTGGGCATACCAGATCGATGGACAACAAAAAGTGAGTCACGAGTGAGCCTGTGAGGGAGGCAGAGCAACCCGCCGGTCAGCAGCAGTTAGTTAGGAAGAGGAGAGTATAGACAGAGAGACCGTTACATGCCAAAAGTCCCCTCCCCTCAGGAATCAGATTAATGATTTACTGAGCATCATGATGTTATCCCTCAGGGCTTTCAGCATCATGTAAGGGGTTAAATTATGAATCCTGCTAGGTGTTTGGCATGTCGAATTCCCTGAGGGATACATTATATAGCTGGATTATTTAACCCCTTGGGGTTAATCCTGATATATAATGCATCCCTCAGGGAATTCGACATGCTAAATACCTAGCAGGATTCATAATTTAACCCTTTACATGATGCTGAAAGCCCTGAGGGATAACATAATGAAGCTCAGTAAATCCATTAATCCGATTCCTAAGGGGGGGGCTTGGAGGGGGCTTTTGGCATGTAAGGGTCTCTGCCAGTACTCTGACTCAGTACTATCTGTGCATTAACACGTGGCGTGACTCTCCTAGCGGCTGATATACCTGGCGAGTAAAAATGCTGTCCCCCCCCCCCAGATTTGTAAGGGTTCCTACACCCATGGCTGGGCATGCTCAGGGACTTTGCTTTTTTGTTGCTTCTGGTGTGTGAACAGATCACTTCAATATATTTCTCAGAACTGCAGTGCCTCTGATCTCCACAAGATGGTGATCTCACTTCCAACAGGAAGACAGGCAGGAAGTGATGTCAGGTACAGACAGGAAGTTTCGGGTGAGAGGTGAGTCGGGAGGAAGTAGAGAGGAGACGTTGCTGGAATCAGCAGCAGAGGAGGTAATAAGATCTTATCTTCTATTTACACCCAGTAACCCCGTCATGTCCGTCCTCTTCCTCCATAGTCACTGTGACGTCTTTTATCTCCAGCAGATGATGATACACATATATAGTGTGGAAATGTAGATTAACCCCTTCAGGGTCAGAACATTTCCCCACTTACAGGGCCGGAAAACATTCTCCATTTTGGAGATGTGTCACCTTTCCCACCAATCACCTTCTCACCTCATCAGTCTATATCAGGGGTCTGCACACTTTATAAACAAAGGGCCAGTTTAGACTTTAGGGGGGGGGCAGTGAAAATGTCCAGTGGAAGTAAACAATGCCCTATCATTGGTGTCAGTAGGAGGAACTGTACCCCATTGTTCATATCCAGGAAATGAATAGTGCCCCATTGTTTATATCAATAAAAGGAATGGTGCCCAATCGTTGGTGTCAGTGGGATGAATAATTCCCCATTGTTAGTGTCATTGGAAGGAATAGTACCCCAAGGACCAGATAAAGGCAAGCAAAGGGCTATATGCAGCCCCCGGGCCACAGTTTGGAGACCGCTGGTCTATACTAGACAGATTATACCACTTCTATTAGTGGGGGTGTGACAGTGTATGGCATTGCAAGAAATCACATCCAGGTAGATGTGAATGGTCACGTTGGTGACAAGATACACAGCGGGTCCAACCAAATAGTGCAGTGAGACCTATCTAGTAATAGAAGATCCATCCATTGTGGTGAGTGTCATCCATGGGGGGTCACCTGGAAGTGGTCACGTGTTTATCTGTTACTAATGGCACAGCACCTGATCACCTACCTCCTTGATTTTCAAGCAACTAATATTTGAAGGGGACTTTTTGATACATTGGACATTAGTTGTATTTTCTGGTGTCATTAATTTCTTTATTTTTTA
This sequence comes from Rana temporaria, assembly GCF_905171775.1. Classification (NCBI taxonomy): domain Eukaryota; kingdom Metazoa; phylum Chordata; class Amphibia; order Anura; family Ranidae; genus Rana; species Rana temporaria. The sequence continues at coordinate 3,480,485 of NC_053492.1, read as the reverse complement.
TATGTGACAAACTGTTTAATAATCTTTATTTATATTTTGGCAGCGCAGTCTATATACACATTTACTGGAGATCATATGACCATCACATTGCCTCCACCTCCCCCCTGATAGAATAGAGAAATACAAAGAAGATTCTAGAAGTCACCAGAGAGATGATGGAGGAGAGGTGAGCGGTGCCGGGAATTCTGGGACATTATCCAGTAACAGACAAGGGGTGTGTCTGGATGGTGACTGTATCATTGTGTGTGTCAGGTTCCTATAAGGTGTCAGGATGTCCCTGTCTATTTCTCCATGGAGGAGGGGGAGTATTTAGAAGGACACAAGGATCTCTACAAGGACGTCATGATGGACAATCAGCCGCCCCTCACATCACCGGGTAAGAGGAGACTTTATTGTAAAGGAGAGAGCAGTACGGAGGCTCCACCTAGATCCCCCATCATCTGATAAACACATAGAAACAATGTATTCATTCAGTGTGTGTGTTTCCTACAGATGGATCCAGTAATGGGAACCCACCAGAGAGATGTCCCCGTCCTCTGTATTCCCGGGATTCCACACAGGAAGGTCACACCATCCCCCACCATCATCAGGTAGATGAGGAACAATCACTGATAGTATCATTAGGATCTGTACATTATCTGCATTGTTACCATTGATGTATATTTTTTAAAATATCTTCAGAGTAAAAACCTTGGGGATGATAATATTGATGTTAAAGAAGAGTATAAAGAGGAGGATGAGGAGTATGGTGTGATGGAGGAGTTTTCAGAAGGACACAAGGATATGATGGAGCCACCTAATACCAGGAACCCACCAGAGAGATGTCCCCGTCTTCTGTATTCCCGGGATTCCACACAGGAAGGTCACACCATCCCCCACCATCATCAGGTAGATGAGTGACAATTATTGGTAGTTCTGATTTATACACAGCATGTTTGTTACAACAAATCTTTTATTTTATTTTTCAGAGTGGAAACCTCTGTGATTTTAATATTGTTGTTAAAGAAGAGTATAAAGAGGAGGATGAGGAGTATGGAGTGATGGAGGAATTTTCAGAAGGACACAAGGATATGATGGAGCCACCTAATACCAGGAACCCACCAGAGAGATGTCCCCGTCCTCTGTATTCCCGGGATTACCTACAGGAAGGTCACACCATCCCCCACTGTTACAAGGTTGGTGGGACGGAGCATCTAGAACATGGACTCCTAGAGATGATGTGTAGATTTGTTTTATGTGATGTCACAATAATAATTCCTATTGTTTACAGATGATATTTTCTCTCATTTTCTTGATTTAGAGTGGAGATCCAATCGATATAGAATTTGAGGTGAAAGCAGAAGAAGAAGAGAGGTATGTGAGGGATGATCAGCAGTCTATGGAGGAGGATGGAATAACGGGGACATTTATAGAGGAGGAAACTCCTACAGAGATCAGCACAGGTGGGTCATTGACCAAGGGGCACTTAAACCCCCTTCCTAACCAGACCAATTTTCAGCTTTCGGTTCACTTCTGCATACAAGGACAGGGGCTCTTTAAAAAAAAAAAAAAATTATTGTTCATTTTACTTTATTTATTTTTATTTTAGTTTGACACTTTTTTCCCCAAAAATAATTTTTTTGATCACTTTAATTCCTATTACAAGGAATGTAAACATCCCTTGTAATAGGAATATGGCATGACAGGTCCTCTTTACAGTGAGATGTGGGGTCAAAAAGACTCCACATCTCACCTCTAGACTGGGAAGCCTGAAATCCCCAGAAAATAAATAAATCCTGGCTTCGATCGTAGTGGTGAGTCGGTAGAAGCACTGGAGGGGGGATATACCCTCTTGCCTCCCATAAGAACGATCAAGCGGTGGAACAGCCACTAGGATCATTCTTATGGTGTAGGGAATCGCCGGCTGAAAAAGCTGATATCTGAATGATGCCTGTAACTGCATCCATCATTCAGATATCCCCGCACAAAGTCAAGGACGTCATATGACGGCCGGCGGGCGGGAAGTGGTTAAAACTAGGGCTGTTACTGATCAAAATGTTCGTGTTCGATTAATCAATTTTTTTTGTAATCGTTTAATCGTCTAATTTCGATTAATTATAACGCACATACAGATCCAACTACTTTTAGCTGATCTCCTTGCAGGCTGATTCCCAACCACTGGAAAAATGGATAGCAGGATACAAAAAACACACAAAGGCAGTACTGGATGGGAATAGCATTAAAACTTTTACAGTCTTCAAGTAGGTAACCAAATAAACATTGCACTGGAGATAAAATCGATGTAGCTACATAAACTTTAAAAATGGTGCGAGTAATATCAACCGGTACCAAAAGCAGTCATAAAAACATGTAGCTAAGTATGATACTGGTATAAAAATGTGTACAACGATGCCACTGCTGAATCCAGATGAGGAGGGGTTAACATCAGTCCGTCGGCATGTAGATGTCCCATGAAGGGAACTATCACAACTCCCAGTGGATGGCTATAGAATCCCAGGTTGATAGAGGGAAGTGTAACAGCCCTGGCGTGTGGCAGATAGTAAGGTCCAGCCGGCAAGCAGATATGAAGGCACAGCAAAGGAGCCCTTCAGATGGATACGGTAAGACTCGCTGTTGTCCATGATGTCACCGGATCTCCGACGGAACTCCCTGAAGGCCCGGAAGCCGGCGGAGAGGTGAGTACCAATCAAAATAATTTTGATTGATCAAAAAAATTAAAGATTATTCGATGAATTAATAGTTAATTTCCACAGCCCTAGTTAAAACACATTTTTTTTTAACACAAAGTTGTCCATTTATACAATATTTCTAACACATAGCATGTACATACCAAAAATGACACCCCAAAATAGATTCTCCTCCTCCTCCTGAGTACAGCGATACCACATGTGTGAGACTTCCACAGCCTGGCCACATACAGAGGCCGAGTACAGCAGAGTATGGCAGAGTACAGCCAGGTATGGCCAGGTATTGCAGAGTATGGCTGAGCATGGAGGGATAGCTGACCATGGATGGATGTGATTGCAATTGTCACTGAGCAGCTCTGTGAGCACTACAGATCCAGCCCACAGCGCTGCTGCCACCGATCTCTCCCCCTCTCCTCTCCCACTGTACCGATCTATACACAGAGGGGAGAGAGGAACTAGCGTCCTGACATGACGCCAGTTTGTTTACAAGTAATCGTTCCGTCATTTGAGTGATCCATTATGAGCTGGGTCCTCTGCACCCGGCGGTCACAGACACTCCTGTGTGTGCGCCATTCTGGGAGGACGTCAATGTACACCCTCCCAGAATTAACTTACCACCCTGTAGCTGTCATTTGGTTATGGCTGATCGTTAAGGGGTTAACACTAGGGATGAGCCGAACACCCCCCCCCCCCCCCCCCCCGTTCGGTTCGCACCAGAACCTTCGAACGGACCGAACTTTGGCACGAACATTTAGAACCCTATTGACGTCTATGGGACTTGAACGTTCGAATTCAAAAGTGCTCATTTTAAAGCCCAATATGCAAGTTATTGTCGTAAAACGTCTTTCAGAACCCGGGTCTTGCCCCAGGGAACATGTATCAATGGAAAAAAAGTTTTAAAAACGGTCGTTTTTTCAGGAGCAGTGATTTTAATGATGCTTAAATAAAAAAAAAATGAAAAATTCCTTTAAATATTGTACCTGCTGGGTGTCTATAGTATGCCTGTGAGGTGGCACGTGTTTAGAACTGTCCCTGCACAAAATGAGATTATTAACAGAAAAAAGTCTTTTTTTTTTTAATAATCAAGTTTTATTTTGTTTTAATTATTGTTAACAACATTCCATACAACATTGTACTTTGTTATGCTCAATCGTTTACATAATAGACACAAACATTGCAGGAAAAAAACTAGACAAAATCGTCCTATCACAAACATATCAGTTATTCTTACCCCCCTAAGAGAAACAAAGAAAAAGAAAAAAAGAACATGGGGGTATGGGCCCATGGGGGAGATGCCACATGTGGTAAATTCGCCCCGCAGGGAACCCTAGCAAATTATCAGGATTTGGTTACAGCTCTAGGGAACATACCCACGGCAGGATGGAGATATTACCAAATGACAGGATTCTTTAACCCCTTAACGCCCGCCGCACGACTATATACGTCCGCAAAATGGCACGGACAGGCAGATGGGCGTATATATACGTCCCCGCCTTCTAGCGGGTGGGGGGTCCGATCGGGACCCCCCCCCCCGCTGTGTGCGGCGGGCGGATTTCCTCGGGGAGCGATCCGGGACGACGGCACGGTTATTCGTTTATAGTCGCGATCGCTCCCCGAGGCTGAAGAACGGGAGCTGTATGTAAACACGGCTTCCCCGTGCTTCACTGTGGCGGCGTATCGATCGAGTGATCCTTTTTATAAGGGAGACTCGATCGATGACGTCAGTCCTACAGCCACACCCCCCTACAGTTGTAAACACACACTAGGTGAACCCTAACTCCTACAGCGCCCCCTGTGGTTAACTCCCAAACTGCAACTGTCAAAATGACAATGGTCCCAAAAATGTGTCAAAATTGTCCGAAGTGTCCGCCATAATGTCGCAGTCACAAAAAAAATCGCTGTTCGCTGCCAGTAGTAGTAAAAAAAAAAAAATAATAAAAATGCAATAAAACTATCCCCTATTTTGTAAACGCTATAAATTTTGCGCAAACCAATCGATAAACGCTTATTGCGATTTTTTTTTTTACCAAAAATAGGTAGAAGAATACGTATCGGCCTAAACTGAGGAAAAAAAAATTGTATATATGTTTTTGGGGGATATTTATTACAGCAAAAAGTAAAAAATATTGCATTTTTTTCAAAATTGTCGCTCTATTTTTGTTTATAGCGCAAAAAATAAAAACCGCAGAGGTGATCAAATACCACCAAAAGAAAGCTCTATTTGTGGGGAAAAAAGGACGCCAATTTTGTTTGGGAGCCACGTCGCACGACCGCGCAATTGTCTGTTAAAGCGACGCAGTGCTGAATCGCAAAACCTGGCCTAGGCATTTAGCTGCAAAATGGTCCGGGGCTTAAGTGGTTAACAAGATGGAACCCCCATTGAGACCATTAAACTCAATTACGGCATTTGAGGGTCAATGTGTGCATTTGGGGGACGCTAGGCACTTGTTGTCTCAGATGTACAGATTGATATTGGGCTCCCAAAAGAGTAAAGTACCATACTTCATAAGGGAATGGGAAAGAGAATTAAATAAGGCACTGTCAGACGAACAAATGAAAAAAAATTATTAAATCAACTTATTCCACATCTATAAGCTCATATGTTCAGGAAATAGCCTATAAATTTATGACAAGGTGGTACAGGACACCAGTCAGGTTAAATCAGATGTATCCAACAGCAGATGCCCGGTGTTGGAGAGGGTGTGAGCAGAGGGGTACATTTCTCCACCTGTGGTGGGAATGCCCCAGGATTAAAATATTCTGGGAGTTTACGCCCCTATGCTTCCTATTCCATGGAACGTCCGGCCTTATTAAAGCCTACAGGAGGAGTATTACACCACACTTACTGAACACAGCGAAATTATTAATCCCCAGATTTTGGAAACAGATCGCCTGTCCAACTCTTGTAGACTGGAAAAAGGAGGTCAATCGGATAATGGAAGCCGAAAAGTGGATTCAAGTAGTGAAGGACAAAAAAGGGGAATTTGAGACGACATGGGCAGGCTGGATACAGTATGCACCTGAAATGGGCTAAGCATAAGAGAAATGGAGTGGGAAAGCAGGGGGCGTAACAGACTCATGAGGCCCCCAGGGAAGTCGCATATGGTTTTAGGTATGGAAGAATAAGGAGTTAGAACATGAACCTTGACCAGGGTTGATTATTTTGTTTTTTATTTATTTATTTATTTTATTTTTTCTCTTCCTTGCTCTCTTCCTTACTGATCTACCTTGAAGGAGTAGGGTAAATATAGGAGAGGAGGGACCTAAAGTAGAACCAGGATAGAGGTTGAACACTGTCACTAAGAGGATATTGTGGGCCAGATTCACGTACAGCGGGCGCAGCGTAACGTAACCGGTTTACGTTACACCGCCGCAATTTTTCCATTTTAGTGCCCGATCCACAAAGCACTTACCTGGAAATTTGCGGCGGTGTATCGTAAACAGGTCCAGCGCAAGGCGGCCCAATTCAAATGGGGCGGGTACCATTTAAATTAGGCGCGCTCCCGCGCCGGACGTACTGCGCATGCTCCCGTCGCAAATTTCACGACGTGCTTTGCGCGAAATTACGATGCGCAAACGTTTTGTGAATCGCAACGTAAAAAAAAGAGTTACGCCGGGAAAATTAAAAAATTAAAAAAAAAATAAAAAGCGACGCGGGAAAGACAGGCATACTTTAACATGGTGGAGTACTTTTACACCATGTTAAAGGTGCCCTATCTTTGCGACGGAAATCTAACACTTGCGACGCCGTAACAACGGGAAAAATCTTCGTGGATCGCCGTAACTCCTAATTTGCATACCCGACGCTGGTTTACGACGCAAACTCCCCCCAGCGGCGGCCGCAGTACTGCATCCTAAGATCCGACAGTGTAAAACAATTACACCTGTCGGATCTTAGGGCTATCTATGCGTAACTGGTTCTATGAATCAGTCTCATAGATAGAAACAACAGATACGACGGCGTATCAGGAGAAACGCCGTCGTATCCCTTTTGTGAATCTGGCCCTATGTTCCTTTTTTTTTTTTCCCTTATCATTATTATTATATTGGGGGGGGGGTTATGGAGATGGGTAGGTCACTTAAAGTGGGAGGGGAAGTAGATCAGAAGGTTAACACGGTCGAAGATATTGCCATCAGGAATAAACATATATTTTTAACACTATGGCCATTTGTGGCTTCTTATGGGGCTTTGATAGAGGGGGGAAGGATAAACAAACCACATGGAAGTAGGTAAGGGGGACCTTCCTCTCCCCGCTTCCTTTTTGGGGATTTATTTTATTTAATTTTTATTTACTTTTTTCTAAATTTGCGTGCTGCAATTCTAGTACAGGGAATAAGCCAGGAGAGCCGACGCACATAATCACGGGTGAACAATAATCAAATACGAGGCACAATTTAAAAAATCACTATAAATTAGTTAATTCAATTATTATCTTAATAATGTCAATTTCCTAACTTTAAATTACAATTATTTTTTTTTTATTATTCCTCTCTCCCCCTTTCTAAATTTGCGTGCTCCAACTGGGAAACAGGCCAAGAGGGCTGACACATACAATCACGGCAGATTAATAGACAACACTAGACACAATTTTAATCACTATTCGTTTTCAATCACTATCTTAATATTTTAAAGTATTTAATTTTAAATAATTATTTTTTTTCTCACATAAAAAGAATAGACACAATGGCCATTAGTGACCTCTTTGGAAGTGGGATGGTGTTTTTTTGTCTCTCTCTTTCTTCTCTTTTTTTCTTTTCTCCCTATCTTTCCTTTCTCCTTTTTTCTCGGGGTATAGAAGGACACATCTGGAGAACACATGACTTAAGTACTCAAGTAGAAGGAATGAAGTATGTAGGGACAGAGTAGACACACTCCACTATAGCTAGGGGTGAAGTGGAAGAGGGGAAGTGAATTATAATCTACTTTTTCCACTCTTCTTCAATAAGAAAAAAGTCATTTAAAACTGCTTGCAGCTTTAATGTAATGTCTGGTCCCTGCAATATGGATGAAAATCATTGAGAAAAATAGCACAGACAGTACACACACCACGTAGCTTTAGGTGCACACTGCAGAGGACATGGACAGTACACACACCACGTAGCTTTAGGTGCACACTGCAGAGGACACAGGCAGTACACCACATGAGAATACTGCAGCTATCACAATCACCTGCCTGCCAGTAAATTAGGACGAGCTTATCGAGCTAAACTATACAGTGTATAAATATATATACAACACCTGGGATGCATACAGTGGGTGACCGCGATATTGTGTCAATCTCGCTCCCTTTCTCGGCGAGATTGACCACCTACGAGCCCCATCGCAGGAGCCAGCGCCGAGCTGGCTTGCCGCGATGGAGACAAAGCCAACATAGAAGCGACGGGAGATCTGACTTGGATTCCCGCCAATTCTAGCTGCGGCGTTTGGTATTAATCCTGAGAGGGAACTCCACGCCAAATTTTAAATGAAAAACCGGCATGGGTTCGCCCCCAGGAGCATACCAGGCCCTTGGGTCTGGTATGGGTTGTAAGGAGACCCCCCCCCCCCCCCTACGCCGAAAAACCGGCGTGGGGGTCCCCCCACAGTCCATACCAGACCCGTATCCAAAGCACGCTACCCAGCCGGCCAGGAAAGGAGTGGGGACGAGCGAGCACCCCCCCTCCTGAGCCGTACCAGGCCGCATGCCCTCAACATGGGGGGGTTGGGTGCTCTGGGGCAGGGGGCGCACTGCGGCCCCCCCACCCCAGAGCACCCTGTCTCCATGTTGATAAGGACAGGGCCTCTTCCCGACAACCCTGGCCATTGGTTGTCGGGGTCTGCGGACAGGGGGATTGTCGGAATCTGGGAGACCCCTTTAATAAGGGGGCCCCCAGATACCGGCCCCCCACCCTAGGTGAATGAATAAGGGGTACATCGTACCCCTACCCATTCACCTGGAGGCAAAGTGTAAAAGAAAATAAACACAACACAGGGTTTTTAAAGTAATTTATTAGTCTGCTCCGGGGGCCCCCCGTGTCTTCTTTAGCTCTTTTAGCAGGGGGGGCCTTCTTCTTCCGCTCTTCGGGGGTCTTCTTCCGCTCTCCGGGGGTCCTCTCCCATCTTCTCCGCTGTCATCTCGGCCCCGGTTCTTCTCCCGCTCTCTCTCCGGTGCCTTCTTCTTCGTGGGTAGGTACAGGAGCATGATGGGACTGTGACATCATAAGAGAGGCCTATATAAATCATCGCGCACCGGACACCCGGCATACCAGCGGGAAAAAGCGTTGTGTCAACATGGGAAGAAGGCGAAAGAAGACAGATAAAGACAGAAAAGCGGGCAGGCTGCTAGTAATCGAGCTAACAACGGAAGATAGCGCCGGCCAACTCTGAAGAAGAAGGCACCGGAGATCGAATGGGAGAAGAACCGGGGCCGAGATGACAGCGGAGAAGATGGGAGAAGACCCCCGGAGAACGGAAAAAGGCCCCCCCTGCTAAAAGAGCTAAAGAAGACAGGGGGGGCCCCGGAGCGGACTAATAAATTACTTTAAAAACCCTGTGTTGTGTGTTTATTTTCTTTTACACTTTGCCTCCAGGTGAATGGGTAGGGTAGGGGGCCGGTATCTGGGGGCCCCCTTATTAAAGGGGTCTTCCAGATTCCGATAAGCCCCCTGCCCGCAGACCCCGACAACCAACGGCCAGGGTTGTCGGGAAGAGGCCCTGTCCTTATCAACATGGGGACAGGATGCTCTGGGGTGGGGGGCCACAGTGCGCCCCCCTGCCCCAGAGCACCCAACCCCCCCATGTTAAGGGCATACGGCCTGGTACGGCTCAGGAGGGGGGGGGCGCTCACTCATCCCCACTCCCTTCCTGGCCGGCCGGGTAGCCTGCTTTGGATACGGGACTGGTATGGACGGTGGGGGGGACCCCCACGACGGTTTTTCGGCGTAGGGGGGGGGTCTCCTTACAACCCATACCAGACCTAAGGGCCTGGTATGCTCCTGGGGGGGAACCCATGCTGTTTTTTTATTTAAAATTTGGCGTGGAGTTCCCTCTCAGGATTCATACCAAACGCCGCAGCTAGAATCGGCGGCAATCCAAGTCTGATCTCCCGTCGCTTCTATGACACGCTCGCTGGAATATGCTTTGTCTATTCCAGCGAGTGCAAGATGTCGGCACCCTGTCGCCGAGAATCATCGCGATGCTGTTGTGCTGGAAACACATTCTCGGCAACAGGTACTGTATATATCCTCTACACACTGTAACTTTAACTGACTAGCCTGCCTGCATGCCTGCTCTATCTACAGTGCCTGCAAAAAATGCCACTCTCTCTATTAACCACCGCAACACACTACACAAGGCCGACCTGCAGGCAGCCTTTTATAGTGTGGGGTGTGTACTAAACCCCCTGAGCCATAATTGGCCAAAGCCACCCTGGCTTTGGCCAATTATGGCTCTTTGTTTTTTGCAAGCTGTGATTGGCCAAGCATGCGGGTCATAGTACATGCTTGGCCAATCATCAGCCAGCAATGCACTGCGATGCCGCAGTGAATTATGGGCTGTGAAACGTAACTCGAATTTAGCGCGAACGGCCCAAAACGTTCGTAATTTGACGAACGATCGAACATACGATGTTCGAGTCGAACATGAGTTCGACTCGAATACGAAGCTCATCCCTAGTTAACACTAAATACATTCCTCCACCCATACTGCTCACTGATTTGGTCCAGAGTAGGACAAGGACTGGGTGATAATCTTCCTTCTCTGTGCTGCAGACACAATTTATATATCTAGACTGGATTTATGGAGATTCTGGGGATCAGCTGGCAGAAAAAGGTTGATTTTCACCATAGAGGCACCTGGGGTATGTGCTTTGGGTCTTCTGCCCCATACCCGGGTCTAGCATGATCTCTGACAGACAATTCTCCCAGGATTACTTGTTCTGTTGTCTGCTGTCTCTGCCGGGTGGAGGGATATGTCTGTATTGTCTCAGACCCAAGTCACTGAGTGCAGTCTCAGGAGATGGGAGGCAGCAGTGTGGGATCTCTGCAACTTGTCTCATGTAAACATTTAATCTTCCACTGAATACTGAATACCAATATTATGAGTCCTGACCCTTACACTGTATAATTTATATTGTACATTACATACTCCTGACCCCTGTACTATATACTTTATGTTGTACATTACATATTCCTGACCCCTGCACTATATTCTCTATGTTGTACATTACATACTCCTGACCCCTGCATTATATACTTTGTTGTACATTACATCATTCTGATACTATATAGTTATATCTGTTGTATCTTATACAATATGTTGTACATTACATACTCCTGACCCCTACAATATATACTCTATAATGTACATTACATACTCCTGACCCCTGCACTATATACCCTATATCAGGGGTGCCCAACCTTTTGAAGAGCAAGGGCCACTTAAGCGACTTGGTAACCAGTCTTGGGCCACAATGAGCGGAGCGGGTGGATGGCAGCCCACTCGGCTCTATAGAGCCCACTTTACTCTCAGCACACTAAACTCGCAGGTAATGGAAGTCTATGGCTTAGTGCAGGTAACCCACGGGTGCACTTCGGGGCACCTGTAGATCAGTTTGAAAGCAGCTCAGTAACCACTGCAGAACAGATATGCCCATATATACACTGTGATTTTATTAATAAACTTACCTTTAATATCAGTATTCTATTCTATTTTATTTCATCCCAGAGCAGGAGGTCGTGGGCCACATCAGAGGGCTCCGCGGGCCACATGTGGCCCCCGGGCCACTGGTTGGGCACACCTGCCCTATATTGTACATTACATACTCCTGACCCCTGCACTATATACCCTATATTGTACATTACATACTCCTGACCCCTGCACTATATACTCTATATTGTACATTACTTACTCCTGACCCCTGCACTATATACTCTATATTGTATATTACATCATTCTGATACTATATAGTCCTATCTATTGTATCTTATACAATATGTTGTACATTACATAGTCCTGACTTCTGCTCTCTCCCCTCTGCTATATCTAAACATAATATGTATTTTCTTTTGTTGCACCCATTTTCTACCAGCTGGACATTGTATATCTGATGATTTGATTGGAGCACAAACTTTTACATGGTGATAATAATGTGATAACATCCTCAAACTTTGGAACCTTAAACAGAAAGTGATAATGAGGGAGGAGTCAATAATCCAATGATGGAGGTCTTCAGGATCAGTCCAGTCTCCATCTTGGTGTTTCTTCCCCCATCCTCACTCTCTGACCTCTGGTGGGGCTCAGCTCCGCTGTTATTCATGACTAAATCATGGACTAAGTAAGGAAGTGCAGGACTTCTTGTGTTGGGAAGATGCCAATGAGTGATAGAGGGGGTGGGGACACTCGTCATATAATCCCCTCATCACTAGGGATGTGCTTCGTGTTCGTGTCAAACGCATGTTCGACTCGAACATCGTCTGTTCGACTGCTCACGGAATTTCAAACAATATGGGGCGTTCGCGCCAAATTCGTGTGGAGCGTCACGGCCCATAATTCACTGCATCATCGCAGTGCATTGCTGGCTGATGATTGGCCAAGAATGCACTATGACCCGCATGCTTGACCAACCACAGTACCGTCAGTACAGAGAGCCGTAATTGGCCAATACGCCCCACACTATATAAGGCCTCCTTCGTGACGGCCTTGTGTAGCGTGTTGCGGACAGAGTCTGATAGAGATAGAGAGAGTCAGGGTGTCATTTAATTTCAGTTAGATAGAGCGGGCAGGCGATTAAGTTAGCTTTAGTCAGTGGGCTGGATTCAAGAAGCAATTGCGCCTGTGTAACCATAGTTACACAGCGCAATTGCTTACTTGCCCCAGCGTAACGAATGCTCCTGATTCAGGAACCTCGTTACGCCAAATGCAGCCTAAGATATGCGCGGCATAAGGCTCTTATGCCCGCATATCTTAGGCTGCATTCTTGCGATGGCCGCTAGGTGGCGTTCCCGTTGTGCTCAGCGTATAGTATGAAAATTGCATACTAACGCCGATTCACAACGACCTCACAACAGTGGGGTCGTCAAGGAATTCCCTCTCTGTGGTCAATAAGGTTTCTGTCGCCGCGTCAAGTGCCACAGTAGAGGTCCGTTTCAGTCTGTTGATACGGGCAGTGAGAGTCATGCGTGCGTGAAGCTTAAACGCCGCCCACACTATCTGTGGCTGCGCCGAGGCCTCGTTGTTCACAAAGAACTGTTCCCAATCGGCCCCAAGGTCATCATCATCTGGTAACAAAGTTAACCAGAAAGGGTTCAGACGCCACGTTGTTGGAGGGCGAGCGTGCGGTAAGGAGAGCTCAGCCCAGTAGGGGCAGTGATCAGAAAGGGACCTCGGGGAGAAGCCTACATTCACAAGTCTGGGGAGGAGTGTCTTGGAGACCAATATAAGATCTATGCGTGACATAGAATGATGAGACGCAGAGAAACAGGAATAGGCCCGCTCTGAAGGGTGCCTGTATCTCCACGTATTCGTCAGGTTAAAGTCGCTAAGCAGGCGTGCAAATCTCGTCTGATGTGTGGATGTCAGAGACTGTGGGGGTCTGGTCATTCTGTCAAGTGACGCATCTAACACGTTATTGAAGTCACCGAGCCAAATGGCTGGTACTGCAGGGTGTAGCGCCAGAAAGTTAAGTCCCTCGTTCAAAACATCAAATTGAAACGGTGGGGATATATAAAAAGCTAGTATAAGTACCATGTCCCCATGCAATTTTGCCCTAAAAAATACATATCTGCCCAACGGGTCTATCACCGAGTCCTGAAGCTTAAAGTGTGTATTTTTAGCAATTAACAGGGACACTCCACGGGAGTGGGTGGTGTGAACGGCGTGGTATGCCCAACCTATCCAACGCCGTTTAAGGGACCTCAGTACCGGACCCTCGGCGTGTGTTTCCACCAGGGCCACCACATCCGCACGGTGTTTTTTAAGCTGCCCAAACACGGCTGCCCTTTTAATGGGGTCTCTTACCCCCTCTCACATTCCATGTGAGAAACTTTAGCGTGGCCATGGGTTATAGTAATGGTGAAACGAGACTCCAGGACACAGGGCGACCACCCCACACGACCGCCCCCAGCCGGGAGCGGACGTCAGCAACACAGATAGAGCAATATGGCAGCGAGAGAGATAAGATTGCACAGAACATAAAAAAATATTATTAAACATTAAAAACCCAAACCCCACCCCGCCCTGCACTGACCCCAACTGGTGCGGGCAATTATTCCCTAACCGCCAACAGGGCGAATATAGTGTCCAACCTGAGAGAGTAAGGATCAGCATAACACATACATAGGCCGATATGGCCAGAGGCACGGCAGAACGCCTCGCGCTCCAGCCCAGGTCGCACATTTCAGCACATGGGGCAAAACTTCGCTGTGCTAGGTAACACAGTGTAGTACACTGCCCACTATACGGTGTGGGCTCGCAGGCGAGGCTATTCACCCCGCTGGCTAGAAGGGTAATGAATAAGTGGTTAAGGATTAGTAAAAGCAGTGTATAACCCTGAACCAAGTAGTCATAAAATGTAGGGTACCGTATCTAGGCATACATGTGGCATGGTGTAACAAACCTGTCCCCTAGTAGGATAATCCCTGCAGCATGCGAGAGCACTGGGAAACTTATAATACAGCAATAAAAAAAAAATATATAGAACATGAACCCCACCCCCCGAGGCACAGTGTACAGGATCCACTCCCGAGTCCGCAGCAGCAAGGAAATAACAAAAATAAATAAAAATGCACAATGTGGGGGGATGGGGGAGAGTAATAAAGAGAGAAAATCAAGAGAGGGACAAGGGATGGGGAGCACATGGCGAGCTGGTGGCAAGGTGAACAGAGAGGTGTGTAAGTACTTAACTGCGTGCTTCACGTTGCTCCAGCCACGCTATGGCTGCCTCCGGATCCTCAAAGAAGTGGGCTCTATCATCCCCCTCCACACGCAGGCGAGCAGGGAACAGCATGGCGTACTTCATGTTCTTGACCCACAGACGGTGCTTCACCTCAGTGAAAGTTTTACGCTTCTTCTGTACCTCCGCTGAAAAGTCTGGGAAGACGGCGACCATTTTGTTCCAGAATGGGATATTGCCCTTCACTCTGCTGAGGCGAAGGATGGCATCCCGGTCTCTAAAGTTCAAAAACTTTGCTATGAAGGTGCGGGGGGGGGGGGTTTCTTCCGACGGGCGGTGGTCTGCCCGACATGCGGTGGGCCCGTTCCACGACAAACATGGGGGAGAAGTACTCCCTGCCATAAGTATCAGCCAGCAATGTTTCAAAAAACGTTTGGGGGTCTCTCCCCTCCACCCCCTCTGGCAGGCCTATGAACCGCAGGTTACACCTGCGCAATCTGTTCTCGATATCCTGCTTCTGATTTGTAGCTGCATGGCGTCGGACGAGATCTGAAGGGGGGGGATGAAATCCTCCACCATGCCCAGGCGCGTCTCCGCATCTGTGACCCGCTCCCTTAGCTTCTGGAAGTCCTGCCTGACCAGCGATATGTCGACCTTGACTTCCTCTATGCGGGCAGTGAGATTGGTCTGGCAGGAGGTAACAGCTTCCTGGCAAGCCGCGATGGCCTCAAGAAGTTTGGCCGTGTCCGCGCCTCGGGACGCCTCCTCCCCTAGTGTCGGGGTGCCATCTTGCTCCGGGGGGTCCGTGTCATTATGGCGAAATTACGCCAGTTTAGCAGCTGCGGACGTGCCCTTCTTCGGTGGGGACATGCTCACGGGTGGTGTCCGGTCCGAGTGGTATCAGTACCCGGTTTGAAGCTACGTTCAGGGTCCCAGGATATTGAGGTAGGATATTCGGCCGGCGGAGCTCAGATCACCAGCATACTATTCCATGCCGCTCCTGGCCACGCCCCCACATCGGACACTTTTGACACGTTTTTGGGACCATTCACATTTATACAGCGATTAATGCTATAAATATGCATTGATTACTGTGTAAATGTGACTGGCAGGGAAGGGGTTAACCACTTGGGGGCGTTGAAGGGGTTAATATGTTCCCTAAGGTGTTTTCTAACTGTAGGGGGGAGGGGACTCTCAAGGGGAGGAGACCGATGTGTGTTCCTTTGTACTGGGAACACACATTGGTCTCCTCACCGCTGACAGGAGGTGGATCTGTGTGTTTACACACACAGATCCACACTCCTGCCGTGATTACCGGCAATCTAGGGGAAACGCCGGCAAACGTGGCCGCCGGGCACCCGCGCCGGGTCACGAGCGTTGCCGCGGGCGCGCGTGCCCTAGATCGCCAGGAACACAGGACATCATATGACGTCCACCCGGATCGGTGAGGGGTTCCTGCCGCTGTCATTTCCAAATGGCGCGGTATGGAAGTGGTTAAGGACCACCACCTGTACATATATGTCAGCAGAGCGGCACGGCTAAGCAAAGGCACATATATATACGTCCCCTTTAAGAACCCAGCCGTGCAGCGCACGACCTGGTACGAAACTCCGTGACCGCGCCCGTGGGACCCAATTGCCGTCGGTGTCCTGCGATTGGGTCACAGAGCTGAAGAACAAAGAGAGGTAAGTGTAAACAAACCTTTACCCGTTCTTCCCAGTGGCATGTCAGTATTCGTCTATTCCCTGTCATCGGAACAGACGATCATTGACGTGTCATGCCAAGCCATGCCCCCTACAGTAAGAATCACTCACTAGAGCACACTTAACCCCTACTGTGCCATCAAGAGGTTAACGCCCTTTACTGCCAGTGTCATTTTCACAGTAATCAGTGCTTTTTTTTATAGCACTGATCGCTGTAAAAATGACACTGACCCCAAACTAATGTCAAAAATGTCCGATGTGTCCGCCATAATGTCGCAGTCATGATAAAAAACATTGATCTTCGCCATAACTAGTAAAAAAAAATATTATTAAAAATGCCATAAAACAGTCCCCTCTTTTGTAGAAGCTATAACTTTCGCGCAAAACAATCAATAAACGCCTATTGCAATTTTTTTTAACAAAAATATGTAGAAGAATGCGTATCGGACTACACTGTGGAAAAAATATGTTTTTTAATATATTTTTGGGGGGATATTTATTATAGCAAAAAGTAAAATATATAGATTTTTTTTCAAAATTGTAGCTCTATTTTTGTTTTTAGCGGAAAAAATAAAAACCGCAGAGGTGATCAAATACCACCAAATAAAAAGTTCTATTTGTGGGCAAAAAAGGACGTCAATTTTGTTTGGGAGCCACATCGCACGACCGCGCAATTGTCAGTTAAAGCAACGCAGTGGTGAAACACAAAAAGTGGCCTGGTCCTTTAGCAACAAAATGGTCCGGGGCTTTAGTGGTTAAGCTAACCTGCAGTTTCTTAAGTCAGTGTAGTGTATACTGGCCAAAGTGTGCAGCTAAAGCTGACTGCAGACAATTCCTTGTGTACCTACCTGTAACATAACCCCAAATGGGACAGGGGTTAAAGCCGTTTAAGATATTCCATTCCGAACCCAAGACGACTATCGACACTCCACAATCCGGTGAACACGACCCATACGAATTCCCCCAGTAATTAGCTAATTAACTAATCATTTACCCAGACAAGGTGACTCTGAGATATGACCTTTTAAGATAGACATCCCAGGTCCTCTCACCTGCTATACAATACACATTCCTTTAGTATACATAATTTACATGAGCTAATTAACCACAGCTGATAAGTCAGACATCTGACCTTTTAGACTGTTAACTCACAATACACATTTATCATCAATAGAACTTCACACAATACAGGGTCAATTAGCACAACACAATGACAGGTTCTTAGGAGTCATACTAAGATTCATTTACATCACTGTAGCAGACGACATTAACACCTAACAGTCTGTGTTCTCACATTGAATGAGTCACTCAATTAACATGTTGAGTTCAGAATCAACAACCTGTAAATAGGTCTTACAGACATCCTGGAATACATTGTGAATTACAGACCCATGTTAAAGCAATCCAAGATATTATTTCTCAGTCATCCTATGCCCCTAGTGGACATAGGAGGATTTTAGACATAAGAGTCATTGGTGAAGCTGAAACAGGAGTATCTCATACTTTTCAAGAGCTTCTGGGTCCCACGGGCCATTCCGTTACATGTCTCCCCTTTCAGTAGGAGACTAACACAGGAGGAGACCCCAGAGGGGTTGACTCCAAAGTTAGTCCATAGTTCCATTCCTATAATGCTGGTATCCCCACAGTACCCCAAATAAATTGCTACAGAGCATTACTTACCCAGCCAACCTCTGCCTCTCTCAGAGAACATGCCTGCCGCTAGGGCGAGGCCTGAACTGACCCTTCTCCCTGGAGTCCTTTCAGCCACTGGAGAGAAGACAGGGTGACAGGGCTTAGTTCATCATGCTGTTGGGGATCTGGGCCAACTGCCCCCCATCCCTGGGGTATACAAGTGGAGACTGAAGTCCCATCCACTTGTGGTAGGTGAAAAAACCCCAGTGTTTGCAAAGCAAGGCTGACATCCTCCTGTCTCAGTGCCGCACCATTTTCTGGGGTTGTGTCAGTGAAAATCGAAGTCCCATCCACTACCACAGGAACTCCCTCTTCTGTTAGTTAAGATCAGAGGCCTGTGGCACTCTGCTCTGTTGCCAGCTATTCTACTGGGTTGCTGTGAGTGGAGACCACAGTCCCATCCCCCGATATCTGCTCAAGCTGCAGTTGTGTGCAACGGCCAGTAGCATCCTGCCCTGCTGCCAGTGATTCAGCTGGGAATAAAAGCTTTACCACCTCAGCTTGTTGCTGGAGAGAGGGGCTGTAACGGTCAGGGGTTAACGCCGTTTACAATATTCCATTACACCAACCCATGACAGCTTCCGACACTCCACAATCTGGCAGACGAACATGGCCCATAAGAATTCCCCAGAAAACGAGACACACACAGCTCTGTTCTCTGGTTCCAAACGGATAGATCTTTTAATGGTAAAACCCAGGCTTGTATACAGTTAGCAACCAAAAAGCCTGCTGCAGTAATCAAAGGGACAATGACACACTCCACCCACAACATCACACAATGGGTACTAACGAGCCTCCAATACACATTATCTTGGGTAGACTTTCTGGCACAGAATCTACAGGAGTTAATTACTATAGCTGACAAGTCAGGCATTATGACTCCAGCTTATCGCACCTGCTATTCAATACACATTCCTTTAGTAAACATAAGTCAGACATCTGACCTTTAGAGCGTGCTAATTCCCATTCCACATCTATCATCAATAGAACTTCCACACAATACAGTGTTAATTAGCATCACACAATGAACATGTCTTTAGAAGCCAAACTAAGATTAATGTACATGACAGCAGCATACTAAATTACCTATGTTCCACATTGAATGAATCACTGTCCTATTGACCCGTTGGGTTCAGAATTAACCACCTGTAATATTTTAAGATATCCTGCAATACATTGTGAATTATCATGACTGTCCCATCTTATGTAATTCATGATATCATTTCTCAGTCATCCTATACCCCTAGTGGACATAGGATGACCCTAGACACAAGAGTCATTGGTGAAGCTGAAACAGGAGTACCCCACATTCTTCAAGAGCCTCTGGGTCCCATGGCCATACCGTTACAGGGGCCAACTGCCCCGTCTCCCTGGAACTCCACATCATCCGCTTCGGCTTTAGGGATGGCAATCTCCATATATTTTCCACTTCATCAGCTAGGATTTCAGAGTTTTCAGCTGATATTTCCTGATGGTCCCAGGCAAAGGTAGCCCCACCCTGCTGCTGAGCAGAGTCTAGCAGCTGTCTGTAGGGGATCTCCAGCTCCCATTCCTGCACGGCCAGAAACTCCAAATCTTCCTGTGCACAGTGCTCCATTATTTCCTCCAAGCGCCACTCCCAAAGTCAGGGTCACTGGACAGCTTCCAATTCAACAGTCCCAGGCCATCATAGTCAAAGCCTTCCGTTGGGCTGTCATCCGCTGACCACAGGCACTCTTGGGCTACATACTACCGGAGGGCTCTGTAGCTCTCGTCCAACCGCATCTCTGCCCGGATCAGCCTGCTTAACTCGGCTGTTCACTTTTGCTTTGGTTGTTCCCCCAATAACGGCATTCGTACATCATATTGTGAGCAGTACCTTACATGGATGGAGGGGAGGACCTTTCCCTGGTGTTGCTGCTCGAGAGCTAGCGCTTTCTTCCAGAGTTGGCAACGGATAAAATCCGACCATCCCAGCAGGACCTCCTCTGATACTGGTCCTCTATGCTGTATCCGCATCTCTTGTAACCTCCTTCTGAATTCCTCTTCCATGGCGACTGTACCTCTCCTCTCTCTTCAGTTGGTGCTGCTGTGACTTCTGCTGCTGCAGCACCTCTTTGATGTAACCAAGTAGCATCCACAGCCGCTATAACCAGGTCTATGATCTCCGGTGGAGGGTTAGGACCATACTGTGCCAGTCTTAGTTTAACAGCCAGATCAAAACTTGCCTCCTCGGGTTCCTGTCTGTTATGTTGGGTCTTTTAGCTCTATCCATTTCGACGAGTTCTGCCCCGGTTCTCCAGTAAGTCCTTGAGGGAAGAGAGCTTTAGCCGTTCATACTGTGCCTCCATTGTCCTGTGTCCTCTTGTAACTGTCTTTTAAAGGCTGTGGAATCATCCCACTACTTGCCAACAATTGTAACGGAACCCCAAATGGGACAGGGGTTAAAGCTGTTTAAGATATTTCATTCCATACCGAAGACAGCTATCGACACTCCACAATCCGGCGAACACGACCCATACGAATTCCCCCAGCTGGGTTCACACTACGGTTTTCCCGTCCGTCAGCCGCATACGATTTCAGTATTGAAAACGTACGGGCCCGGACGGGAAAATGTATAGATAGACAATGCATTGCAAATCGTATGCACTCAGATGCATCCGGGTGCGTACGATTTGCTGGCAAAACGTTTTTTAAACGTATGCAAAACCGTGTTCAACCACGGTTTTGCGGCCGTTTTTAAAACAGTATGGCAAACGCATACGTTTTCCTTTAACATTAATGGAAAACGCACATATGTGCGGTTCCATACGTTCCCGTCCGTTTCAGCCGCATACGGTTTTTCTTATAAATCGTATGCGGCTGATGGATGGGAAAACCTTAGTGTGAACCCAGCCAAGACACAGCTCTGTTTGAGGTTCAAAACGAATAGACTCTTTAATGAGAAAATCAGGCTCTTATATACAGTTGGTAACCACAATGAACAATGACTCAACTCCACCCACAACATGACACAAGGAGCCCAATACACATCTTTTAGGCTCCGATAATGGTACCCAGATTGAAGGCAGTAACGTGAGCCCAGAGAGAGAGGGGGTGTCCAAGAAGGACAGCAATCTGGCAGTCATGTTCCCTCAGCTGCAGCATACTGCCTGGTTTTCTCCAGTGACGAGGAGAGAGGGGATGATGAGGTCACTGACTCTACATACTGATAGGAGAGAGGAAGAGGAGACACATCTCCAACGAGGCAGGATGCCCTCCAGGGGCCAGCTTAAGGGCAGCACACCAACTGCATCACACTGCAGAGCTCTGCATGTGCAGGGTGCTGCTGTCTCTGTGCGTTATTCCAAAAGTTCTTTGTTGTGGGCCTTGTAAGATAACTTGTAAGAACATTTTTGGTTCTGAGCACCAGTGTCTAAGGCCCAATTTTTCCACCCTTTTTTAATAGGGGCGTGTAATTACAATTTTTGATGCAATACTTTGCAGCAGGGCTCATTCCTGCACTCCAACTAGAGTATCTCTGAGGGGTTGCAGTGTTGTGGCACCAGCACCAGTGCCTAAGGTCCAATTTTCCAGCCCCTGTTTAACAGGGGCATGTAATTACAATTCTAGATTTAATAGTTCCTGTACCCACCAAGAGTAACTGTGAGGGCTTACAGTGTTGTGGCAACACCAACACCTAAGGCCCAAATTTCTGCAGAGTATATAGGGCAGGCCCCTACTTTCAAACATACAACTTACAAACTACGGGCTAGATTCAGGTAGCTTATACGGCGGCGTATCTCCAGATACGTCGCCGTAATTTCAAATCTGCGCCTGCGTATCGTTACGCCGATTCTCAAAGGCATATATGCTAAAAAAATAGGCTCCCTCCGCCGACGTAACTTGAATGCGGCGGCGTATAATTGTGTGCAATATTACGTTGGCCGCTAGGGGCGCTTCCGTTGTTTTCGGCGTAGAATCTGAAAATTACGTAGATACGCCGATTCACGTACGTACGGCCAGCGCAATTTATTTACGTTGTTTACGTTAGTCTTTTTCGGCGTAAGGTTGCTCCTGCTATTAGGTGGCGCAGCCAATGTTAAGTATGGACGTCGTTCCCGCTTCGAAATTTGAATTTATTATGTTGTTTGCGTAAGTCGTTCGCGAATAGGGCTGGACGTAATTTACGTTCACGTCGAAAGCAATGATGATTTGCATGGGAAAAAAAGTAAAATACGCAGGGTCAACCTAATTTAAATAAAACACGCCCCCCTCAACATCATTTGAATGATGCGCGCTTACGCCGGCCCCATTTACGCTGTGCCGCCGTAAGTTAGGAGGCAAGTGCTTTGTGAATACAGCACTTGCCTCTCAAACTTACGGCGGCGCAGCGTAAATACGATACGCTGCGCCGCCGTAAGAAGGGGCGCAGCTACCTGAATCTAGCCCTACTTCTACAAATGGAATGAGACAACAGGAAGGGAGAGGAAATCTATTCCTAGGAAGGGAAATTCTCTCCTATAAGCGTTAATATGGGAAAAATGTGTCTCCTCTCCACTGATGCTTTATCACCAATCACTAAAAAAAAAAAAACATTTTCAAAAACCAATTGTCATTGGGACAGAGAGTGAGGTAAAATGTTATGAACAGGTCAACAGACAGCAAAACAAATGTTACAGGGGTGATAAACCTTCCCTATGTTTTCCAAAAAGCTTAAAAATAGATTGTTTTGGCTGGAGCTACACTTTAAAAATGTACCAGTTCAAAATTATAAACAGATTTTACTTAACAACAAAGCTACAGTCCCTGTCTTGTTTGCACCGCCTGTATAATGCTGTTCAGAATATATAGGGCCTGGGGGCTCTACGCCTTTTTTTTTTTTTTTTTGGGTGCGGGGTTCCCCTAATATCCATACAAGATCCAAAACCCCATATTGCCGGGACCCGACATTACATTACATTAAAGCCGCAAGCAGTTTTAAATACATTTTATTCCTTTAGAATTGTCATTTTGTGCAGGGACAGTTCTAAACATGGGAAACACGCGCCACTTTACAGGCATACTATAGACACCCCCAGGTACAAAATGTAAAGGAATATTTCACTTTAAGCATCAATAAAATCACTGCTCCCGAATAACTGCTGTTTTTAAAACTTTTTTTTGCATTGATACATGTCCCCAAACCCTTTTTAGGACAATAACTTGCATATTAGCCTTTAAAATGTGCACTTTTGATTTCTCACGTTCGAGTCCCACTTTATTAGGGTTCGAAAGTTTGCGTGAACTTTCGGTCCGTTCGCATGTTCTGGTGCGAACCGAACTGGGGGGTTGTTCGGCTCATCCCTACTTACCACTGTCACTCCTATAAAAGACAGTTCTTGTTTCCTCACTCTCAGGCTAAGGTCCATGAATAAAGAAATGATCTGGTAGGAGATCAGAGGAGCCATTTACTAGTTATTTGAGGGGGGAATTGTAAGATTCTCAGGCCTCGTACACACGACAGAGTTTCTCGGCAGAATTTGACGAGAAACTCAGTCAGAGCCTGATTCTGCCGAGAAACTCTGTCGTCTGTACACTTTCGGCCCGTTGGAGCCGCCGAGGAACTCGTCGAGAAAATAGAGAACATGTTCTCTATTTTCTCGTTGTTCTATGGGAGCTCTCGGCCCGCCTCCTCGGCGGCTTCAGGGCTGAACTCGACGTGTTTGGCACGTCGAGTTCCTCGGCCGTGTGTACGAGGCCTCAGAGACAAAGCTGCCTGATGTGGGCGGAGTCCTGGTTTAGGGGAACCAATCTGCTCATGTCTAGTAATAATCTTTGTATTTCTATTTTAGTAGATGGACGGGAGATGAGGAAAACCTCAGAGGATCGTCTCACTTTGTCTCCAGACTGTAAAGTAGAAGATGAAGACTTCACACAGTATAGTCCAGGAGAAAACCAGACTACATCAAATGTCCATCCAGCACCACACAGTGTAGATGGACCATCGTATTTCACTTATCCTGAGGAACCTCAGACTGTGAGGGATGGTTCCGTCCTTCCAACAGATAAGAAAAGGTTTTCCTGTACTGAGTGCGGGAAGTGTTTCCCTTCTAAATCCAAACTTAAAGTGCATCAAAGATCTCACACGGGGGAGAAGCCGTATTCCTGTCCTGAGTGCGGGAAATGTTTTTCAGATAAGTCCAATCTTTCCACACATCGGAGATCTCACATGGGGGAGAAGCCGTATTCCTGTACTGAGTGCGGGAAGTGTTTCCATTTAAAATCCAATCTTAATGTTCATAAAAGATCTCACACAGGGGAGAAGCAGTATTCCTGTCCTGAGTGCGGGAAACGTTATTCACAGAAGTCCCATCTTTCCACACATCAGAGATCTCACACGGGGGAGAAGCCGCATTCCTGTCCTGACTGTGGGAAATGTTTTTCAGAAAGGTCCCGTCTTTACACACATCAGAGATCTCACACGGGGGAGAAGCCATATTCCTGTCCTGAGTGCGGGAAATGTTTTTCACAGATGTCTAGTCTTTCCAAACATCAGAGATCTCACACAGGGGAGAAGCCGTATTACTGTGCTGAGTGTGGGAAATGTTATTCAGTGAAGTCTCATCTTTCCACACATCAGAGATCGCACACGGGGGAGAAGCCGTATTCCTGTCCTGAGTGCGGGAAATGTTTTTCACAGAAGTCCAATCTTTACACACATCAGAGATCTCACATGGGGGAGAAGCCGTATTCCTGTCCTGAGTGCGAGAAATGTTTTTCAGACAAGTCCAGTCTTCACACGCATCAAAGATCCCACACGGGGGAGAAGCCGTATTCCTGTCCTGAGTGTGGGAAATGTTTTACACAGAAGTCCAGTCTTTCCAAACATCAGAGATCTCACACGGGGGAGAAGCCGTATTCCTGTCCTGAGTGCGGGAAATGTTTTTCAACGAAATTCGAACTTTCCACACATCAGAGATCTCACACGGGGGAGAAACCGTATTCCTGTCCTGAGTGTGGGAAATGTTTTACGCAGAAGTCCAGTCTTTACACACATCAGAAATCTCACATGGAGGAGAAGCCGTATTCCTGTCCTGAATGCGGGAAATGTTTTTCAGTGAAGTCTCGTCTTTCCACACATCAGAGATCTCACACGGGGGAGAAACCGTATTCCTGTCTTGAGTGCGGGAAATGTTTTTTAGTGAAGTCCAGCCTTTCCAGACATCGGAGATCTCATATCCCTGTCCTGAGTGAGGGAAATGTTCCTCACTGAAGTCCTATCTTCCTGTACATCAGGAAAATCCCACACAACCTTCGAGGTGTATTAGTGCCTTGAGTGTGGGAAATATCTTGTATATGAATGTTGCTGGACATCACAACTCTCATGTGGGGAAGAAGCACACCCTGATATACACCTCAGACATACTCCATGGATGATCTTCATCATGTAAGAAACAGTTCAATATAAACTGCTTTTGTATTCCTTGCTCAAAATGGCTGCTAGTAGCACCCCCTCCCATCAAGTGAAGAATGTAACTAAAAGATGGCGCCTCCGCCCAGGACTGCAACCTATCTGATGACGCTCAGATCCTGGAGGAAGTTCACCTAACATGGACACAACCAATCAAAAGCTACAATTATCTAGATACCGTTATGCTAATGATACATTTGCTTACAGCATTAGTCGCTCACCTATAAAACCCCACCATGTATCCGGAACCAATAAAGAGAGTATCATCAATCTGAGCACAGTCTCAGTGTGGTCCTTTTCTTGTGGATGCACTACATCACATAGGCCTAATCAGGACAGGGGCAGATACTTACGAGACGATTAGTCTGATCCATATCAGCTGGCACCCTAATGTGGGACCCCAGGTTGTGAACCAGCGGACAGCCAATCGCGAAGGCGCCGGGGTGGACCAACGCGGACGGGCTGGAGACTGATCCCCTCCAGAGTACGGTAAGACATACCTTTCAGTACCTTACCAGTACGTGACCTATCTCCGTTGTTGGTCTATCTCTGTGGCTGATGTGGCTGCTGGCGGTCACCAGAGACAGGTAATTGCTTGCCCGGGGTCTAATTTGTATCGAACCTGTACCTGAGTATCTGCTGCCGGTTTGGTGTTTGTGTAAATGTGGCATCTGGTCTCGGAGAGGGAGAACCTGAGGGGGAGTGCTGTGCAGAAGGTATTGAATTGACATGGGAACTCATTCACGGCAGCGTGGTATGCGCGTCATCAGAGGAGGTGTCGGGTGCGCATCACAGGTGGTGACGGCGCAGAGACTCTGTGGTGGCCTCTCTTCTCAGAATATATCTCTCTCTCTCTCTTTGCGGCCGGTTCATATGTAATTTCCTAAGTGTATTTGTGGATTAATGTTTGGCATCCATGAGGGTTTTTGGGGTTTACTAAGAGTTCAGGAGTCAGGATATAGTCGCGAACTACTAAAACGCCATCCTCTGCTGCCCGAAAAAGTCTTAATCTTCCGCCTGAACGTTCACTATCCAGTCAAAGGGAAAATAGGAAAGTCGATACAGCAGATAGAAGTAGAGGCTGAGCGGGAGGGGCACTGGTATCGAGAGGTGTCCCTGTCATCAGGAACAGCCAGAAGAGTGTGAGGGGACAGAGAAAGAGTGAGTAGGAAACTTAGGATTCTTGTTGGGAGTGCCCCGGCAGAGAAGACAAGATGGGACGCTAAACTGTTAAACCAGAAAAGGGAGTTTCAGCATCTGACCTTGTGGCAGAAAGGGAGGGGTGGAGTAGGTGAAGAGATTGGGAAAGCTGGCAAAAGTATGTGGGATGACCACGAGTGGAGGCCAGCTACAGCCAGGAGAATGGCGGAAGATAATGAAAGGCAAACAAAGCGTTTTGTCAGATAACAACTTACTGAAAACAGCAGAAGCCTGGTATAATGTGGCAAAGGCCATCCACAGAGAACAATGGGCAGAGCAGAGAGTGTAACTGTCAGGGGTGCCTAACACAGGCGTCCAACACAGGGAACAGATCAGTGGGCTGCACTTAAGGAATCAGGCACAAACGTACGTGAAATATATATATTTATTAAAGATAAAGGCACATGTGCAAACCAAACAAGAGAAAGCAAAAAACAAGCAATGCACACAATAAATAAATACAAGAAAACACAGCAAACCCCAAAACACCAAATCTAACTAATATACACAAGAACAGGAACACATATACATCAGCAAGGCTGGGACGAGAGACAAGGGGGAACAGGCGGCCAGATGGAGGGAGCAGTAGCAGGAATCAGGGGACAAGACTCAGGGACTGGTTACAGGAAGCAGAGTCCAGGACAGGGCAGGAAACAGATCAGGAACAGATTCGGGCAACAGATCAGGTCAGGCAGGGACAAGGCTTGCAGAGAGGATACTGAAGCCCTGGGCCTCAGTGAAGGACAGGCTTATATACTCCCAGCAGCTCACATTAGGTGCAGCTTGATCAATGGAAAGTCCATCTACTGGGAGACACACACTGGTGGCCACCAGAATTACACCCTTTGTTGCTGAAAGCAATAGTGCCACCAGCAGGTGACCCAAGCAATAAAACTGATCATGACAGTTCCCCCCCTAGGAATGGCCTCCGGACACTCCATTCTGCCCTTGACCTGGCAGTGCATGTAGGTGCAGAAAAGTCCCAAAAAGTCTCTTCTGTGACTGCGGACTT
The DNA here is from genome assembly GCF_905171775.1 of Rana temporaria. Lineage (NCBI taxonomy): Eukaryota > Metazoa > Chordata > Amphibia > Anura > Ranidae > Rana > Rana temporaria. Next base: position 3,452,910 of record NC_053492.1, on the reverse strand, counting down.
CTTTGCGCTTTTACGGCCAGAGTCTCTTAATCTATTGGGATTGCCACCCAAGTCCAAAAATGGAACATGCACCCCTCCACCAGGGTCTGGAAGTTTGGATCTGGAGATGAAAACAGGCAGGGCAACATGCATGAACCTATCGGGGGCAGACAACACGAGAGCATCACAGTCAGGCTGAAAATCAAACAGAGGAGAATCAGCGGCAAGCTGAGCACCAGGAACTGGTTTAGCAGGTACCATGACAGCAGGCTGGGCAACAGGCACTGGGTCATTAGGATGGGCAGCAAGCTCTGGGCCATCAGGCTGGGCAGCGAGCTCCGGGTCATCAGGCTGGGCAGTGAGCTCTGGGTCATCAGGCTGGGCAGCGAGCGCCAGGTCATCAGGCTGGGCAGCGGTAAAGGAACCACCAGTCAGGGTATCAGGAATGGGACCATCAGGAACTGGATTGTCAGGCTGGATACCAGGTACGGGATCACCAAGCAGATCAGACATCGAATTGTCAAGCAAGACAGTGAGCACGGGACATTGGACTGGAAGGCAGGCACATCAGACTGGAAGGCAGGCACATCAGACTGGAAGGCAATCACCGGGACATCAGACTGGAAGGCAGGCACCGGGACATCAGACTGGAAGCCAGGCACATCAGACTGGAAGGCAGGCACTGGAGCATCAGACTGAACAGCCAGCACTGGAGCATCAGACCGAACAGTCGGCACTGGAGCATCAAACTAGAAAGCAGGCACATCAGACTGGAAAGCAGGCACCGGGACATCAGACTGGAAGGCAGGCACATCAGACTGAAGGGCAGACACTGGAGTATCAGACTGAACAGCCGGCACTGTAGCATCAGACTGAACAGCTGGCACTGTAGCATCAGACTGGGCAGCAGGTATTGGAACTTTAGACTGGGCAGCAGGCAGAGAGTTGGCAGGATTAGGTGGGTCATCAGGTTCAGGATCAGCTGGCATGAAGATCGACCAGAGCAGGTTGGTTGGCAAGGAATCAGGCTGGAGCAGCTCTGCTGGCATGGGAACAGACTGAAGCAAGTTGGCCGGAGTGGAGGCAGATTGGGGTAGTGGCAGGATTGAATGGGTTGGAAAAAACTTCCTTGTTTCTTCTTTGGTTTAGCCACTGAGGATTTGTATATGGATACAGGGCTGTAGGTAATACAGCTGGTAGAAGTGAAGAGCAGAGGGTGCAAACTTTGAAGGGGATTTTGGTGGAAGGCAGCCGAGAAGAAGCGGAAGGGTGATAGGCAGGGTAGGTGCAGCAGAGGAAACAGGGGACTGGTAGTTCATTGGTAGCAGGGTGTATTGTTCAGCAAAAGTGGGAATTGGGGGTACAGGAGAGGAAGACACCCCAACAGGTTGGTGTCTAGACATATAAATGGATGGTTGGGAGCTGATGAGCCGAGTACAACAAACTTGACCAGGCCTGTAATAATGGTCATACAAAATCAGGTTTGCACACGGCTTGTCTGACCGGAGACTGCACAGAGAATCAATGCATGCTGCAAGCACCTGCTGAGGACAAGCCGAGTACTGCTCATGGAAAAAAGCAGAGTCATCTTCCAACAGCCACACCAAAGACTACCTAAGCTGCACTAAAAGGGGGTGTAATAATCATCACCTCCACTAGAGACATCAGACAGGGCCAACTCTGTACAGATCCGAATCAATGGATGCACGTCCTCATACTGAACACTGCCCTAATCAACAAACACATGAGATATACGAATACATTCCAATAACCGCTCTCTAGTGTATTCACTTATGTCTGATGACAAAAGTCTCTGTCATCTGCTGCCAGGAGCGACAGATACATAGGGCCAGATTCAGAGAGACTTACGCCGATGTATCAGTAGATACGCCGTCGTAAGTCCGAATGTGCGCCGTCGTATCTCTGCGCTCATTCTTAAAATGAGATACGCCTGAATGTTGCCAAGATACGACCGACGTAAGTCTCCTACGCCGTCGTATCTTGGGTGCATATTTACGCTGGCCGCTAGGGGCGCTTACGTAGATTTACGCGTCGAATATGTAAATAAGCAAGATACGCCGATTCACGAACGTACGTACGCCCGTCGCAGTAAGCTACGCCGTTTACGTAAGGCTTACGCCGGCGTAAAGATAAAACACCTCTATATGTGGCGCAGCCCATGCAAGGTATGGACGACGGAACAGCCATCCTATTTTACGTCATTTGCGTAAGCCGTACGTGAATGGGGCTGGGCGTAGGTTATGTTCACGTCGAAAGCATTGAGCCGACGTATCTTAGGGAGTATTTGCGATGTGATTCTGAGCATGCGCGCGAATGCGCCGTTCGACCGGCCCTTCATTTACATGGGGTCACGGTTAATTTAAATGTAGCACGCCCACTACCTGCCTACTTTGAATTAGGCGGGCTTACACCGGCCCATTTTGTTTGTTTGTGGAGGGTTAACTTCCTCTTTAAAGCGGGAAAATCTTCCGGTGCTGAAGTGGTTAATGTAAAAAGATTTATAAGCTGTGGGGGGCGGATTAACTATTTTCATATTACTGGGTTTAGTAACACTTTAACCACTTGACAGAGCCTCGTTTTGAGATTTGGTGTTTACTGGTTTAAAACATGTTTTTTTCTTGCTAGAAAATTACTTAGAAAAAAATATATATAATGTTTGGGGGTTCTAACACCCTAGAGAATAAAATGGTGGTCATTGCAATAATTGATACCCAACATGTCACGCTTCAAAATTGTGCCCGCTCATGGAATGGCGACAAACTTTTACCCTTAAAAATCTCCATAGGCGATGTTTAAATTTTTTTACAGGTTGCATGCTTTAAAGTTACTGAGGAGGTCTAGTGCCAGAATTATTGCTCTCGCTCTAACGATCACTGCGATATCTCACATGTGTGGTTTGATCACTGTTTTCATAAGCGGCCGCTGCTCATGTATGCATTCGCTTCTGCACGCGAGCTTTGCGAGACGGGGCTCATTTTTTTTCTTATTTATTTTGCCTTTTATTTTTACACTGTTCTTTAAAAAAAAAAAAAAACAACTTTATCCCTATTACAAAAAATGTAAACATTGACAGGCCCTCTTTAACCACTTCCGGACCGCCGCATGTATATGTACGTCGGCAGAATGGCACGGACAGGCATATGGGCGTACATGTACGTCCCTGCCTAGACGTGGGTCGGGGGTCCCCCCGGTACATGCGGCGGTTCCCGTGGCTTCAGGAGCGATCCGGGATGAGGGGGCGGCTATTCGTTTCTAGCCGCTCCATCGCGATCGCTCCCCGGAGCTGAAGAACGGGGAGAGCCGTATGTAAACACGGCTTCCCCGTGCTTCACTGTGGCGGCTGCATCGATCGAGTGATCCCTTTTATAGGGAGACTCAATCGATGACGTCAGTACTACAGCCACACCCCCCTACAGTTGTAAACACACACTAGGTGAACCCTAACTCCTACAGCGCCCCCTGTGGTTAACTCCCAAACTGCAACTGTCATTTTCACAATAAACAATGCAATTTAAATGCATTTTTTGCTGTGAAAATGACAATGGTCTCAAAAATGTGTCAAAATTGTCCGAAGTGTCCGCCATAATGTCGCCGCCATTAGTAGTAAAAAAAAAAAAAAATGCAATAAAACTATCCCCTATTTTGTAAACGCTATAAATTTTGCGCAAACCAATCGATAAACGCTTATTGCGATTTTTTTTTTACCAAAAATAGGTAGAAGAATACAGATCGGCCTAAACTGAGGGGAAAAAAAAATGTTATATATATTTTTGGGGGATATTTATTATAGCAAAAAGTAAAAAATATTGCATTTTTTTCAAAATTGTCGCTCTATTTTTGTTTATAGCGCAAAAAATAAAAACTGCAGAGGTGATCAAATACCACCAAAAGAAAGCTCTATTTGTGGGGGGAAAAGGGATGCCAATTTTGTTTGGGAGCCACATCGCACGACCGCGCAATTGTCAGTTAAAGCGACGCAGTGCCGAATTGTAAAAACCCCTTGGGTCATTTAGCAGCATATTGGTCCGGTCCTTAAGTGGTTAATATGAGATCTGGGCTCAAAAAGACCTCAGATCCCATATTTACACTAAAATGCAATAAAAAAAATGTCTCTCTAAGAGCTATAGGTGGAAGTGAAGTTTTGACGTTGCTTAGCCTTGCAATGGTATGGTGATGGGTGGGGGCCATCTTTTCACTCACTCGTCTCCATACCAAGCCACGAAGGGGGCCCCTCTCCTGCAGCTGATAAAAATGATCTTGCGGTGACTGCGCTGCAGAGACCACTTTTATTTGAAAGCAGACCGCCCGCTGAAGAAGAAGATACCGGGGGTTTTGGTAGCTAGCTACTACCATAACAACGATAACCCTCTTCAAAGTACCGCCAAAATATCGACTGCGGGTGGTCTAGAAGTGGTTAAAGTAGCGCAGTACTTACTAGCAAAAAATGTCCTGGTCATGGAAGGGGTAAAACCTTTCGGAGGTGCAGTGGTTAATGTGAGTGCGCACGTGAAACTGTTTTAGTTTCATTATTACAATAGCGGCACTATGACTTTCCATTTGATTGTTTATTCACGATGGCCAACATATATTTGGAGGATGAAGGCCTTATGCACACTGCTGCTTCTAAACTAAAGTTTTTGATGCTTTTGGTGTTTTTTCACTTGTTTTACTTTGATGATGAGGGCGGGGTTTATGTATATAAGGGGCCACTTCATTGTATTTATCACAAAATAACTGTTCTCCACTTAGATAGGAAGCGTATGGGGTCAGAGTGCTAATCGCCTTCGGGGAACACCACAGGAGGAGAACAGCGCAGGATCTGTGTCATTTTTCAAACTAAATTGAGTGCCAATAATTATTAGCATGGCGGGATTTTCTGGTCTCTTTCTACAAATAAAAATAAAAGAATCCGAAGGGAGATCAATTCTGAGTTATGTGATTGTACTACAAACCATTTGTGAATAATATTTTTGTTTATTTTTGAATTGGAGTTCCATTTATATTGATATTGGACTTCACAATTGAGCTGCATTTTTACTACCCTCCTCTTATTTGAAGAGGCAGTGGGTGGGGTGTACATGTCACAGTGGTGATGGTTGTCTTCACAGTCACAGCAGGAATTGTGCCCCAGAGTGTCACTTTCGGTGGGTGTAGCAGGTGTCACCTATTGAAATGAATGAGGCCACTCTGTGACTGTCCAGTAAGTGTATTTAAAGGGTTAAAACCAAAGGTGAGAAGGAGATACAACCCTGCCCCACCACCTCTGAAAAACAATCTGAGCACAGATCACTCCTCACAGAGGAAAGCACACAAGGCCAAAAATAAATAATTAATTCACAATGAGAGGTCATACCAGTCTACAATGTGCCATAGAATATTATACAGGAGGGGCCCAGGGAAGATTTATAAAGCAGACCCACCGTTGATGAAGTCCAATCGGACGTAACGTGCGTACGGGGGAGGAGCTTTGTAACGTCACCCACGTCCTTTCCATTGCCGTTTGCAGCTGTACACCACGGCTACATGCCATGCTTTTTTATGATTTTAATCTCATTCGCTATACTAGACAGTAGTCCTCCAGTGGATTTCCCTGTGCCTATTGTCCAGTCCAGGATTTTTGCTGTATAGTGAACTTTTTTACCCTTGGAATAAAATACAAACAGTCTACACTGAGATCGTGTTTTCTGTTTTTTTTAAAGATGTTTTTTTTTTAAAGTGTATTTTGTGCGTGTACTCTAGAGAGGAGCCGGACTGCAGGAGTTGGGAGTAGGCAGGCCTCCCCCAGAGGCAATCTGCCACCTTTCTCCATGCCCCGGGTGGCAATGGCGGGTGTGTGAGGGGCTCCTCCCACACAGCCCGCCCTACCTGCTCCGCTTTGAAGCCCAACGGGGCAGAGGGACTCCCTATAAGGGAGTGAGAGGATGTAGCCCGCTCAACCAGCCCCGTTAGTCCTTCGCCTCTCATTTTTTTAGAGACCGCGTGGTCAAAGTGCGTGCATGTTAACCCAATTTAGAGTGCGTGTGTAGGTGTGGTGGACTTTTGTGGAAGGGGGGTGGGCGTACTAAGCGCAGGCTTACCTCGCATAGCACACCCACCGGGAGCCGGGCTGAGACCACCAAACTCAATTCACATGTAGCCGAGACCGGGACGAACCCCTAGCTGCAGAGGTGAATGGCTTGTCAGCGCAGTGCCAATTCGCGTTGAGCCACCGCAGCTCCCTACTTTTTTTTTTATATCTGATCGGATTACCAACCATTCTGCTGGATCCATCCGCATCTTCTCTCCTATGCTGAGACCAAGCTGTTTTGACCAGTTGGTAATGCTAATGGCCCATCCCATCTGATCGGATTACTTACCACTTTGCTGGTTCCATCCGTGTCTTCTCTCCTAGGCTGAGACCAAGCTGTTTTGACCAGTTGTTAACGCAAATGGTCCATCCCATCTGGTAAGGAAGCATTTCTCTTGTTGGTGGAGGTTACATCACTTTCGTTTGAAGAGTTTTCGCTGTATCACTGGGTGTCATCTTCAGTGACTTTTATATGGACTTTTATTGCGCTGCACTTACATATTTTTTTCAGATTCCTCCACTTGACTTGGCGGGAAGGTCTCTATGGGGACAGGGCTTGGGAGTATGTAGGTGTGCTTCAAGGTGGACATATGCAGCCAGACATAACATGTGGGTGTGTAGGTGCCATTCAAGAGCCCACATCTTGTTTTACACTGTCTGAGTTTTAGTGTTTTTCTTCAAAGCAAATGATAGAGCAATGCATTGGCCCCAAACGACCAGTTTATGTGTTTCCCAGACAGTATTAAAGCGGTCCTCCACCCTAAAGTGGAGTCCCGCTGATCGGAACCCTCCCCCCCTCCGGTGTCACATTTGACACCTTTCAGGGGGGAGGGGGGTGCAGACACCTGTCTAAAGACAGGTATTTGCACCCACTTCCGGCCACACGATACGGGCGAAAGACGGGCATTCCGTCACATCCCGTCTGTCGCCCGTTGTGTGCTGGGAACACTCGGCTCCCAGCACACAGCGTGTGAGCCAATCGGCGGGCGCAGCGCGACTCGCGCATGCGCCGTAGGGAACCGGGCAGTGAAGCCGCAGCGCTTCACTTCCTGGTTCCCTCAGCGTGGATGGCGGGGGGAGCAGCAGAGTGACGAGCGATCGCTCGTGCTCTGCTGCGATCGGCGCTGGACTCCAGGACAGGTAAGTGTCCTAATATTAAAAGTCAGCAGCTGCAGTATTTGTAGCTGCTGACTTTTAATATTTTGTTCCCATGGCACATCCGCTTTAAGTGAAACATCTGGGCTAAGATTCTCGACAAAATAAGTCTAACGTTAATTCCATTTCTAATTTGGAAGGTATATGTTTGACCAAGAAACCATGAAGTTGTCAGTGACAGGCTTCCAGTTTAGTATTTAAAAGATTTTTTCCCTAGGGAAAAAACACTGCGCTAACACGTGAATAAATGTATATAAATTAACCTAATTAAAGAAGCCGCCAGTACCTATTACTCAAGATACCCAAAGTAAAAAAGACATAAAATACAAAAAGGGTACAGTGCTAAAATATTGAGTGATGATAGCCAAAATACGTGAAAAATGTGACAAATTTAAAGTGACAAATTCAAAGTAAAAAGTGAATAAGATGATATAAAACAAACATTTGAAACCAATATTATATCAATATGAAAGTCCCAAGTAGTGAAGTGGTTAATGGTTTTGAAAAGAGAAGAAAGGTGCACTGAAAAAATCTTCTTCCACCAAAAAGGGACACCCAGGTAGTGAGATGTAGTCTCCTTACCGAATCCACTGACCGTTAAAATAGCGGATGATTATAGTCTTCCCAATCAGACTTTCTCCAGCAGGTGGATGAAAAGGGCAGATCCTCAGCAACAGTCCCCAACACATGGAATAATATGGCTCATATATAGTGGAAAAATGAACAAAAACACTCCATAGTGAAGTACTGCAAAATTGCGGGTTTAATAAAAGTTTGGGTTGCACTTACAATTAAGTTGAGTTAAAACGGCATGGGATAGACAGAAAGCGGCGTTTTCGTCCGATCCAGTCCTGTCAGCTGGTCTCCGTGTGTGTGTGTGTCTCCTCGTAAGCGTGATGACGTTCCACGCTAAATCCGGCCGTTCCAGTTTAGTATTGTTGAGGGACAGAGTCAGCAGGATAGGTGCATGGTCTGACCAAGATATGGGCAAAATGGTAGCCGTCTTGGGCATCCATAATGTTGGGTTATTTAGAAAGAAATGGCCGAGGTGACAATGGAGTAAATGTGGGTGGGTGTCGAAAAGAGCGTGTTGTCTGGTAAGTTGGCAAACTTTGGGAACTTGTAGAATTGTGAGATAGCAGGGTTCGAGTACCCAAAGCATGTCCATCCACCACTGTGGAAACAGGTAGATTATAGGCCCGCCATTACCAGGTACGTATCATTTTCAGGAGACAGGTGATTATAAACTTGAATAAGGCCATCAGTTTCTTTGACAAACGTTATTTCATGGGTCGACCAAATGCCCCTCAGGATAATATAGAGGCCCCTAAAATCTGTGACCAAATCCATAAATACAAACAGAGAGCCTCACTTAAAGCGGATGTGCCATGGGAACAAAATATTAAAAGTCAGCAGCTACAAATACTGCAGCTGCTGACTTTTAATATTAGGACACTTACCTGTCCTGGAGTCCAGCGCCGATCGCAGCAGAGCACGAGCGATCGCTCGTCACTCTGCTGCTCCCCCCGCCATCCACGCTCAGGGAACCAGGAAGTGAAGCGCTGCGGCTTCACTGCCCGGTTCCCTACGGCGCATGCGCGAGCCGCGCTGCGCCCGCCGATTGGCTCACACGCTGTGTGCTGGGAGCCGAGTGTTCCCAGCACACAACGGGCGACAGACGGGATGTGACGGAATGCCCGTCTTTCGCCCGTATCGTGTGGCCGGAAGTGGGTGCAAATACCTGTCTTTAGACAGGTGTCTGCACCCCCCTCCCCCCTGAAAGGTGTCAAATGTGACACCGGAGGGGGGGAGGGTTCCGATCAGCGGGACTCCACTTTAGGGTGGAGGACCGCTTTAAGGATGACAACTCCCTCCCGCTTTCTTCTGTTAGAAGTTTGGTAAATACGTGAGTAATGTCGGGATGTAAATTTGAGCGTGTCTTCTATCTGAATGTGTCTTCTGTACAAAAATGATCTCCACTCCAGATTGTCTGAACTCCCGAAGAGCCAGATGTAATTTGTAGTAAGAGTTGAAACATTTAGGGATGGAATCTTAATCATGATAAGATATCAATTGGTGAACAAAAGAGAGATATAGAAGTACAGCAGCACAACCCAAAAACAGTTGAGTGACTTCTTAGTTTTTTTAATGTACAGCAGATCGAGAAGCGAGGAGAAACAGACAAAAAAACAAGAAAAGGAGAGCCTAGAAAAGGAAAAAAGATCTGGGATTAAGAAGCCAACAGGCCACCAATAAAGTGGATTAACATAATAACAAATGTATGATAATCGGCCATAAAGGCAGTTTCAATATACCCCCGAGACCTAAACAATGGCATTGGGGGCATATATACTAATACAATATAACCATAATCCATTCAAAAAGGGGGGGGGGGGGCGACCAGTGGTGAGTCTGTGATAGAGACCCACAGAGGGAAAACCCACATAAATGTAGTGATGATGGAGGACGAAAAGAATAAAGGGGAGGGGGGAATAAGGGCTCGCCTCCTGCGTATCGCCACGACTAATGTACACTAAATAATCTCTGTTCACATGAAACTCTATAAACGTGCAAAGTTGTGAATCCATCAATACATACCACCATACACCAACCCTATGTGCACAAATCACCATACCAAACTCAGCCCCTAAAACACAGTGGCCCAGATTCCGGTACGACTTGCCCATTTCTTACGGAGGCGCAGTGTACAGTTTTAACACTGCGCCTCCGTAAATTTCCTGCACTATGCTTGATTCACGGAGCAGTAGCTCCGTAAATTGTGTGTGCGCTCCGGAAAAATGCCCGGCGTAAGGGCGCGTAATTTAAATGATCCCGTAGGGGGCGTGGATCATTTAAATTAGGCGCGTTCCCGCGCCGAGCGTAGTGCGCATGCTCCGTCGGGAAACTTTCCTGACGTGCATTGCGGTAAATGACGTCGCAAGGACGTCATTTGCTTCAAAGTGAACGTGAATGGCGTCCAGCGCCATTCACGATTCACTTACGCAAACGACGTAAAATTTAAACTTTGCGACGCGGGAACGACGGGTATAATAGCAGGAGCAGCCTTACGCGAAACCCGACGAACGGAAACGACGTAAACTGCGCTCGCGTAGGGTAGTGAATCGGCGTTAGTATGCAATTTGCATACTATACGCTGACCACTACGGGAACGCCCCCTAGCGGCCATCGTAAGAATGCAGCCTACGATATGACTGACGTAAGAGCCTTATGCCAGTCATATCTTAGGCTGCAGTCGGCGTATCGAGGTTCCTGAATCGGGAGCATTCAAAACGCCGGCGCAAGTAAGCAATTGCGCTGCGTAACTATGGTTACGCAGACGCAATTGCTTCTTGAATCTGGGCCAGTGTTGGGTGATATCTCATCTGATAATCTTCTTAGATGTCATTCCACTAGTCTCCTTATTGCACCCCAATGGGTGAATGATATATAGGACATAGAGCAAAAATCCCCATTGGCACAGACAGCAGGACTCTGCCTTGCCCCCGGCTCCTGTGTCATTGGATTTGATTGACAGCAGCGGGAACCAATGGCTGTGCTGCTATCAATCTATCCAAATCAGGATCCGAGACACCGGCTGGAGGGGTTGTTCTCGTCCTTGGTGCAAGAACGATTGGGCTCAGGTAAGTAAAAGGTGGGCTTTAAGATAACGGATTGGGCACTTCCAGTCCAAGGTCAGTATCAGATATTACTTCCTGACATGTTTCACCCATAGACTTTATTAGAGGACACAGAGATGGGAGTGTTATAAAGTTTTATTAGATCCATTTTGATATATATTATGTGGGTCTGAAAATCCGGTAAGAGTCTGGGGAAGTGAGTGGCAGGAGAATACTCACCTTTGACAGTTAGCGTATTCTCGAGGTGCTGGACAGTTGAATTTCTATTGAATGATGAAGATCAGCCATGGAGTATATTTAAGGTGTATATCAGGGTGCCATTCTTCCCCACGTGAGAGCTGTGATGTCCAGCAATATTCATATAGAAGACATTTCCCGCACTCAAGGCACTAATACACCTCAAGGGTTGTGTGGGATCCCTGATGTACAGGAAATCATTGAGGAACAATTTCCTCACTCAGGACAGGAATACGGCTTCTCCTCCGTGTGAGATCTCTGATGTCTGGAAAAACTGGGCTTGTCTGAAAAACATTTCCTGGACTCAGGACAGGAATAAGGCTTCTCCCCCGCGTGAGATTTCTGATGTCTGTAAAGATTGGATTTGTGCGAAAAACATTTCCCACACTCAGGACAAGACTACATATTCTCCTCTATGTGAGATCTCTGATGTTTGTAAAGATTGGGCTTCCTTGAAAAACATTTCCCGCACTCAGGACAGGAATATGGCTTCTCCCCCGTGTGAGATCTCTGATGTCTGGAAAGATGGGAGATATGTGAAAAACATTTCCCACACTCAGGACAGGAATACGGCTTTTCCCCCGTATGAGATCTCTGATGTGTGTAAAGATTAGACTGGTCTGAAAAACATTTCCCACACTCAGGACAGGAATATGGCTTCTCCCCAGTGTGAGTTCTTTTATGCACATGAAGATTGGATTTAAAACGGAAACACTTCCCACACTCAGTACAGGAAAAGCTCTTCTCTGTTGGAAGGATGGCACCGTCCCTCACAGTCTGAGGTTCCTCAGGATAAGAGGAATACGATGGTCCGGCACCGTCCCACACAGTCTGAGATTCCTCAGGATAAGAGGAATACGATGGTCCATCTACACTGTGTGGTGTCGGATGGACATTTGAGGTAGTCGGGTTTTCTCCTGGACTATACTGTGTGATGTCCTCATCTTCTACTTTACAGTCTGGAGACAAAGTGAGACAATCCTCTGAGGTTTTCCTCATCTCCCGTCCATCTACTAAAATAGAAATAAAAAGATTATTACTAGACATGAGCAGATTGGTTCCCCTAAACCAGGACTCCGCCCACATCAGGCAGCTTTGTCTCTGAGGATCTTACAATTCCCCCTCAAGGTAACTAGTAAATGGGTCTTCTGATCTCCTACCAGTTCATTTCTTTATTCAGGGACCTATAGCTGGCCATAGATGGTTTCAATGGGTCAGCAGTTACCGGCTGAGATTTAAACCATCTATGGACAGGCGGATTGTACCCAAACATATTGCTGTATGACCAGGGGCGGTGCTACTACTAGGCAAACTAGGCAGTCACCTAGGGGGCACTGCTGCCTAGGGGGCGCCCGGCCACTGGTGTTCCTACTCTCTTCTCTCTGCAACTAAGTCTCAGCATCAGCAGGCAACCACCGCTCCATTTGCAAACAAATCATCAGATATAAAATGTGCAGCTGGTAGAAAATGGGTGTAACAAAAGAGAATACATATTGTAGGCCAGATTCACGTACGAGCGCGTAACTTTGTGTGGGCGTAGCATATCCTATTTACGCTACACCTCCGCAACTTGGACGGGCAAGTGCAGTATTCACAAAGCACTTGCTCCGTAAGTTGCGGCAGCGTAGCGTAAATGGGCCGGCGTAAGCCAAATGTGGAAGAGGTGGGCGTGTTGTATGTAAATCAATCGTGACCCCACGTAAATGACGCGCCTAGCGAACGGCGCATGCGGGCGTATGCTCAGTATCACATCGAATTTACTCCATAAGATACGCCAGGCCCATTGCCTGTGACGTGAACGTAACCTACGCACAGCCCCATTCACATACAACTTACGTAAACGACGTAAAAAGGATACGCTTCCCGATGTCCATACTTTGCATTACCTATGCCTCATATAGCAGGGGTAACTTTATGCCGGACGTAAGCCTTACGTAAACGGCGTAGCGGCCGCAAGTACGTTCGTGAATCGGCGTATCTACCTAATTTACATATTCCACGCATAAATCTACGGAAGCGCCCCTTGCGGCCAGCGTAAATATTGCACCCAAGATACGACGGCGTATCTTGGCCAAATCTATGCGTAACTGGTTCTAAGAATCAGGCGCATAGATACGACGGCTCACATTCGGACTTATGACGGCGTATGTGGAGATACGCCGTTGTAAGTCCGCTGTGAATGTGGCCCTATGTGTATATATAGCAGTGGGTAGAGGGGAGAGAGCAGAAGTCATGACTGTGTCATTTCATTAAAATATTTATTTTAGCAAGAAAATTTAATTTTCAGAGATTCGGATTTATACAAATCTGAGGCCCCGTACTCACGACCAAACATGTCTGCTGAAACTGGTCCGCAGACCAGTTTCAGCAGACATGTTTGGCCATGTGTTGGCCCGAGCGGACCATTTTCGGGCGGATCGGACAGGTTTCCAGCGGACAACTGTTTCCTGGACTTGCTTTAAAACAGTCCGCTGGAAACCTGTCCGCCCGGACATGTACGGTCGTCTGTACAGACCTACCGTACATGTCCTGCTGCCCGCCATCCCTCGCATGCGTCGAATGACTTCGACGCATGCGTGGAAGCATTTTAAAGGCGGGCCGCCCACGTCGCCGCGTCATCGACGCGGCGACACCGCGGACACGCCCCGCGTATTGTTTACGCGCGGACCTCTGTTCGATGGTGTGTATAGCCATCGAACAGAAGTCCCCGGGCAGACATGTCCGATGGAAACGGTCTGCAGACCGTTTTCATCGGACATGTCTGGCCGTGAGTACAAGGCCTAAGAATGAACATAAAAATGAATGTCAGAAAATCTGAAAACAAAAAAGTTATACCAAAATTAACAAATGCATTTGTTTCATTTGAATGTTTTGTATAGATGGTTGTTAAGAAGCGGGCAGCCGCTGTGTCTTTAACAACCATGACTGACTGATCTGACAGCAGAATGTACACAAAATAAGTTCCCGGCATAAAATACAAATAAAAACAGCCTGGCCCCCCAATCCATACCAGGCCCTTTAGATCTGGCATGGATTTTAAGGGGAACACCACACCCAAAAATATGGTATGGACCCCCAATCCATGCCAGACTCTTATCCGAGCATGCAGCCCGGCACGACAGAAAATGGGGGGGGGTGAGTAAGAATCCCCCTTCCTGAACCATGCAGGGCCATTAGCCCTCAACATAGGGGGTGCTTTGAAGTATGGGTCCCCCCCCCCATGTGACAAGAGCCCCTTCCCCACAACTATGGCCCGGTGGTTGTAGGGGGATGACTTTGTAGAATTCCAGCCCCCCTATTTGTATAAGTATGGGGTAGATAGTACCTCTACTCATTCGCCAAAAAAATTGAAAAGTAAATAAAAACACAAACAGAGTTTTTAACTTTATAAAAAAAAAACATGTCCCCCAATGTAAATTGAGCATCAATCATGATAAACGCTGACCCTCAAAAAACAATCAGCGGCTCGCTGAACACGACCGGTTCTATTTGGAGACACTTGTGGAATGACAGCTGTTTCTCACCTGCGGGTAAGTAAACATGGGGGTGGGGATCACCCAGTGACATCACAGGGTGACCACGCCCTCTATGACATCACTAAGAGATCCCGTCCATGAAGTCATAAGGGGGTCTGGTCACCCAGCGGGTGGAGGGATTTTTTGTTTTGTGCAGGTCGGCGTACTATGTACCCCATACTCATTCACATGGGGATGCTAGGATTTGGGGGGCCCTTGTTAAAGGTCAGCCCCACACCCTCACAACCCCTGGGCCAGGATTGTAAGAAATTGATCCTCATCAACATGGAGACAAGGTGCATTGGGTGGGAGACCACTCCCCCAAAACATCCCTTTATTTTGAAGACATATGGCCTAATATGGTTCTGGGGGGCGCTTACTTTCCCTCCCTTTCCTAGCCTGCATGCTCATGAGTTTGGGGGACCATGCCATTTTTTACATTTTTGCATGGGGTTCCCCTAAAAGTCCATACCAGACCCAAAGGGCTTTGTATGAATTGGGGGACCCCATGCTGTTTTATTTTTTATAATGTTCAATATGATATTTTCAATTTTGTTTAATGCTGGCACTTGTTTTGTTTAAATTATAGAGTATATAGTTCAGGGGTCAGGAGTATGTAATGTACAATATAAATTATACAGTATAAGGGTCAAGACTCATAATATTGGTATTCAGTGGAAGTTTTAATGTTTACATAAGACAAGTTGCAGAGATCCCACCCCGCTGCCTCCAGTCTCATTTGAGGATGTTATCACATTATTATCACCATGTAAAAGTCTGTGCTCCAATCAAATCATCAGATATAAAATATCCAGTTGGTAGAAAATGGGTGAAAAATAAGTCGGGACTATGTAATGTACAACTTATTATATAAGATACAACAGATAGGATTGTAAAGTATCAGAATGATGTAATGTACAACATAGAGTATATAGTGCAGGGGTCAGGACTCATGATATTGGTATTCAGTAATCAGTGGAAGATTAAATGTTTACATGAGACAAGTTGCAGAGATCCCATACCGCTGCCTCCCTTCTCCTGAGACTGCACTCAGTGACTTGGGTCTGAGACTATACAGACATATCCCTCCACCCGACACAGCCAGCAAATAACAGAGCAAGTAACCCGGGAGAATTGTTCTGTCAGAGATCTTGTCATACCCGGGTATGGGGAAGAAGATCTAAATCACATCCCCCAGGTGCCTAGGTGTAGTAACGCCTATGGTATAAATGAACATTTTGCTGCCAGCTGAACCCCAGAATCTCCATAAATCCAGTCTAGAGACATAAATTGTGTCTGCAGCACAGAGAAGGAAGATTATCCGAGAGAAATACAGGAATACAGGACGGGGAACACAGCTCAGGAAAGTGACCAGGGGATTACAGGCTGATATCACCCAGTCCCCGCCCTACTCTGGACCAATCAGTGAGCAGTATGGGTGGAGGAAAAAGAGATTTTTAATACAGCTTACCTGTAAAATCTTTTTCTTGGAGTACATCACGGGACACAGAGCGGCATATTCATTACTATATGGGTTATATGGAGTACCTTCAGGTGATGGACACTGGCAATCTCAAACAGGAAATGCCCCTCCCTATATAACCCCCTCCCATAGGAGGAGTACCTCAGTTTTGTAGCAAGCAGTATGCCTCCCAAAATGGTCCCCAAAAGAGGGGTGGGAGCTCTGTGTCCCGTGATGTACTCCAAGAAAAAGATTTTACAGGTAAGCTGTATTAAAAATCTCTTTTTCTTTATCGTACATCACGGGACACAGAGCGGCATATTCATTACTATATGGGATGTCCCAAAGCAATGCTTACAATGAGGGGAGGGAGAACATCTCCAAGACAAAAGGATTTAATTTAGAGATATACTCAAATCATAATAAATCCAACTTAGTTGAGAAAAATAATTTTAAATTTTAAATTTAACTCAAAAAGGGGAGCCCCCGGAATCCGAGGGTCTCAAACTGCAGCCTGCAGCACTGCCTGCCCAAAGGCTGTATCAGTATTCCTTCTTACGTCCAACTGGTAGAATTTTGTAAACGTGTGGACAGAAGACCAGGTTGCCGCCTTGCAAACTTGAGCCATAGAGATCTGGTGGTGTGCTGCCCAGGAGGCGCCCATGGCCCTAGTAGAATGAGCCTTTAATGATAACGGAGGAGGCAACCCTTTCAAGCCGTAGGCCTGAGTGATTAACTGCTTAATCCACCTTGAGATGGTGGATTTTGCAGCTGCCTGCCCCTTCTTGGGCCCATCCGGTAAAATGAACAACACATCTGTTTTCCGGATCTTCTCTGTAGCTTTAAGATAGGCCTTCATGGCCCTGACAATATCCAAGGTATGCAGCAACCCTTCCTTTCTGGAAGTAGGTTTAGGAAAGAAGGATGGTAGTACCAAATCCTGGTTTAGATGAAAACTGGATATAACCTTCGGTAGGAAGGAAGGATGAGGGCGGAGAACGACCTTGTCCTTATGAAAAATAAGATATGGTTCCTTACAGGATAAGGCTGCCAGTTCCGATACTCTTCTGGCGGAAACTATGGCGACCAAAAATACTAACTTCCTTGTCAGTAGAACCAAAGGAATTTCAGCCAACGGCTCAAAAGGTTGTTTCTGTAAACTTGACAGAACAAGATTTAAATCCCACGGACAAAGCGGGGATTTAACTGGAGGATTAATACGTAAGACCCCTTGAATGAAGGTCTTAACTAGCGAGTGGGTGGCCAGCGGCCGCTGAAACCACACTGACAAAGCTGAAATCTGTCCCTTGATTGTGCTTAATGCCAGTCCTTTATCCACTCCGAGCTGGAGAAAACTTAATACTCTATCGATGGTAAATTTGCGAGAAAGCCATCGCTTGGACTCACACCAGCCTACATAGGCCTTCCAGACCCTGTAGTAAATCACCCTAGAGACCGGTTTCCTGGCTCTAATTAGGGTAGAGATTACTTTCTGAGACAGACCCCTACCCCTGAGAATCAGGGATTCAGCCTCCAGGCCGTCAAATTTAGATGCCGTAAGGCAGGGTGGAGGATCGGACCTTGCGATAGCAGGTCTGGCCGTAGAGGAAGAGTCCAAGGGTCTCCCACTACCATCTTTAGGATTAGTGAATACCATGCCCTTCTGGGCCATGCTGGAGCTACCAGGATGACTGGTATGTGCTCCACCCTGATCCTGCGCAGCAGGCGGGGTAGTAACTGGAGCGGGGGAAAAGCATAAAGAAGTTTGAACTGATGCCAAGGGCAAACCAGCGCATCGGTTCCGCAGGCCATCGGATCCCTTGAGCGGGATATGAACCTGTCTAGCTTCTTGTTGAGTCTCGATGCCATGACATCCACGTCCGGCACTCCCCATCTTTGGCAGAGTGTCTGAAAAACCTGTGGATGTAGAGACCATTCCCCGGCAACAGAGTCTGGCGACTTAAGAAGTCCGCCTGAAGGTTGTCCACTCCTGGAATGAATATTGCCGATATGCAGGGCACATGAGCCTCTGCCCATAGGAGAATCAAGCTCACCTCTCTCTGAGCGGCTTGACTCTTGGTTCCCCCTTGGTGATTTATGTATGCCACGGCCGTGGCATTGTCTGATTGAATTCTCACCGGGAACCCCTGCAATTTGGACGTACAAGCCCTGAGGGCTAGTCGAGCAGCTCTGAGCTCCAAGATGTTGATGGGCAACTGCCTCTCTGGCTTTGCCCAAGTACCCTGGCGAGTGCAACCATCCAAAATTGCTCCCCAGCCCGTCAGGCTGGCGTCTGTGGTTACTATCTTCCAAGCCACTGGGCTGAAAGACTTCCCCTTCACTAGATTCTGAGGGTCTAACCACCAACACAGACTTTGTCGGACTCTTGATGAGAGCGGCAAAGGGATATCCAAGGCCTGTGGCCTCCTGCTCCATGCTGACAGGATGGCTGCCTGCAGGATGTGAGTGTGGCTCTGGGCGTACGGTACCGCCTCGAATGTGGCCACCATCTTGCCTAGTAACCGCATACATAGGCGAATAGTCGGTTCCTTTTTGCTTAGAACCAGTAGGATTAATTCCTTGATGGCTTTGACCTTCATCAGAGGTAGAAACACCCTTTGTTGTTCTGTGTCTAACCTCATGCCGAGATATTCCAACTGCCTTGTGGGCTGGAATGCTGACTTTTCTCGATTTAGGACCCAGCCGAACCTCTCGAGGTATTGGACCGTGAGGGCCACTGCTCGTTCCAAGCCAGGAGACGAGTGATCTATGACTAGGAGGTCGTCCAGGTACGCTAGGATCGTGACCCCTTGGATCCTTAGCTTGGCTAGGATTGGGGCTAGGACCTTCGTGAACACCCGGGGGGCCGTAGCCAACCCAAAGGGAAGCGCCACGAACTGGAAATGACACGAAGCCACCATAAAGCGTAGATATCTTTGATGTGGCTGATAAATTGGAACATGAAGGTAGGCATCCTTTATGTCTATGGAAGCCATGAAGTCGTCCTTTTGGAGTGTGGCAGCTGCTGACCGCACGGATTCCATCCGAAATGAGCGGACCTTTAGGTATGCATTTACCATCTTTAGGTCCAAAATTGGCCTGACATCTCCATTGGACTTTGGGACGATGAATAGGTTGGAGTAGAAACCCAGCCCTTGTTCTAGGACTGGTACCTCTATTATTACTTCCTGGGAGAGTAGATGATTTAATGCCGTCATTAATGCGGCTCCCTTCTCCGGATCGTTTGGAATCCTTGACTCCTGGAAATGAGGAGGAGGAAACCTTAGGAAGTCTAATTTGTAGCCCGTGGCCACGGAAGACCGTACCCACTTGTCGGGAATGCTGGCTTCCCAAACCTCTGAAAAGAGACGCAGCCTTCCCCCCACCTTCGTGGGTGGGGGCGCCCCTTCATAAGGTCGGCTTGGGGGCTGGTTTTGCTGGTTTGCGAAACCACTGCTTCTTGCCTCTAGCAGCCTGTCCCTGCGATCTGCTGTTGAAGTTAAAGTTTGATCTTGCAGGAGGCCGTCGATACTGTTTGGCATTAGAGGGCCCCTGCCCAGGGGAGTGCTGTCGTTTAAACGCAGGCCCCTGAAACTTCTTCTTGGTTGGCAAAAGAGTACTTTTGCCGCTTGAAATGGTCTGAATGTATTTATCCAGGTCTTCTCCGAAGAGTCGTCCTCCATGGAAGGGGAACCCTACCAGGAGCTTCTTGCATGGGGGCTCGGCCTCCCAGCTCTTTAACCATAAGAGTCTTCTCATATGGATAAGGGATAACGATAAACGTGACGCTTGCTGGATAGAATCCTTAATCGCATCTACCGTAAAGCGTATGGCCCTAGGGACATCCGAAAATTCTTCTGCCTGCTGGGCAGGAATAAGTTTAAGCATCTGCTTAGTTTGATCCGATAATGCTTGTGCAACCCCAATCGCAGCCACAGCTGGCTGCACTACTGCCCCTGCAGTAGTGAAGGAGCTTTTAAGTAGTGCTTCCAAGCGTTTATCAACCGGATCCTTGAACACCTGTATGTTTTCTACAGGGCATGTTAAAGATTTGTTAACACATGAGATGGCTGCGTCCACCGCAGGGGTTGCCCATCTCTTGGAAAATTTATCTTCCATAGGATATAAGGCAGAGAATCTTTTAGGTGGCAAAAAGATTCTATCTGGCTTGATCCAATCTTGGAACAAAACTTCCTCTAGCAGAGGATGGATCGGAAAAACTGCGTTGTTTTGAGGCGCCCTTAGTGAGCCCAAAGCTGAAACAGTCGATACTTGGAGATCTGGTACTGGCAAGTTGAAAGCACTATGGACCAAGTCCGTTAAGGCTTGAACCCACCAGCTCTCCCTTTGGGAGACTGTCCCAGACTCCCCTGTATCCGGATCCTTGATCCCCGAACCTGCTTGGTCCTTGTCCAAGAGGTCTTCCAATTCCCCTGCGGAAAGGACCTCCTCCTCAGAGGGTCCACGCTCGGGCGACGGAGATCTATTCCGTTTTCTGCCCCGCAGAGCCATGGCTATCATTTTTTCCATTCTTTTTTCCATCTCTTTTAAAGAGGTGGACAATACCTCGTCCGTGACCACCCTAGGGTTGGACTGACCCGAGCCAGCTCCAGCCCCAGATCCCGATGGCCCCAAGGCTCCCTCTCGGGAAAGCAGCGGCATAACTTTGTCCGAGACCTCAGACTCTCTGGGGGAATCCCCACCTCTTGTACCCTCTGACCCGGATGCCATGGTACAATACCGAGGTACGCCCGCTAACTTATCGGTGTTTGGAACTATAAACAGTTATTGCCCAAAAACCCGTTTGGGGGATAAAAAATGCCTTCTCTCCCTTTAATGGATCTTTTTTTTTTTTTTTTTCAAACCCAAGAGAGAAAAAACATTCTGTCCCCCTTAGTAGTATTGCCAAAAAAAAACTGCTGAGATAGAAAAGAACAGCCTATTTCTAGGCTTCAAGACAGTCTTATGAAGACTGTAATATCTTTTTTGGCCACTGTGTGTCCTCGGCGCCCCGTGCTGCCGCTCTGGTCTCTTCCTCCTCAGTTCCAGCATAAACTGAGCTGATGGAACGAAAGGAAGGGCCGCCCCTTCCTTAAACCAACTGACCCGCCCTTCCCCCCTCAGCTAACGGCGCAAAATTGTGCCCATAACACGGGGACGCGCGCCCGCCGACGGGGGGGGTGGGGGGAAGGGAGCCCACGAGGAGGCCAGCGTTTGCCTGTCATCCAGGCTAGGAGGAAGCACCGATGCAGCATCGCCTGGAGGCTTGCAGGTAAGCACAGCTCTATTGAACACACACACACAGCCTCTCAATGCTTTTCAATACTACCAGGGAGGTCACCTCTTATGGGGAAATAACACATAGAGCCATCCTATCATTAAGATATGTGACTTACTTTGCCAGATGCAGCGCATAACTTTAGGCATGTCCCCTGTGACCCCCCAGAAAAACCTGCTAAGAACCAAGTTCCGCAAGTTTCCCCTCACTTACCTGCTCCATGCCGCAGGACTTTGCCAAGCAAGAGGCCCAATCTTCCCCCATCTCCGTGGGGCGTCTAGACCTTCAGGCCCTGGGTTCCTATGAAGGATCCACTGTCCTGGGCCCATATAGCACTCTGGCAACAGAAACATTAGGCCCCCAAAGGTTTCTAAGTTCTGGGCCCAGGGTCCAGCTCTCTAAAAAGAAAAGCATTGGGGTCCGGTTACTGACCACTTTAGCGCTGAGGCCTTTGGACAGAACCAGTTAGCTCACCTAATCCCAAGGATGTGGAGGCAAGCTAAAACCATGACCAACACCTAAGACACTGGCGTAAAAACTGAGGAACTCCTCCTATGGGAGGGGGTTATATAGGGAGGGGCATTTCCTGTTTGAGATTACAAGTGTCCATCACCTGAAGGTACTCCATATAACCCATATAGTAATGAATATGCCGCTCTGTGTCCCGTGATGTACGATAAAGAAAGTATTTAGTGTTAATGACCCACCTGTGCTGATCTCTGTAGGAGTGTCCTCCTCTATAAATGTCCCCGTTATTCCATCCTCCTCCATAGACTGCTGATCATCCCTCACATACGTCTCTTCTTCTTCTGATTTCACCTCAAATTTTATATTGATTGGATCTCCACTCTAAACCAAGAGAATGAGAGAGAATATCATCTGTAAGATATAAGCTTTATTATTGTGACATCAAATAAAATCCACAAATTGTCTCCATGAGTCTGTGTTTTATAATCTCTGTCCCACCAACCTTGTAACAGTGGGGGATGGTGTGATCTTCCTGTGTGGAATCCTGGGAATACAGAGGACGGGGACATCGCTCTGGTGGGTTTCTGTAGCTGGATGACTCCACCATGGTGTCCTGGTACAGATCTTTGTGTTCTTTTAGAAACTCTGACTCCTCCATCACCCCATCCTCCTCTTTTATCTCTTCTTTAACCTCAACTTTAGAATCTCTCAGGTCTCCACTCTGAATATAGAATAAAAATGACATCAATGGTAACAATGCAGATAATGTACAGATCCTAATGATACTATCAGTGATTGTTCCTCATCTACCTGATGATGGTGAGGGATGGTGTGACCTTCCTGTGTGGAATCCCGGGAATACAGAGGACGGGGACATCTCTCTGGTGGGTTCCCATTACTGGATCCATCTGTAGGAAACACACACACTGACTGAATACATTGTTTCTATGTGTTTATCAGATGATGGGGGATCTAGGTGGATCCTCCGTACTGCTCTCTCCTTTACAATAAAGTCTCCTCTTACCCGGTGATGTGAGGGGCGGCTGATTGTCCATCATGACGTCCTTGTAGAGATCCTTGTGTCCTTCTAAATACTCCCACTCCTCCATGGAGAAATAGACAGTGACATCCTGACACCTTATAGGAACCTGACACACACAATGATACAGTCACCATCCAGACACATCCCTTGTCTGTTACTGGATAATGTCCCAGAATTCCCAGAATCCTCCTCACCTCTCCTGTCAGCAGCTCCATCATCTTCTTGGTGACTTCTAGAATCTTCTCCATGTTGTGTCTCTCAGGTTTTAGGGAGTCACATGGAGGCACTGTGATGGTCATATGATCACCTGACTTCACAAGAGGAAATCTCTGTATTGGAGAACCAATAGGAATATCATGTTAGAATCCCAGAATCCTCCTCACCTCTCCGGTCAGGTCTGTGTTTTAATAATAGAAATAAGAATGATGTCATGTGACCTCCCAGAATCCTCCTCACCTCTCCAGTGAGCAGGTAGATGATCTCCAAGGTGAAGTTTAGTATCTTCTCAGTCATGTGACTCTGGTCCTCCTCCATCCTTATTATTGCGGTCATGTGATCTATGTGGGTTTCTCTGTAGATGGATGGCAGAGAATTATCTGGACTCTATTGGTTGTATAATATTAGGATAGGAATATAAGGGGTTAATAGACGGGCTGCACCTAGGGGGGGATAGGAACATGTAGATCGCATTACTTAGTGTTTGTTGTGTTTCCTAGAAACCTGTACTTGGCCTTTGTCAGACTTTGCACGTACCTGGTCTGCGAGCCCAATGGAGCAGAGGAAGGTCTCCCGTATGGATCCGATTTGCGGCCCCCGATAGTGGAGACAGGAGGCACAGGAGTAAGGAAGGGTACGAGAGCCTGGAGGCTTGTTGCAGATGAGCGGTCCTGGAACCAAAAACAGCAGAGGTTGGTAGTCCGCTCCAACAGCAGGCAGGCTGGTAGGGCCACTGGAGAGTGGAGCTGGGCAGAAACAGAGTAGAGTGGTTGGGTCACAAGCAAGATCGGCAACAGTCGGGCAGCGAGGTACAGTGGAGCAGGCAGGTGCAAGGTCAAAACAAGCCGAAGTCAGATGCAGGCGGAAGGCAAGGAGAATCCAGGTAAACAGGCCAAGGGGTCAGAAGGTCACGGTTCAGGCAGGTAGCGGGTATCAGGAAGCTGAAAGATCAGACAGCACCGGTCTGAAGTATTCCGAGGGTTTAAATGGACTGTTTGGCGCCAAGTGGCGCAGGTGCACTAGCAATCCTAGGCACACTCGCGCGCACCCGCAGCCGCAGCCTGGGACACGGACCAGCGCGCAGAGAGTCATGCACATCAACGGGCACACCAAGGCGACCAACACCACGTGCAGTAAGGCGAGTTCTCTGACAGTGCCCCCCCTAAAGGGTAGCCTCCGGATGCCCAGTTTGGAAGCATGGGACTTCTTGAAGGCCTGCATGAGTTCCTTAGCATGAATGTTGCTCTCAGGTTCCCACGAGTTGTCCTCTGGTCCGTAGCCCCTCCATTTTATTAGGTATTGCGTCTGGTTTCATCTTCTCCTGCAATCCAGAATCGCCTCCACCTCAATCTCCTCCTCATTGTCCACAATTACAGGTTCCGGTGGATTGGTGTTACAGCCAGTAAAAGAATTAGGAACAACTGGTTTTAGTAAAGTCACATGAAAAACTGGATGCACCTTCAAGGTGTCAGGTAAGTCAAGTTCATATGCTACATTGTTAGGTTTCCTCTTTACAGGAATGGGGCACATGAATTTAGGGCCCAGTTTCCTTGAGGATCAGGCCATCTTCAAATTAATCGTGGATAACCACACCTGGTTGCCGGGTTCCAGACTGAGTTCTCCTCGTCTTTTCCTGTCAAACATTTTCTTATTGTATTCTTGAGTTTTAGACATGGTTTCCTGTAGAAGTTTGTTGTTATAAATGAAAAAGTCCATTGTCTCGGACAATGCACGAATAGCACATTCGGGTAAGGTATTTGGCAGAAAGGAGGGGTGAAAACCATAGCCCGAGAAACTGGATAGATTGAAGTTCAAATTCACATTTCTTGGGTTTAGCGTACAGTCCACGTTGCCTGAGCCGAGCCAAAACATTTCTAACATGTCTGCGGTGGTCGTTTACAGCGGAGAAGATCAAGATGTCATCTAAATACACTATAACATATAGGTCCAGATAATCACGGAAGGTGTCATTGACAAAGTGCTGAAATGTAGCGGGGGGGGGGGGGTTTAACATAATCCAAATGGCATGAATAAATTATCTAAATGTCCGAATCGAGTACGGAAAGCCGTTTTCCACTCGTTGCCCTCTCCGATGCGGATCAAGTTATAGGCACCCCGGAGTTCTAGCTTGGTGAAGATAACTGCGGACCCCAGCCTTTGAAAGAGTTCTGGTACAAGTGGTAAGGGGTAATGTTTTTTTATAGTGATTTTGTTCAATTCCCGATAGTCAATGCAGGGACGTAGGGAATGGTCTGTTTTTTCCCAACAAAGAAAATGCCTGCACCGGCTGGGGAGGTGGAAGGACCGATGAAGCCTTTCTTCAAATTATCATCAATGTAGGATTTCAGAGTGCCCAACTCCTGCTCAGTCAGGGGGAAAATTCTCCCAAAGGGTACTTCAGTTCCAGGTAGGAGTTCTATAGGGCAATCATAAGGTCTATGAGGAGGTAGGGTCTCTGCCCCCTTTTTATGAACACCTCCAAAAAGTAACGATAAGAGGCAGGAATGGACTGCAGTAATTTGGTGTCTAAGTCCAGGCAGAGCAGATGAGGAGAACGGGTTGAGGTTTACTGTAGACAAAACCGCTGACAGAAGTTGGAGGAGAATTTTACCTCTCCAGTGGTCCAGTCAATACTGGGGTTGTGGGCTTGCAGCCAGGGCATCCCCAAGATAATAGGGAATAGGGGAGAGGAAATGGCATCCAGGCTTAATAGTTCCTGATAGTGGGCCACCATGGTAGCAAGCAGAGGGACAGTCTCCTGGGTAACAGGACCAGATCTGATGGTGGAGCCGTCAGCAAGATGTACTCCAAGTCCCCGGGTCTTTGGCTGAAGAGGGATGTGGTGGTTGGCAGCAAATGTCAAGTTGACGAGGCAGCTGCATGCTTCAATTATGGCGGACACTGGGATTGAGGTCTTCCCTTCGGGCAACAAGATTGAGAGAGCAAGGTGAGAAGAAGGGTTAGGAAAAACAGGAGCACATGTAGGAGAGGTAGGCAGACACTTACGCATCTTGGCAGGACAAGTCCTTACGTAGCGTCATGATTTTCCACAGTACATGCAGAGGTTGTTGCTTCGCCTATGCTGGCATTCCTCCAGAGAGAGAGAGAGAAGGCCGGATTACACCCAGCTGCATGGGTTCAGGAGCATCGAGGACCGGAGCGGGCAGAGCTGGAGGCGTCAGGCTGGCAGGACTAGGAACCTTAGGGAGCAACCAGGTGGGCCGGTATTGGCTAGAGGATCTTTCGGAGCGGCGCTCCCTCAAACGTCGGTCAATTTGAATTGATAACTCAATCAGTTTATCCAGAGTTGGGGGAACCCCAACTCGTGCCAACTCATCCTTTAGCGGCTCAGACAAACCCATACGAAACTGATAACGCAGGGCAGCGTCGTTCCATTCAGTGTCGGAACTCCATTGTTTTAAATTCTGCTGCATAGTCTTCCGCCGGTCTACAGCCTTGTTGGAGGATATGTAGCACAGACTTGGCGGTGGCGGCCTGTTGCGGGTCTTCATATAACTGAGACATAGTGGCAAAAAATGCAGCCAGAGGGCCATATTCTCCAAGAATCTCCGCCTGCTTCGCTTAGGGCACTTACACTCCGCTGTCCCAACTTACTGGAGCAGGTGTTGTATTCCCCAACCACTTGCTCCATAAGTTGGGACAGCGGAGTGTAAGTGTCCCGGCGTAGCCTGGCGGATCTCCAAGGGGGCGGCTTCTATTCAAATGAAGCGCGCCCCCGATGCAAAAGAACTGGGCATGCGCCGGGCTGCAAAAAGCCCAGTGCGCATGCTCCAGTTCTCGGCGGAAAACGTCAATGACGCCGACGTGTGCGTCATTGACGTAAAGTCGTATTCAAGAACGACTTACGTAAACGACGTATCCGACGAAAAAACACGACGGGGACCCGACGCCATCCGTAACATGGCCTACGCGAGACTTGCGGAAACTTACCCCTCATATAGCAGGGGTAAGTTTCCGCTTACGCAAACGACGTTAGCGACGGTTACGCGACGCGAACTCGTTCGGGAATCGGCGTAGAAGGATCATTTGCATATGCAAATGACTCCTTCACGTAAATGCCATCTAGCGGCGGCCGGCGTCATTGCATTTAAGATCCGCCAGTGTAAGATGGCGGATCTTAAGTGTATCTATGCAAAAATGATTCTGAGAATCGGGAGCATAGATACACTGGCCTAAAAAGGGAGTTACGATGGAGTATCTGACTTACTCCATCGTAACTTCTCTGAGAATATGGCCCAGAGTCTGTAAAGATGCATCCTTTTGTTCCAGGAGACTGTGGGCCCAGGCTTGAGGTTCTCCAGTCAGTAAGGAAATGACAAAGCCCACCTTCCACTCACTTCCAGTGAGAAAGTGAAAGCGAAATGAGCAGAATTTACTGCGTTCACCCGCAAACTTCTCGGGTGTGGGGACCCTGGGCTCAGGAGGGAGCATGACTACTGAAGCCGTAGCGGAGTGTCTGGCCGAATCAGACCCTTGGGGCCCAGCAGATGTAGACAGGACTTAGATTCTCTCCTCCAGTCTTGTATAGCCTTCCTGTAGGCTTTTCACAGCTTGTGTTAATCCTTTCAGATGTCTGCATAACTCTTCCATGGGGTCCCTTCCTTGCTCGGGCTCAGACATGGCTGTCTGATACTGTCAGACTTTGCACGTATCTGGTCTGCGAGCCCAATGGAGCAGAGGAAGGTCACCCGTACGGATCCGACTTGCGGCCCCTGATAGTGGAGACAGGAGTGACAGTGGAGCAGGCAGGTGCAAGGTCAAAACAAGCCGAAGTCAGATGCAGGCAGAAGGCAAGGAGAATCCAGGTAAACAGGCCAAGGGGTCAGAAGGTCACGGTTCAGGCAGGTAGCGGGTATCAGGTAACAGGATGCTGAAAGATCAGACAGCAGCGGTCTGAAGTTTTCCGGGGGTTTAAATGGACTGTTTGGCGCCAAGACCAATGCTGTCTGATCTTTCAGCTTCCTGTTACCAGATACCTGCTGCAGAATCAGAAGCTGCAGACTTCACAGGGGGTCCCTATGCCCAGTGGGGGGTCTGAGAGCAGACATGATGTCCGTACATTGGAGCTTGTGACAGTGAAAGGTATTGATGAGCCAAATGTACCCGGTTTCTGTTCAGTTTCTAAAGAGAGCGGCCTGGGACTCTTATCTATACCGGACTCTTTTCCCAAGATGAGGGTCTGGTATAGATGTTAAAAGGTAATCTCTAATAAGAAAAAAAAAACTAAAATTGTGTTGGGTTTCCCCATAAGAATACATATCAGACCCTTATCCTTGATGGGAGGCTGGTATAGATGGCAATGGGGGAAGCTCACTCAGTAGAAAATATGGCCCAGATTCACAGAGAGCGGGCGCACATTACGCCGCCGTAGTGCAAATAATATACGCTACGCCGACGCAGCGCAGAGAGGCAAGCATGGAATTCACAAAGCCAGTGCTCCCAAAACTGCGCTGGGTTTCTAAGGCGTAAGTCGGCGTAGGTGGAAGTGGGCGTGAGCCATGCAAATAAGGCGTGACCCCATGCAAATGATGGGCCGAGCGCCAGACAGATACGTATCACGAACTGCGCATGCGCCGGGACGTGGACGCATCCCTCTGTGCATGCTCACAACCACGTCGAAACACCTGCCTAAACTACGCCGGATCACTGCCTACGGCGTGAACATAGCCTACGCCCAGCCAGACACACGTCCAACGTAAAATACGCCGACTTGTGTTCCCTAGTGCAGACCTTTGCATGTCTGCTGCTTAGTTACACCTCCTTTATGGGGCTTAACTTTATGCCGGACGTACAACTTACGCGCACATCGCGTAGCCTGCGTCGGGCGCACGTACGTTCGTAAATCGCCGTATTTCCCTCATTTGCATATTTGAATGGCTGATCAATGTGAGCGCCACCATGCGTCTAGCGTAAATATGCGCCCACCCTACGCCGGCGTATGCAAGTTACGTCGGAGGGATGAAGCCTGTTTTTAGGCGCATCTTAGTTTGTGGGTCCGGCGCACAGATACGCCGGCGCATATTTGCACTTACGTGGAGTATCTTGAGATACGTTGGCGCAAGTGCTTTGTGAATTTGGGCCTAACTGTCTGGGGTCCTATCCAAACTCCATACCAGACCCTGATCTGAGCATGCAGATTGTCAGGCATGAACGGGGGGAGGGGGGGATTGATGACAAGCAGGCACCCATCCCACTGAACCATGCCAGGTCACATGCCCTCAATATGGGGAGTGTATCTTGACAAGTATCTTGGGGGGCTTACTGAAATCCCCCTTTAAAAGTAATGGGGTCTCCCATACCTCCCCCATGTGAATGTGTAATAAGCATATATACTCGGGTTACTCAGAAAGAAATAATATAAATAAGACATCACACTATATGACCAGTTCTTTATTAATAAAAATATTTCTCCAACTTCCTCATCACTCATCCAACAATGTAGATCTACATTAATAATAAACAATGCCCAGCCAAAAAAAAAAAAAAACACATGCTGACCGCCAACATGATCCATTCCCAGTGACTACTCACCATGAATGACATTTTACAGTGACTATGAAGGAAGAGGACGGACATGACGGTGTTACTGGGTGTAAATAGAAAATAAGATCTTATTACCTCCTCTGCTGCCTCTTCCAGCAATGTCTTCTCTCTACTCCCTCATGGAACTTCTTGTCTGTAGCTGACATCACTTCCTGTCTGTATTCCATAGAGACTTCCTGTCTGGGTATAAGCAAGATCACAATCTTGTGGAGCTCAGAGGATTTGCAGCTCCAAGAAAGATTTGCAGGAGACTATTAAAGGGTCACTAAAGGAAAACATTTTTTTTGCTGAAATTACTGTTTATTGGGTATAGAGACATAAAAGTTAACTGATTCCTTTAAAAAATGATTAAAAATTGAATTTAATCTATCATATAATGTGCCTCTAGTTTCACTTTCGATTTTAAAGATACATACATGAAGTTCCGGGTGAGAGGTGAGTCGGGAAGACTCACAGAACAAAAACAAACAAATCCAGGGCAGTGTTTTGTTTTTAAAATGAATCTGATTGGTTCTGAGGAGTTTTAGACACACAGTAATGACAGCTTAGACCACCGTGAAAAGCTCCCAGTACTGTGGTTATAAGGAAACAGGCAACCAGGAAGTGTGGAGATCACATCAGAATTACAGCTACTTCAAAGCAAAAACGAACAATGAGGACATTAAACCAGTACTGCAGTAAGGTAAAGGAAGCTATTTAGCTAAAAAAAAAAATTCCTTTAGTGACCCTTTAACTACTTGCCGACCAGCGCACGCACATTTACGTCAGCAGAATGGCACGGGCAGGCAAATGGGCATACAGGTATGGCCTTTTAAAACTGCCACCCCGTGGGCACGCGCACCTCCGGTGGCGCATGCGCGCTCCTGCTGCGAGAACCGTGCCCATGGGACCAGCGGACTCGGTGTCCCGCGATGGTGTGACGGAGCTACAGAACAGGGAGAGGCAAGTGTAAACAAGGCATCTCCCTGTTCTGCCTAGTGACAGGACATTGGTCGTCTGCTCCCTCTCATCGGGAGAAGCGATCAATGTTGTGTCACAGTAAGCCCCGCCCCCACACAGTTAGAATCACTCTCTAGGACAGTGTTTCTCAGCTCCAGTCCTCAAGGCGCCCCCACAGGTCATGTTTTCAGGCTTTCCATTATTTTGCACAGGTGATTTGAACAGTTTCACTGCCTTAGTATTTACCACAGCAGTTTCATCTGAAGGAAATCCTGAAAACCTGACCTGTTGGGGCGCCTTGAGGACTGGAGTTGAGAAACACTGCTCTAGGACACACTTAACCCCTTCAGCACCCCCTACAGGTTAACCCCTTCACTGCCAGTCACATTTACACAGTAATTAGTGCATTTTTATAGCACTGATCGCTGTATAAATGTGAATGGTCCCAAAATAGCATAAAAAGCGTCTGATGTGTCCGCCATAATGTCACAGTCACGATAAAAATCGCTGATCGCCACAATTACTAGTAAAAAAAAAAATATTATTAATAAAAATGCAATAAAACTATCCCCTATTTTGTAGGCACTATAACTTTTGCGCGAAGCAATCAGTAAACGCTTATTGCGATTTTTTTCACAAAAAAATTGTAGAACAATATGTATCGGCCTAAACTGAGGAAAACATTTGTTTTTTTATATATTTTTGGGGATATTTATTAGCAAAAAATAAAAAATATTGTTTTTTTTTTTTAATTGGCGCTCTATTTTTGTTTATAGCGCAAAAAAAAAAATGCAGAAGTGATCAAATACCATCAAAAGAAAGCTCTATTTGTGGGAGATAAAGGACGCCAAGTTTGTTTGGGAGCCACATCGCACGACAATTGTCAGTTAAAGCGCCGCAGTGGCGAATCACAAAAAGTGGCCCGGTAATTTGGCAGCCAAATCCTCAAGTTGTTAAAGTGGTTGTAAACCCTATTTAAAAATGAAAACCCGCCAGACAAAGGCATAATGAGCTAGTGTGCATTTCATACTAGTTCATTATGAATTACTTACCTTACATGAAAGCCCCCACAGCGGTCCTCGTCCCCCTCCGACCAGCGACATCTCTCCCGGAGGTTACTTCTGGGTATCGTGGGCTCCGGCACTGTGATTGGCTGGAGCCGCAACAACGTCACTCCTGCGCATGCGAGCCGCCGGTAACGGCACACCGAGTGAAGCAACGGCACATACGTTTCTTCACTCAGTGCGCATGTGCCAATGACATCGGCACATGCAGGGGACAGGGGATATCCCCTAAACCGTGCAGGTTTAGGAGATATTTCGGGGTAGCTACAGGTAAGTCTTATTATACAGTTTACTACCACTTTAAGACCAAGGACAGCCATGACAAGAAGATTTATTTCACCGATTCCAACAATGGGACTTCATTTACTTCACTGACACCAATGATGAGGCTTATTTATACTCACTGGGGCAGATTCAGGTACCTTTGCGCAGTTTTTACGGAGGCGCAGGGCAACGTTTTTGCCCTGCGCCCCCGCAAATTTTCTGCACTACCCGCGATTCACGGAGCAGTAGCTCCGTAAATTGCGTGGGCGCTCCGGCAAAATGCCCGGCGTAAGCGCGCGCAATTTAAATGATCCCGTAGGGGGCGGGAATCATTTAAATTAGGCGCGTTCCCGCGCCGATCGTAGAGCGTATGCTCCGTCGGGAAACTTTCCCGACGTGCATTGCGGCAAATGACGTCGCAAGGATGTCATTTGCTTCAAAGTGAACATGAATGGCGTCCAGCGCCATTCACGATTCACTTACGCAAACTACGTAAAGTTCAAATTTCGCGACGAGGGAACGACGGGTATACGTAACATTGGCTGCCCCTGCTAATAGCAGGGGCAGCCTTACGCGAAAAACGCCGTACGGAAACGACTTAAACTGCGTACGCAGGGGTCGCGTAACGTTGTGAATTGGCGTTAGTATGCAATTTGCATACTATACGCTGAGCACAACGGGAACGCCACCTAGCGGCCATCGCAAGAATGCAGCCTAAGATATGCGGGCATAAGAGCCTTATGCCGCGCATATCTTAGGCTGCAGTCGGCGTAACGAGGTTCCTGAATCAGGAGCATTCGTTACGTCGGGGCAAGTAAGCAATTGCGCTGTGTAACCTATGGTTACACAGGCGCAATTGCTTCTTGAATCCAGGCCATTGCTACCAACAATGGATGTCAAGGAAATCATCCCCACAGTGACTTGCTAACTGAAGGGAGAGTCTTGATTGGTGGAGAAGAAATTAGGGATTGGTTTGTTTGGGAGGATAAAACCAACTATGATACGGTTCCCACAGCCTGCAATACTGCTGACCACCACTGGAGGGAGACTCTCCCACAATTACTTGGCTGGACACACACACAGGCAGATACAAATCTTTAATATAATCTGATACAATCTAAGGAGTGTGGAGCAGACAAGTGATCCCCACACACTTCAGAGGATCCCCCAAGCGATCTTTCAATCTAGAATCCTGTTGTGATGACTTCCCCCCCCCCCCCCCCCCGCACACATGATTTAGGGCAGATTGGCTGCAGTGTGTGATGTGAGTGGTGTGTCGGGCAGTGATACACACACACATACAGATCCCTGTCTGCCAGATACAATCACTTCCACACACTGACAATAATCTGCATTAGGGAGGAGCTCCCTGTCTGAACAGAAGATTGGATGAACACTGGCTCCTCCCACATTCTTCTGAATATCCAATGTTAACCGCATTTGGTGCAGACGAATGTGACGGCTTCTGTCTGTCACTGGTTTCTAGGGAAACAACAGCTGCGTCCCTAGCAACAGCTGACTTCACCCCACCCATTCCCTTACATGGCCACATAGGAAAATGGGTGGGGCATAGATCATGACATCATTGTCTGAATATGACCATATCTGAGCAATGATGTCACCACTATCCCCGCCCCTTCCTTTATATAGCTGATGACAGCTCAGGACATCATCAGTCAGCGAGTGTTACCATCAGAGATCACTCCTGTGTGGGGGGTCATTGGGGGTTATGGGGGAGTCAGTGGGGGGTTGGCATCGGGATTGACGATGGATTTACAATGAGAGATTTATTTGGTGGATTTTATTTTAACAAAAGACATTGAGAGTCTTTATTGCTTCATTTCTTATTGTGAATGAGTAGGTGCGATATGTACCTCAAATTAATTAATGTGGGGGAGGAGCAGTATATGTGGGACCCCAAATATTATAGAGGGGTTCCAAATTCTGATAAGCCCCCCTGTTCACAGACCCCCACATCCACCAAGCTAGAATTGTGAGGATGGGGCCATGGTGCTTTTCCATGGGAAGAGTCCCCCCATGTTAAGGGCACATGGCCGGGTAGGGTTCATAAGGGGTGGAGCTTCATGCTCGCCCCTCCCCCTTTCATGGTCAGCCAGGCTGCATGTTTGGATGAAGGGTCTGGTATGGATTTTCTGGGGGGCACACACTTTTTTGTGTGAGGTCCCCTTTAATATCCATCTTACACTTTGAGAGTCTGGTCTGTATTTGGGGGCTCTATACATTTTCTCATTCTTGTTGTAGGACGGGCAGCAAGAAAAAAATTTATCAGTTTAAATTGCCAGAAAATTACATTTCGTTGCCGGTTTCTTTTTTTTATTATACAGCTCACAGACCCTCCAAAGGTCCCCCAAATACATAGAAGAACCTCGGGGGGTCGGTGTGCTGTTTTGGTAATTATAAGTGTATCAGTATGGTCTCAGGTATTTGTATGAAGACATGTCTGAGGGAGGAAACTAAGGGGTCTACTTATAGAGAATTCATTGGATGAATGTGACAATCACTCATCCAGCCATTACATACTCTGCCCATAATGTAACAAAGGCATTTCCTATGATGATCAGCTCCATCTAGTGACCATAATGGGGTATTTTCCTGACATACCTCCATCAGTAAAAATATCACAATACCACATTATGACCACTAGATGGAGCCAAGGAAATCAGAGTATGAAATAAAATACATCCAACTAATTTGCACCACAAAATGTACTCAGCCAATGAGGTAATGACTCCATTTGTATCCTGCTATCAATGGCCAACACAGTACAACACTTCATCCATGTCTTTGGTGATCTCTGATCTCCTTATGAACTCCGGGATGAACAATTCATATCACCTGACACCCCGGCACATGCAGTTCTGAGGGCCGGACAGGTCGGTATTTTGTAACATTTCGCCCTGCTGTGGGCGAGCAAGGAGAAGGTTTACTTGTTGGATAGAAGCATTCGGGTGGCTCAGCGAATGTTTCCACACCCCTCCGGTAAAGTGCCCCCACCACGACACACTACCGCTATGTATCCCGGGCTCCTCTTGCCCATCTGCAGACCCTGGACCAGCATAGCGGGTGATGATGGGTAGAGAAGAGGGAGGAGAAAGGACACATCCGCTCTCCTCCCCTTCTTGTTCCTGACCCGGAAGTGACATGTATGACGCCACTTCCGGGTCCCTGGTGACAGTTTCCCCGCCATCCAGGCAGAGAAAGAATAGAATGGAGTGTGATCTGTATTAAATTACATTCAGTGGAGTACAGGGGGGACATTGGGGGGATTTTAGACCCGGGATGTCTCATTAAAGAGAACCTGTTACCAAAAAATCATCACATTGGGGACTTTTTGTCCTCGTTTCTCAACCTTTTTTCAGTCAAGGCTCCCTCTAAAATTATGGTCAGTCTTAAGGTCCCCTCCAAAATTATGGACAGTCTTGAGGTCCCCTCCAAAATTATGGAGAGGTTTAAGGTCCCCTCCAAAATTATGGACAGTCTTAAGGTGCCCTCCAAAATTAAGGACAGTCTTGAGGTGCCCTCCAAAATTATGGGCAGTCTTGAGGTGCCCTCCAAAATTATGGACAGTCTTGAGGCGCCCTCCAAAATGATGATCAGTCTTGAGGCCCCCTCCAAAATGATGGTCAGTCTTGAGGCACCCTCCAAATTTATGGACAGTCTTGAGGTCCCCTCCAAAATTATGGACAGTCTTGAGGCGCCCCAATCTAAAATGTAAAAACTATTCTAATAGTTCTATATATATAACAACATCCACACATGTAGGACACCCAACATTATAAGTGATTTATTCTTCCAAAGCAAATACACTTTTACAAACTGGTACTGACTAGTATTCCAATGTTTCTCTTCTCTCTCAGTTTTTCTCCATCACTCAGCTAATGAGACCCCAACGCTGATGGAGAGAGGCGGGGGAGGGTCACACAAGGATTATATTCAGGCAACTGACATCCTCCTTATCAGCACATGATGTCATTGATCGTTAGGAGGTTGGCAGCTAGAAGGTTGTAATGGTGACAATGAAAACCTGAGGCTTTGTGTAATTAAAAGGTTTCATCCACCCTGCGGCAATTGTTCGGCATTTTGCCAAGGCACCTCCGAAAAACCTCAAGGCACCCTGGTTGAAAAAAGCTGCATGTAATGAAATAAAAAAAAATATATTTTTAATTACATTTTTTTTCATTGAAACCCAGACACTGAAAACATTGATTGCGATACGCGTTACATATCGCTGCGCACACCGGAATGAGAGCAATAATTCTATCACCAGACCTCCTCCGTAACACTAAACTGATGACCTATAGGGGGCTTTTAAAGCATCACCTATAGAAAATATAGAGTACTGAAGCCTGTCACCATTTCACAGGCGCACACACATTTAAAGGGACACTAAACATGTTTGAATAACAAACATGTTATACTTACCTCCACTGTGCAGTTCGTTTTGCACAGAGTGACCCGGATCCGTGTCTTCTGGGGTCCCTCGGCGGCTGTCTCGGCTCCTCCTCGCAAAAGCTTTCCACGTTCATGCGAGCTCCCTCGCATGGTGGAAAGCTTTTGCACGCGCGCTCCCGTGATACATCGGCGGCCATAGCCACCGACTGTATCACTCAGCCCCACCCCCCCGCGCAGTACTGTCTGTACCACTGGGGGGTGTCTGCACTGAGGGGGGTTGCTGTCTGTACTACTGGGGGGTGTCTGCACTGAGGGGGGTTACTGTCTGTACTACTGGGGGGGTGTCTGCACTGAGGGGGGGTTGCTGTCTGTACTACTGGGGGGTGTCTGCACTGGGGGAGGGGGGTTACTGTCTGTACTGGGGGGTGTCTGTACTGAGGGGGGGTGTACTACTGGGGTCTGCACTGAAGGAGGTCTATACTGATGGAGGAGGTCTATACTGAGGGGGTACTATAGTTGGTGGGGTGGTGACACAATTTTTTTTGCATCGGGTGACACCAACCCTAGTGACACCACTGCAGTGGGGTAGATGTGGATATCACAGTGGGGGCGATGTGGATTTTACAGTGGGGGGGGGGGGTGGATATTACAGTGGGGGGGGATGTGGATATTACAGTGTGGGAGAAATGTGGATATTAGTGGGGATATGTGGATACTACAGTGGGGGGGGGAGTGGATATTACAGTGGGGTGGAGGAGATGTGGATATTACAGGGGGGGGGGAGATGTGGATATTACAGTGGGGGCGGGGGGATATGGATATTACAGTGGGGGGAGATGTGAATTACAGCGCAAGAGATTTTTTTTTGCTGATCCGAAAAATTATCCGATCCGTGACTCTGATCCGAGGAACGATCCGAACTGTGAGTTTTTTGATCCGTTGCACCCCTAATATTCAGCATTGATTATCAGTACAGGCCCATCACCGATGACCACCAGTGCCCCTCAGGGATGACAATCAGTGCTACATATTAGTGTCACCTCATCAGTGCCAATCAGTGAAGGAGATAACTTACTTATTAACAACATTTTATAACAGAAACAAAGACAAAATAGGATTTTTTATAACAGCTTACCTGTAAAATCCTTTTCTTGGAGTACACAGAGTCTTAGTCATTACTAAGTGGGTTATATTTTCCACCTTCAGGTGCTGGACACTGGTGTAATCAATTAGAACAGGAAGTTCCCTCCCTATATAACCCCTCCCATACTGGGAGCACCTCAGTTTTTGTCAAAAAGCAATAAGTGTCCCAATATCCCCCAAACAAGAGGGGCGGGAGCTCTGTGTCCCGTGATGTACTCCAAGAAAAGGATTTTACAGGTAAGCTGTTATAAAAAATCCTATTTTCTTTATTGTACATCACGGGACACAGAGTCTAGTCATTACTAAGGGGGATGTCCTAAAGCAATGCTTACTGAGGGGAGGGAGACACCAACAACGCAGACCGCCATCAGACATGAGGACCTATAATGCTGCCTGCAGCATACTGCGCCAAAAAGGCTGCATCTTCCTGCTGTCTTATGTTCACCTGATAGGGATTAGTGAACGTAAGCACAAACGACCAAGTTACGGCCTGGCAAATCTGAGTCATGAAGGCTTGGTAATGCACCCCGCATGAAGTGCTTACTATCCTGGTAGGGTGCACCCCAAAAGAAATAGGGGGAGCCCTCTCCTTAAACCACAAGCCTGAATAATAACCTGATGAATCAACATTGACAACAGTTGATTTAGACGCTGCTTGCCTTTTCCTGGGGCCTCCTGGTAGCGCAACATCAGTTTTCCATATCCGAGCAGCCGTTTCAGATAGGTCTTGACCTCTCTTACTCTAACGAGAGAGCGTGTAGCCATTTTAATAGCTGATCCTAACACTGCCTGCCCACATCTAGGGTCTTCTGGCAGCAAAACAAAACGTTAGATTTCTAACTGCTCTCATCTTCATTGAGAGAAAGCAATAACCTTTCCTTTCGCGGACCAAGGTCTTGAAAAAAAAGAAAAAGAAGGTAAGAATATCTTGATTCAAATGAACACTAGCTCCTTCTAGTAAATAAGGTTGGGTGAGGATTTAACATCACCCTTCTTGTAAAAATAATTAAGTAAGGCTCTATACAAAGAAAGTTGCCAATACTCTCTTGCGGAGGAAACCACAACCAAGAACACCACTTTCCTCTTTAGAAGGATGAAGGGAATTATGGTGCATCAGCCCAAGGTGCCGACCCTGTAAGCTGACAAAACTAGATCCAATCCTCTGAGCACAAGGGCGACCGAAACTGGCGGACTTATACCCGTCACCCCTTGTATAACTTCCCGGATCAAGAGTGTGACACAAGCGACCCTTGAAAATATAGACAAGGCTGAGATCGGATCCTTGATAGAACTTAAGGCTAGCTCCATCTCCTTTCCAATGTAGAAAGGTAAGAATTTTACCTATGACCTACTACCAAGGATGCCACCCCTTGGTTTCACATCAGGAACATGGGCCTTCCAGATCCTAGGACATCTGGTCCTGGAGGACAGCTCTCCTGTATGAATCAAGGTAATTGCCGCTGATTCTGATCGCCCCGATCCTCAAGAATGCGGGCTATAACAGCCAGACCATTAATACCCATGTATGCAAGACAGGATGTAACCCTGCGAAGCAGGCCTGGACAAGCCGTAAGGGGCCCTGGTTCCTCTACGATCACCTCTGCTGTCCCTGCACAGTAAGGTCATATGGGCTATGCCGGAGCAATTAGGTCAGCTTCCTTTCTTCTGATGTAGCATGGAAGCCACGAAAGTTGAGGCCCTGGAGGGAGAAAACACATAAACCAGCGACGACTGGTCCCCCAGGATCACTAACACATCTGTTCCGCATGGGGGTGGATCCTTTGTCCTTGACACAAAGTTGTTCAATTGCTTGTTGAACCTGGACGTCAACACCCCTTATGTACAGGGTACCGTTTTTGTGACATTTGGTCAGAAAAAAGTCGGGGTGTAGAGGTTAATCCCCCGGACATAATTGTAGACGGCTCTAGCGAATCGCCTGCCAATCTAGTATTCCATGAAATGACGATTGTCAGTAGGCAAGGCACAAGCTCCTCCCTGGTAAACAAAGCAAACCACTAGAGAGGCATTGTCAGATTGTATTCAGACAGAGCAACCCTGTTACTTGAACGTTCAGGCCCTTAAGCCAGATGCTCCATCCGTAGCTCTAGAAGGCTGACAGATAAGGCTCCCTTGGAGCTTGATCACCTTCCCTGAGCCGTGGTCTTTTCCAGGCCTGGATTCTATCCCCAGAGGCCAGCCCTCTGGGTATGAAGGATCTTCCCTTCTGCCAATGATTCAGTTAAGAACCATCAACTGAAATTCCAGCATATCCCTGGGACCAGACTCCTAGGATAATGCTAGGTTAGGATCCACTCGTTCCAGGCCGACCGAACAATGTTTATATCAGCTTTGAATAAAACTGAGCATAGGGAACTATCTCTGAATGAAGCCAGCATATTCCCACTAGACTGGGATCCTAACCCAGGAGTTCCAGATATTTAACCATGCTGGACTCCCCTAGGCCCAGCCATGCTACTGACTGATCTGTCAGCAGGAGTTTGCTTCGGTATGCCATTACTGCTATACCCTGGGCCTTTAGACCTGCTAGAGGCGGGCCCTAGCAGCCTCGTAAATAAACACACCTGCAAATAGCTCCCCATATGTGCATGTGGCAAGCTTTTAAAGGCCATATGCCTCTATGGAAGCGTGTGTTCATGGAAGCGTGTGATCATGGAAACATGAAATCATACAAATATGTTTTCGGCAAAAACATAAAAAAGGGGCGTGCTGTATACATGCATACATATAGCATGTGAGCTATGAACAAACATCTTGCAAACAAGTATGCGCTCTGAATGTGTTATGCAGCTTTGTGCAACACGTACCCCTGCAGACACGTATTCCAATGTAAGGCCAAGGAATCCTGTATAATTAAGGAAACCTAATTATCATGCCTCATAACGCAAAATCTAGGCAAACATGCATTCTTATGCGATTCAGCAATTTTCATGCGATCCAACATCTATGCATTAAGCACTCCCGTGCGGACAAGTACCCTTGTGTGACCAAGGATTCTTGTATGATCGAGCACCCCTGTGCGATCCAGCATTTTTATGCAATTAAGCATTTTAATGCGATTTTTAGCATTTCTGCGGCTATCTGTGTGACCAACATGCCTGAGTAATCCAGGACTCGGGTGATCAGATAACCATGTGTGATCCCGCATCTTTATGCACTCCAGCATCTTTATGCGATTTCAGGCATTCCTGTGGAAACAAGCCTCTCTGTGTGACCAAATATCCTTGGGTAATCAAGGACTCGGGTTATCAAGTAACCATGTGTGATCCCGCATCCTTATGCACTTAAGCATTTTTATGTGATTTTAGGCATTCCTGTGGAAAACAAGCCTCTCTGTGTGACTAAATATCCTTGGATAATCGAGGACTCGGGTTATCAGGTAACCATGTGTGATCCCGAATCTTTATGCACTTTAATCATCTTTATGCGATTCTAGGTACTTTGCTGTGATTAAACACCCTTATGTGACCATGTAAAATCATACAAACAAAAAAACATGTATATTTATGTGATCAACAATAAAACATGCTCTGTTACCTGTTTTTACCCCACATGCATTTTGAACATTCCAAACTCATGTATTTCATGCAAAAATGCGGACTGGTAAAGAGGCAGTTATGCTCTGCAGATGTGCGTCTCTGCAAACCTGCAACGTTAGCCATGTGCACAGCAGCAACTGTGCATCCCCCAGTTGTGCATTCGGTTAGCCTGAAGCCAACACCAGGATGAGGACCTTATGGAGACAGAGGCTCTGGCCATCTGAGGGAAGTTATATGCAGCTTGAATCTGTGAAAAGACTGCAGCTGCAACCAGAGCTTGTGGGGCTTCTGATAGCTTTCTCCTCATTAGGCTGACACCTGTTACCTGTTCTCTGACAGTGAACCTTCATCCTCAGGTTTTTCAATCACCTAGTTTGAGGATTTAGAGCAGGGAAAGGGGCACACCCTGTTTTCTGCTTGTGAGGATGCTGTGAATATAGCAGTTAACCTCGTATGGACCCATAAACGCAATGCAACGAAACATATGCAGAGTGACTGCAATGTTGGGGGAGGCTGCAACGCCTGACAGGGCTGATCACTCATTATGTGAGCTGTCTTAAGTCTCTACAGGAGAGGATAGTATCATGCAAGCATGATAAAGGGCCACCAGATTCAGGTGGTGATACCCCTTCCTACTCCTGAACCCTCTTTTACGGGGAGACAAAAAAGTCCTAAGCCAAAAGCAGAGGAACTTAACCCTGGTGCATCAACAGCTGAACTTAGTCTAGCAAATAATGCCTGCTAACACAGCTAGATGCTGAGTAGGTGTCTTAGATGAATCTGTATCCAACCCCCACAAGGTTCTTACGTGCCCCAAGCCACGCGCGTAGGGGAATGGTGGAGGCAGGGGGAGAGGGAGATCCCCCAAGGAGCGCCGTGGACCCGGACTACGAGGGACCCCCCCATCGTGGCAGAGCATGAAGCGGAGGAAGTAAGCCGCACCATAGATCAGCCAACCTTGAGCTTCCGTTCCTGGAAAGCATAGTAAGCGAAACACCAGGCATGTCTTTTTACTGCCTTTAGTGGTGGAAAACAGATAAGACATGCAGCTACTCATGATAATCCTGTGCATAGGACTTAGGGGTACCAGCCTCCTGAAGGGGAGATCTATGGGTACTACAGCCATCCTGTCTCAACAGACATAGTGGTTTCTTTGCCCAGGCACACATGCATTATAGGCAAGACCCAATAGCCCCTTCAGCAGAGGACTAGAACTAACTAGGGGAGGTATATGGGTGCCAGAGCCATCCTGTCTCAGAAGACATTGTATCTTTATGCCGGCGTAGCGCATCCCATTTGCACTACGCCGACATAAGATAGTGAGGCAATTACTGTATTCACAAAGAACTTGCCGCCTAAGTTACGTCGGCATAGCGCAAATGGCCCGGCATAACCCCGCCTAATTAAAATTAGGCAGGTAGGGGGTGTGCTCCATGTAAATTACTCGTGACCCCATGTAAATGAGGGCCGTTGGTACGGCGCATGCTCAGAATCACTTCGCAAAGACTCCTTGCTTTCGACGTGACAGTAACCTACGCCCAGCCCCATTAACGTACGCTTACGCAAACAACGAAAATACGATGGCTGTTCCGTTGTCTATACCTTGCATGGGCTGCGCCATCTTTTTGGTGGTTTATCTTTACGTCGGAAAAACGCCTTACGTAAACAGCGTATCGGGCGCAAGTACGTTCGTGAATCGGCGTATCTAGGTCGTTTGCATATTCTAGGCGTAAATCAACATACACGCCCCTAGCGGGCAGCGTAAATATGCAGCTAAGATACGACGGCGTAGAAGACTTACGCCGGTCGTATCTTAGCAACAGAGAAGCGTATCTCAGATTGAGAATACGCTTAAAGATACGATGGCGCTAATTCGGACTTACGACGGCGTATCTACTGATACGCCGTCGTAAGTCTTATTGAATCCGGCTAATAATCCCCAATGGAGAACCTACTGTCGGACCAAGTCCCGTAGGTACCTCCGCTTACTTTTCCATGCTGTAGGGTATTGCAAAGCAAGAGGCCCAGCCTTCACCCCTCACCGTGGGTATTGTCTCAGACCTTCAGGGACCGGGGTCCATGGTCAGGAACACCACTCCCCTGGACCTAAAAAGCACCCTGGCAGCAGAAAACATTTGGTTCCTTTGTAAGGCACAAAGTACTGGAACCCAGGGTCCAGCCCTCCGAAGAGAGGCATTATAGGCAAAACCTCGTTCTTCGTACCGAGGCCCGGGTACCATCCACGTTGGCTATAAAGCACCTTGGACGGATCCGGATTCTATGGAGGCTTTTTAAATCCAGCATTGATCCCTCCAGTGGAGCTCCTCAGAGCACATGTTTACTCATGACCAACACCTTAGACACTGGTGAAAAAACGGAGGTGCTCCCAGTATGGGAGGGGTTATATAGGGAGGTAACTCCCTGTTCTAATTGATTACACCAGTGTCCAACACCTGAAGGTGGAATATAACCCACTTAGTAATGACTAGACTGTGTTGTACGATAAAGAAAAGATATTTTTTCTGTTTTTTTATTTATTTATAGCAGACAAAATAAAAACCACAGCGGTGATCAAATACCACCAAAAGAAAGCTTTATTTTTGGGGAAAAAAATAAAAATTTCTTATGGGTACAGTGTTACATGACTGCGCAATTGTCACTCAAATTGTGACAGCGCTGAAAGATGAAAATTGGACTGGGCAGGAAGGGGGTGAAAGTGTCCGGTATTGAAGTGGTTAAACATGTGGGGAAACAAAAACTGCAAAAATGTCTCTGGCAGTGAAAGGGATTAAAAGAAATGTTTACCTTCGGGGAGATATTATATGTTCCTGCAGAGGCTCAGTGATCCGAGTCCTCTGTGTGACAGCAGTGCGATGAGAAGTTCCCAGTATTGACTGTCACTTTATGAAAAGAGCGCGGCCGTGCCATTCATTCACAGAGTTCTGTACTTTTCCGATGTCGGCTTGTAGTTTTCAATAAACTCCCACACTGCAATGAGCTCTCTGGTAGATGAGGGACAAGGAGATTGGGACCCCGATTTTAGTCCCTTGGACAAGTAGTTTTTTCAAAAAATGTCCACACCCCTGGAAATGTTTCTTACATGATGAAGATCAGCCATGGAGTATATCTGAGGTGTATAACAGGGTGTGCTTCTTCCC
This sequence comes from Rana temporaria, assembly GCF_905171775.1. Taxonomy (NCBI): domain Eukaryota; kingdom Metazoa; phylum Chordata; class Amphibia; order Anura; family Ranidae; genus Rana; species Rana temporaria. The sequence goes on along the minus strand of NC_053492.1, from coordinate 3,408,730 downwards.
CACATGAGAGCTGTGATGTCCAGCAACATTCATATACAAGACATTTCCCGCACTCAAAGCCCAAATACACCTCGAGGGTTGTGTGGGATCCCTGATGTACAGGAAGACAGGACTTCAGTGAGGAACAATTCCCTCACTCAGGACAGGAAAGGGGCTTCTCCCCCATGTGAGATCTCTGATGCCTGGAAAGACTGGACTTCACTGAAAAACATTTCCCACACTCAGGACAGGAATATGGCTTCTCCCCTGTGTGAGCTCTCTGATGTTTGAAAAGACTGAACTTATCTGAAAAACATTTCCCACACTCAGGACAGGAATACGGCTTCTCCCCCATGTGAGATCTCCGATGTTTGGAAAGACTGGACCTATCTGAAAAACATTTCCCACACTCAGAACAGGAATACGGTTTCTCCCCCGTGTAAGATCTCTGATGTGTGTAAAGATGGGACTTCTGTGAAAAACATTTCCTGCACTCAGGACAGGAATACGGCTTCTCCCCCGTGTGAGATCTCTGATGTTTGGAAAGATTGGACTTCTGTGAAAAACATTTCCCGCACTCAGGACAGGAATACGGTTTCTCCCCTGTGTGAGATCTCTGATGTGTGTAAAGATGGGATACCTGTGAAAAACATTTCCCGCACTCAGGACAGGAATACGGCTTCTCCCCGGTGTGAGATCTCTGATGTGTGTAAAGACTGGGTATCTGTGAAAAACATTTCCCACACTCAGGACAAGAATACGGCTTCTCCCCCTTGTGAGATCTCTGATGTGTGGAAAGATTGAACTTCCGTAAAAAACATTTCCCGCACTCAGGACAGGAATACGGCTTCTTCCCTGTGTGGGATCTCTGATGTGTGTAAAGATTGGACTTCTGTGAAAAACATTTCCCGCACTCAGGACAGGAAAACGGCTTCTTTCCTGTGTGAGATCTCTGATGTGTGTAAAGACTGGACTTCACTGAAAAACATTTCCCACAGTCAGGACAGGAATATGGTTTCTCCCCCGTGTGAGATCTCTGATGTGTGTAAAGATTGGACGTCACTGAAAAACATTTCCCGCACTCAGCACAGGAATACGGCTTCGTCCCCGTGTGAGATCTTTTATGCCTATTAAGATTGTATTTAGAATGGAAACACTTCCCGCACTCAGTACAGGAAAAACTCTTATCTGTTGGAGGGACGGCACCATCCAGCACAGTCTGAGGTTTCTCAGGATAAGAGGAATACGATAGTCCGGCACCATCCCACACAGTCTGTGGTTCCTCAGGATAAGAGGAATACGATGGTCCATCTACACTGTGTGGTGCCGGATGGACATTTGAGGTAGTCGGGTTTTCTCCTGGACTATACTGTGTGATGTCCTCATCTTCTACTTTACAGTCTGGAGACAAAGTGAGACAATCCTCTGAGGTTTTCCTCATCTCCCGTCCATCTACTAAAATAGGAAAAAAAAGATTATTACTAGACATGAGCAGATTGGTTCCCCTAAACCAGGACTCCGCCCACATCAGGCAGCTTTGTCTCTGAGAATCTTACAATTCCCCTCTCAAATTAACTAGTAAATGGCTCCTCTGATCTCCTACCAGATCATTTCTTTATTCATGGACCTTAGTTAAAGAGTGAGGAAACAACGAGAACTGTCTTTTATAGGAGTGACAGTGAATAGGGGATTATAGGACGAGTGCCCCCACCCCCTCTATCACTCATTGCCATCTTCCTAACACAAGAAGTCCTGCACTTCCTTATTTAGTCCATGATTTAGTCATGAATAACAGCAGGGCTGAGCCCCACCAGAGGTTAGTGAGTGAGGATGGGGGAGAACAACCAAGATGAAGACTGGACTGATCCTGAAGACCACCAACATTGGGTTATTGACTCCTCCCTCATTATCACTTTCTGTTTAAGGTTCCAAAGTTTGAGGATGTTATCACATTATTATCACCATGTAAAAGTCTGTGCTTCAATCAAATCATCAGATATAAAATGTCCAGCTGGTAGGAAATGGGTGAAGTAGAGATAAGGCCTATGTAATGTACAACAGAGTATATAGTGCAGGGGTCAGGAGTATGTAATGTACAATATAAATTATACAGTGGAACGGTCAGGACTGATAATATTGGTATTCAGTGGAAGATAAAATGTTTACATGAGACAAGTTGCAGAGATCCCACACCGATGCCTCCCATCTCCTGAGACTGCACTCAGTGACTTGGGTCTGAGACTATACAGACATATCCCTCCACCCAGGACAGACAGCAGACAACAGAGAAAGCAACCCTGGGAGGAGAATTGTTGTGTCAGAGATCCTGCTAGACCCAGGCATGGGGAAGGAGGTTTTAAATCACATACCCCAGGTGCCTAGGTCTAGTAACGTCTATGGTGAAAATGAACATTTTGCTGCCAGTTGAACCCCAGAATCTCCATAAATCCAGTCTAGACATAAATTGTGTCTGCAGCACAGAGAAGGAAGATTATCTGAAAGAAATACAGGAATACAGGATGGGGAACACAGCTCAGGAAAGTGACCAGGGGATTACAGGCTGATATCACCCAGTCCCCACCCTACTCTGCACCAATCAGTGAGCAGTATGGGAGGAGGAATGGATTTAGTGTTAATGACCCACCTGTGCTGATCTCTGTAAGAGTGCCGTCCTCTAGAATTAGCCTCAATATTCCATCCTCCTCCATAGACTGCTGATCATCCCTCACATAAGTTTCTTCTTCTTTTTTCACCTCAGCTTTAGGATCTCTCAGGTCTCCACTCTGAATATAGAATAAAAATGATATCAATGGTAACAATGCAGATAATGTACAGATCCTAATGATACTATCAGTGATTGTTCCTCATCTACCCGATGATGGTGGGGGATGGTGTGACCTTCCTGTGTGGAATCCCGGGAATACAGAGGACGGGGACATCTCTCTGGTGGGTTTCTGTAGCTGGATGACTCCACCATGGTGTCCTGGTACAGATCTTTGTGTTCTTTTAGAGACTCTGACTCCTCAATCACCCCGTCCCCATCATCCTCCTCTTGTATCTCTTCTTTAATCTCAACTTTAGACTCTCTCAGGTTCCCACTCTGAATAGAGAATAAAAATGACATCAATGGTAACAATGCAGATAATGTACAGATCCTAATGATACTATCAGTGATTGTTCCTCATCTACCTGATGATGGTGGGGGATGGTGTGACCTTCCTGTGTGGAATCCCGGGAATACAGAGGAGGGGGACATCTCTCTGGGGGGTTCCTGGTATTAGGTGGCTCCATCATATCCTTGTGTCCTTCTGATAATTCCTCCATCACTCCATACTCCTCATCCTCCTCTTCTTTAACAAGGAAAGTTATACAAATATAAAGATACATAAATCAGATGCAGGAGCAATTGTATTCAGCTGGAAAATCATTTTTAAATCCAATCTGGACATCTCTGGGTTCACAATCTCATCCCCCCAAATTCCCGTCCCTTTCAGACTCATCATAGTGTCTCTGTAGGGGCGCTGATCATTCCTGTGTAAAATCTTACAGAAATCTTCCCTAATCCCGACCTTTAATTATCATTTCATTCCCCCCACATACAATGTCTGGAACTGACATATATAACTCCACTCGTGGTACAAACCATAAATTCCCTCATTGTAATATACAGGATTATTCTACATGTAGCACTACCCCCGAAGGAGCTGCTGGTTTGTTTTGGGTGTCATGTTACCTCGTGGCTCCTCTGCCGTCTAGAGGTGTATGGTGAAATTAGAAGTAACAGAATGTCCATGACAGGTGTCTTTTTCTGTGCTCTTTATTACCCAGCCGGGTAAAAACGATAAAACTTGTGGTGAAAAGTAGAGATTTAGCAGAAGGAGAAATAGCAGATTCAGGCGTAGCAATAAGGAAACAGTCCTGCTTCCACGTGTAACGTTTCTTTTGCCACTCCAGCCTGATAGCGTATATATAGCGTACCTGGACAGACCTCTCTCACTGACCTGGCAGCCAGAGTATCACTCAGAACTTAAAGGGGTTATAAAGGAAAACATTTTTTCCCCTAAATATCTTCCTTTACCCTAGTGCAGTCCTCCTTCACTTAGCTCATCCTTTGATTTTGCTTTTAAATGTCCTTATTTCTTCTGAGAACTCCTCACTTCCTGTTCTTCTGTCTGTAACTCCACACCGTAATGCAAAGCTTTCTCCCTGGTATGGAGAAAGCCTCTTGAGGGGGCGAGCAGGAGTCTCAGGATGCCCACTAACACACAGCTCCTTTCTCTATCTGCAAAGTAGAGAGTGTCCTGACTTGCCTGCTCGCCCCCTCCCCCTTCAACAGGCTTTCTCCACACCAGGGAGAAAGCTTTGCATTACTGTGTGTACTTAGAGACAGAAGAACAGGAAGTGAGGATTTCTCAGAAGAAATAAGGACATTTAAAAGCAAAATGGAAGGATGAGGTAAGTGAAGGAGGACTGCACTAAGATAAAGGAAGCTATTTAGGGAAAGAAATGTTTGCTTTACAACCCCTTTAACCCCTTCCTTACCGGCGCATTGTAAAATGACACCGGCAGGAACCCTCCCTCGATCCGGGTGGATGTCATATGACGTCCTTTGTTCCCGGAGATCTAGGGCGCGTGCGCGCACCCGCAGCACCGCTCGGAAAAAAAAATCGCAGATTGCCGCCATTGCTAGTAAAAAACATTATAAAATAAAAATGCCATAATTCTATCACCTATTTTGTAGACGCTATAACTTTTGCGCAAACCAATCAATATATGATTATTGCCATTTTTTTTTACAAAAAATATGTAAATGAATACGTATCGACCTAAACTGAGGAAAAAAAATGATTTTTTTTAAAAAAAACTGTGATATTTATTAAATAAAAAATATTGTGTTTTTTTTTTAAATTGTCGCTCGATTTTTGTTTATAGCGCAAAAAATAAAAACCGCAGAGATGATCAAATACCACCAAACGAAAACTCTATTTGTGGGGGGAAAAAAAATATAAAGATTTAGTTTGGTTACAGTGTTGCATGACCACGCAATTGTCATTTAAAGTGCAACAACGCTGAAAACTAAAAATTGGTCTGGGCAGGAAGGGGGTGAAAATGCCCTGTATGGAAGGGGTTAAGGGAAAATTCTCTGCCACAGACCCTCCTTAGAATTGAGATAGCGGAGATAATCCTCCTCAATAGACTTTACACCTGGATCTCCTTCAGGTAGTTTGCAGTTAGGTTACCGACTGATAGGTGACCGACGTCCAGCCTTTCAGTACCCGGTTACCTTGATCCCCGGTGGATGGTCGAGACCCTGTTGGATTGCCAGCCTCTCTTGGCTCTCCTCAAGCCGGACACCCCACCGAACAGCTTCCTCTCAAAGGAACAAGGCTTGGGATCTACTCAAGATTGGAAACCCAGTCGATCACTGGGGCCCGGCCACAGCTCAAACGTTCCGGACCAACGTGGTCCCAGAACCAGGAACACCGCGTGGCACCCCGTGGTCACCCTAAAGGTGGGTGCCACGCTGGAAGAAGACCCAGATTAATGGCGTCTGTCTCATGAATACCTTCCCCCAGCATGCACAGCGAGGAAAACTCCCCCTGATTGGCCACTGGGGAAAAGCACCCAAACCTCGACTCCACTGCTGCCACCTGTCATCCTGGGGTAAGCTCAGCACCCCAGAAATGACAGAATGAGCCCACAGCACAGCCAAGCTGAAACAGAGACCCAAATTTGAACAAATCAGCCTGGTCAGAGCTAACTAACTCTGTGACCCCCTCTAAATTTAAACTAGCACCGGTTCTTAGAAGTAACCAGGCGCTACACACATTTCCACACTATATATGTGTGTATCATCACCTGCTGGAGATAAAAGACGTCACAGTGACTATGGAGGAAGAGGACGGACATGACGGGGTTACTGGGTGTAAATAGAAAATAATATCTTATTACCTCCTCTGCTGCCACTTCCAGCAACGTCTCCTCACTATTTCCTCTCGACTCACCTCTCACCCGGAACTTCCTGTCTGTAACTAAACATCACTTCCTGTCTCTATGATATAAGTGAGATCACCATCTTGTGGAGCTCAGAGGAACTGCAACCCAGAGAAACGTCTCGTAGTGTGAACACGACCTTGTGCTGTGTGTGTATATACTGTATATCCTTATAGATGGGTCATCTCCACTCCCACCAAGGGGGATAGAAATATATTACTGCTCGGGGGAGGGGGGGGG